>NW_008236196.1:242105-275870 GCF_000691975.1 Corvus brachyrhynchos | reverse complement strand
TGCTTCCTGGGGCTGATAGTTCCTTGGGGCTCTGGGGGCTGTTTCTGCAGCTGTAAATATTGTCTTAGGCACAGAGTATCAGCAAGACATTGAAAATATTTTGAGTTTTGGTTCTCAAAATTAGCTTTAGATCTTATCCCTTTCAAAATAAGCTTTACATGTTGAGTGAGAAATCTTTTTAGGCTTCAGTATCTTAGCTTGTCAAATTACTGAAGAGGATCCAAGCTCATTTTCTCTTTTATTTTTACTGTTCAAAAAATGTCGTCTATCTATAAGGGCTGGTTTTGGCTGATGTTTTGAAGAACTTTGAAAGTAGATATCATGTTAAAAAAATTAAAATACTGACAAAAACTTTATTATATTTCAGAGGCCATCTATGTTCTCTTTTACATTATCCTCTTAAAAAATTGACAGCATAGAATGAAATTTTGATCTCCCTTTTCTTAGAGAAGAAAAGCTTCATCCTTTTCTATTTTTTTCCATTTTCACCTTGGATGAAGTAACTTCAAAAGGATCCAGTAGTTCTATTCTTTAAATTGAAAAGAACTAATAGCAAGAAATCTCATAAATATGCGAGGCAAGAGAAGTTCCATCCAGTTATTCTTTTCAAACCATCAAAATTAAGGATACAATAAAAAAATATATTTTTTTTGCATATTTTTCAGTTCTAAAAATGTTACAGGATAATTTTACTGAAATGTGACATTTTTACAGTAAGACTATGAATGTGCCAGAATCCGTATAAATTTCTAACAATCAGTAATCACAAAATAAATATTTTTAAGAAGAGATTTTAAGAGATGTTTTAGTTCTAAAAGAATTCTCTGTATATTCAGGTATTAAAGGTTAATAAATAAATAAAGAAACTGGTGGAAATCTTAACCAAGGAGACAAAGTTATATGTCCACAATATCTCTGTTTTTATTTGGTTCTATAAAAGACTAGTACAATATGTGTTCAAATAAATGAAAATCTTTCAATCCTAATAAAACTTTATTAATGCCTTCAGTTTTTGACTTCTATGAGGAGAAAACATGCAGTTAAACCCATTTCTATTAATTCTGTTGAATCTTTCACTTTTTACATTGTAACAGATTAATCCTATATTATTAAGTATATATTTTTCCACTTTTGCTTTCCTTCTGGGACATATTATGTACCCTGTTATTTTTCTCTCTGCAAAGTTCAAATTAATTATTTTCATGTGAGCAACCATGACTTAATTTATTTGCCTTTTCACTCAAGTTATATAGCTGTCATTTCCAGTTTCTTTAACTAGCTAGTTTCTTTAACTAGCTTGAAACCTCTTTTTGTTAAGAAGACTTGAAATTCACAGTGAGGTTTTGTGTTCACCTGGAACAATCATGGTAAGTAGTGAAGGGACCTGTCAGGCCTTGTCAAAAATCACTTCCCAGAAAGCCTTCTGCTTTGAATTCTGCTTTGAGTTTCCTAGGGAAAAACTGAAACATTCAGTGTGGCAAACTATTTGATTTTCTATTTGTCTTATTCACCCTCCTGAAACCCCACAACATGAAATTCTATAACTGGAAGGTGTGCTGATCTATTGCACTGCCTGTTACTGGCCCCTATGCCTACTACTCCATGTATTCTGGATCATGAGCTAAAGTCTCAGGGGTGTTCCTGAGAGAGTCTCTCCCCAGGTACAAGTGTGTCTGCAGGTCGAGGAAGCCAAACTCCAGCTCAGTGACTTTTGATTAGAAAGTCACCCTGGGACATAACTGGTCAGGTGGACAACCTTTGTGCAGATGTTAAATGCAGGATGACGAAACTTTAGAATCCTTTTAAAATGCATTTGGTAAGAAAAATCAATTAATATATCAAAGGCTCCCTGGAAGCAGTATCAAAAAAGCTGTGGAGATGAAAAAAGCTACTGGTGACTTTTGAATATCACCATGACAAAGCAGGATTTTTCTCTGCAGTAAGTTCTCCAATACTTTATCATGATTGAGATTTTTTGGCTAAGATACTGTTTCTCAGTCTAATTAATCTCCTTTATTAAGGTAATTTTCAAAAATCTAGTTTTAAACAATACCTTACTGGATTTCATTTTGCAGTTTGCTGTAGTATCTTGAGCAATTGTTATCTTTCCTTTGCTTTTCACTGGTTTTGCATTTGTCAGCTACTACAAATTTATTTAAGCAAGCTCTGCCTATTCTGTTGTTAATTTTCCCTCATAAATCACCTTTATTTATGAGAGGGTGAACCTTCATGTTATTGTTTTTCTCATAGTCATAAAATAACTTATGCACTAGCAAAATTAAGAATACAACTGAGAAAAAAATACCATAGAAAAAACCCTACCATAGAAAATGCCTTCTAAAGTGACAACATTTTTGTTGTGTCTGTGTGTTGCTTTTTGAAAATCAGGGTCCAAATTTAAAAGACAAGATAACAGTTACTGGTTGCTTTTAAAAATGTAATCTACTATTTTATAATAAGTAGACCTGTTAATGATATAGCAGTGTTGCTGTTGCTAAAGGTGTTAAGAGTTGTAAATTTGGGTTCATGGCAAGAGAAAAGAGCTAGTATTGCAAATACGTATTTTTTATTATTACTTTGGCAGATTCATTTACTTAACTCTTCTACTTAATCTTTCCCATCTCTGCATCTTTTTTTTTTTGAGCAAAAAAAGAGCAAATTGCTATCTTAATTCATTCCTGTAGCCACATTCACTATACTAATTTTGAGCTCTATTCAAAAAAAGCTTTAAAGACAGAAGAGCAAGACAAAAAGGAAATTTTGTTGACTGAATTACAAAGAAGGGAGGCCTTGAGAGCATGAACTTTGCTTGAGCTATAATGGGTGCAGTAGTGTATAAAATTTAAACTTTTCTGTGTGGATGAATGTCAACAGTGGTTTGCTCTTTTCACAAATGATCAAGTAAGTACAATGCTGAATATACAGAAAACCTTTAAGAAGTACCCTTTTTTTCCCCCAGAATATCCATCAATCACATCCACAGTGATGACAGTTTTCCACTTGTCCTTATTTGTATAGTGTTGTGATGCTTAGAGAAGACCTTTCTGACTGAATTCACTCAGTTTCATCTAAGTTGCAAGGAGTTAGGTCACCCAGACTCTCTTTGGGAAGCTATTTTTTTGAGATTTCCCAGCTGACTTATCCTTCAAAAACACAGTACCACAAAGTAGAACAAATTGGCAAAAAAAAAATATCACCCAAGGAAATGTTAATTTTGAAGGGCCAACTTGTAAAAAACCATGCAAAACTATATTGGTTTTGATGAATCTTCTGATCAAACAAGGTTTTAGGTCTTGTATCTTTTCCATTGAAAATACGTCTTTGCCCCTTGGACAGTCAGTCTTTGCCTACAGATATGGGACCTCAACAGCCATGGAGATGTGAGACAGACTGCTTGTGCTGTCTCCTTGGATTTGAGGTGCACAAGGTTGCCAGGACCATCCTGTGGGAAAAAGATGTTGGAAACCAGGGCAGCAGAGGAAGAAGGGATGAAGGGCGAAAGGGGGCATGTGAATTTTCAGGTGCTTTCCTGTAGAGGTGTGAGCCAAAAACTCTGGGCACTTCATCCAGCTCATGAGGGAATCGCAGCACTGCAGCAGAGGCTGCCTCCAGTGAGATATTGAGTCAGGTTTGTCAAAGCTGGATTGAACTCATCCAGATAAGCAACATTTCCAGTCGGCGAAGTCAGTTCCACATCTCCCAGAGTGGTGGGGTTGGGGAATGAAAGCCAGAAAAGCTTGTATCCTGCTCTCTTGGGAACTCATCTTCTGTCTAAATTTGAGATTACTGTTTCCAGTAACAAAGAAAGAGATAGAGGCCTATTCAACTAGACTTTTTTTTTTTTTTTAAAGCGAACAAAAAGGCATTTTGAGAGTTTCCCTCTGTGACTGCTTCTTTTGTATGTGAATTCTTCACTCCCTCTGTGGACCAAAACACGTGATTTCCAGGCTTTAGGGACACAGTGTCTGGGGAGCAAAGGCAGAAGGGGCAGAGGCACACAGTGAGAGCAGATGTCGGAGCACTAGGATGGAAGAAGGATGTGGGCTGGTACATTACTGGCTAGATTTGAAGTACCTGCTGTTATCTTTCTCACTTCCCACAGTCTTTCAAGGACAAGACAACGTATTTTGTCAAGGTAGCTTACTTAATGCTTCTCATTACACTCCCACCTTCCTGTAAATGTATTAAAGAGAGCAAGTTTCAACCATTAACAAAAGCAGGCTACAAGGTAATGCAAGAGGATGCAACTGAAAGCTTTACACAGAATCATACCAGAGTAAAATTCTAGGGCACCTTTGTGTTTGCTACAGTATTGATTCTGTGTTTCTTTTCCAGTAGGAGCAGAAGCTTCCTTTTTTTCATTTATTTTGATCTGTGGCCTGGACCAATTTTATGTACATATATATGTAAATATATTATTTAAAACTAAGAGAAAATAATTATATTATTAGCAGTGACATTAAAATTCCATTCAGTTAAAAATTGGAATTAATTTACTGTAAGTTTTATGATTCTGAACACAAAATTTTTGGTTTTTTTTTCTTTAAAAATAAAAAATAGCCAGTGGGAGGAAAATAGGTATTTGGTACCAAATTTCTCTACCTCCCCACACATATGAATTTTGCAGTAGAGAAAGGCATAGCCAGATACTTTAAAAGATTGAGGAATATTCCATGAATAGCTATCTAGGAAGATATTCATGGGGGTAAAGAGTTTTGAAACAATTTAAACTCACCATTTCACAACGAAAGAAATCAATCAGCACTAGGTGCACAATAAATGCATTTCAAAAGTCTGTTTGACTAAAAGAATACATCTGGCTCTAATTAGTGCTGTTATATACAGAGGCTTGATCTCCCTTGGTGGAAAGAGGCTGAACTTTTTATTTTCACTTAAATCAGATGGAGGACAAAACTTACAGCTTCATATCCTAATGCTAAAACTGGAAACACTCTTATTAAACCATTCAGCTGGGTGTCTGTATGGCAAGTTACATCTTTCTGTGACAGAAACAGAAAATATGAAGGGAGATCTTGTTGATCAAACTTTTATTTATTCATTGCAGATAAAGGACCCCCTGGAAAGCAAAGAACTCTGCTTTCCTTGTGGTGCTTTAAATCCTTGATGACTGTACAAGACACATTGGCAATATCCCTTGCATATGTTGTGTTTATTGCCAATGTTAAAACATCTACAGTTGAAGGAAAATGGTGGCAAAAGATAGAATAATGTTAGAAAGATAAATTGCTAATTGGAACAGCTGTTTTGAAACTAGCTAAATGTGAGTTAAAACTTAGATTTCTTCAAGCAGAAGTTTATAGAGGAAAACTTTGGACCTTTTCAGTAGATAATCTCTTTAATTAATATTTTCACCCCAAACACTGACTATTTTACTGAAAGAATATAAAGACTGAAAAGATGAACACTGTTGTAGAACAAAACTGTATTGCTATAGTGAAAGTAATTTAAAACCTTCATTAACATATATTGAGAATCTCAATGTTTTGGTGAAAAACGTAGAATAAAATTGAAAATATGAACTACCTCCATTTTCATCCTAGACCCACAAAACAAAGACTGATGTGATGGCAACCGAAGAAATGTGAAGACACTGACTCTAATGAAAGATGTGTGGTATGCATTAAAGTGAGTGGTAGCATAAACTAGATTGAGGCAATTCTTGTTCTGCAGCAAGCAGGAGGATGTGGGATGTGAGGTGTCGCTGTTATCCCCAGAGAACGGCGAAATCACGGCATAAGTCCAGGTCAGATGATATGGCCGAAGCAGCCTCGTTTAATCACCCATAGCTTTTATAGCATGGTTCGCAAAAGAGAAATTACATGATTGGCCTATTGACCCACCACCTCTCAAGGTGAGAGGTTGAGCAGTAAGACACCCTTTTCCAAATATTATTCTTAAAGAAGGAAAATAATTTGCACAGTTCTCATAACAACTTGCAGGTGTAAAAATGGTTTACATTCTCTCAAACTGTTGCCCATCCAGTTCACATGAGAATGAAAGCTTTCACAGAGAAGCTGTGAGAAGCTGGATTTCTCTAACTGCCCTCTCATGAGAAAGAGAAGTTTCACAGGAAAATTCCTCTGCCAGCCCTTCCTAGCATCCACAGTGAGGAAAGACTGAGGCCCCTGGCTGAGCAGAGGAAAGGTCTGCAGAGTCCAACAGAGCCTGTAGAGCAGAGTCGGGGACAGAGTAGTGGAGAGAAAGGAGCAGAGACAGTTCCATCAATGAACAGCACCAGCACCACAAACACCAAGATTTCCCTTCAATACCAAGTAAGGTGTCACCAAACCTTGCTTCACCAACCCATAAAGCATTTCACCATCACTGCTCATGCACAGTTACTTTAACGTATCCTGAAACTGGGTCAGCAATAAAGACACATCTTTGATAAGTGGCAACAGAGCATGTGTCTCTCTACTTTGATGTCTCATGGTTGCCAGGATAGCTGTCTGCCCTGCTGTACAGAATCTGTGTCCAGGTCCCTTAAAAAAAAATGTTGTGCTGGGGTCAGAAGAGCCCTTTGTGTGCCTGTCCAGCACCCAGGGTGTGTGCAAAGCAAGGAGAACCGGCAGCTTTTGAGATATGAGACAAATGTTTCAAGAAGAAAAGAGTGGTGGCGTCCAAAAACTACAAAGGACTGATGCTCCAAGTATCTATGCAACTGAAAAAGAAAGTGTGATAAAAAACCTCAGCCAACTGCTTTGTAGAGCATTTCAAGCCCCATGAAGCAGGCTGAAGCTCCCCAAATCCCCAGAAGGGTCAGAAAGCTAGAAAATCTTTCAGACATATGCATTCATATATTACTTTGGAAAAGGTAAGCAGTATCCAGTAAATTCATCCCTGTGTTGGTTATTCAACTCTGTAGGATTGCTGCTGTGCTGAAAAACAGCAAGGTCTCTGGCTTTGTTGATCAGATCCATCTATGAACAACACAGTACAGGTGCAGACACAGTGTTTTTATCAGTGTTGCAATGACTTGCTAGAGAAAACTAGCATGAGGCAAACCCCAGCAGCTTTAAGCTAAAAAACCTGTCATGCTTTCAACAAATCTTACTCGAGAGAAATGTCTTCCCTAAAAAAAAAGAAAAAAAATTTCATTAGACTTCAGGATTTTTATTCCAATAGCTGTTTTTCAGCTCTTCAAGGAATCCTGCAAGACAGATGAGACTGAAAGTGTGCTCTGGTTGGAAAACCCCCTGAGAGCACACTGTCAGCCCAATTAGGCTGTGTGAGAAATTTCGAAGCTCGGACAGTGGATGAAGTTAAGTGGCAAAAAGCCTGAAGTGACTTGTCCCATACAAAGCTCTGTGAATGGAAGAAATGATGTTCACTCACGCAGACTGTGAAAAATAGACGTGAAAAATGAGATCTCAAGAGTGGCCCTTAATGACGTTCTGTGTTGGAGAAGGTGGGCGCACAGGTAGATGGTAAACACATGAAAACTGAATTTCAGTGGATAAATGAGTCTGAAATTAACTTCTGTGGCTTCTCAGCTTCTTCTGTAATTGCAAAAAAGGGCCAATACTGAAGAAAAATGTAATGAATTGCCTGCTATCAGATTAAACAGTTCAGATTATTAACCTGCTATAAGATTAAACAGTTCCATGCAAACACATAGTTGACATACTGGAAATTTAGCCACGTAATACCTTGCACACTTACTCCCTTTACCTGCAGAATTTAAATAATGGACAATAGTTTGGATTTGACTTACTGCTATGAATTCTTGCTTTGGTTTCTACTGCTATGAAAACATAAAGCAAAAGATTCGAGAGACAGCTCATGGTGCATGTCCCTCTTGGGACTACCTTATTAATAGTTTCTCTGCTTGATACATCTGAATATATTTTGTAGACCTTTTTTATTAAATTTTTTATATGCAAATAAATATTAAATTGAGGTCACTTATTCTTAGCTGATTATTATAATAATTGTCTTGTATCAGGTCTATAAAGTGCATAATTTCATTGGAAAACTGCACCTGTAAAATAAATTGTTCCTCCTCCAAAGGTACAGAACATCTTCAAAAAGGTCACAGTGTCACTGCTGGCAGGAGAGCTCATCAGTGCCTTCCAGCCACTGACAAGAAGCAATATCCTGTTCTCAGGTACAGCTCACTCAGAGGTGGATTTTTTTTGGGGGGGAGGGCAAGTCTTTTGTTCTCCGCTCTTCAGTGGAGTGGTTGGCCAGCTTCAGGCTGGTCTACACATGTGATCATGTACTGCCCTGCTGAAGGATGCCTGTTGAGTACTTAGTGCCCCAAACCAAGCAGCAGCAGGTGGGGTTGGTTGGCCCGTGATGCTTGGCCTGAGGACCACTTGGCCCCTGGACCTTCCAAGGTCCCCAAGAGCCTGCATCCCTCTCTGCTTTCCTGCTCAGGCTCCTTTGGGAAGCAGCTGCTGAAATACAGAAAGCTGAAAGTTAATCAGCAGAAGGGGTTTGATAAAGCTAATTTCGCTTCTCTAAGTCATATGTGTCCCTAAGCAGCCCCTTGTTGGACTGAGGCAAGAGGGCATGAACAGAGTTGAGATAACTTCTCTGCTGGTTCCCTGTGCTGCACACCTGGGGAGACACAGCTAAACGAAGGCAAGTCCTCAAGTAAACCTCTCTGAAATATTGCATCTTCTCTCATTGTTCTTTCTTAGCCACCTAATGCTGTGGGATTTAATTTTTCTCACACAGTTTTGAGACGATGATACCTTAGCTCAAATGCTTTTACTTTCCTTTTAGTGAATTTCAGTATTTCAGTAGTCAGCTCATAATGTCTTTCGTGCTGGTCAACTCAGTTCTCTATTTCTGTTATCCATTCATCTGTGACATTAATTTATTCTCATGTAATTTTTAAAATTTTTTAACAGCTTCTTACAAATCAGACTATATTAACCCACACTTGTTTTTTATTGTACTCAGGAAATTTTTTAAATCTTCAATGAAAAATTGTCCCATTCTCTCCTTCAGTTAATCTTTCTCCTGGGGAAGAATCCATTACTGTACGGAACATCACAAGTTAACTCACCTGTTCTAAGTGTCAGGCAGAAGAATATAGTTTGTTTTCTTCAGATGAAATAAAATCAAATATTTCAACTGTGAATGTCCTCACAGAGAAATTCTATCAAAGACTATATTTTACCACAGCTCATGTAAGATGGGAGAAGAAATAAAAAGAAAAGCGATAAAGACTCAGAGAGCAGAATTAAACCAATCAGTTAGCAGCCAATCAGCTCTAGAAATTGGATGTCAAGTTCTTGTGGTAGAATATCTCTGTCAACATATGTGTTATGTATTTAATTTTTCTAAAATATGCTCTTGATAGAGTGAGATCCTATCAACATGTTTCCCAGCTCTGCTAACGCATTGCAGTGGAAATGTTCTGGAAAATTATTAATTATATGAATGAATCAAAATAATTTTGCTATTCAAGTTCCAAAACTTTCTCATTCTAGGAAAATAGTGTGTTCAGTTTCTTTGTTTTCTTGTCTCAGAGTCTGTTTAGTAGATGTAATCTGATGGGATGTATAATGTGGTTGATGAAGAACCTTGCTGGCACTCAGGAGACTTATGTCATACTCCATAGTCTGATGATATTCCTTTAGGTAACCATTGGGAAGTTTCTCACCTTTCTATGCCTTAGCCTGAGCTCTCTTCCTTGGGGATATTATCCTCCTTTGTAAAGTATTTCTGCAAGCTTTCTAAATATCATGAGTATTCCAAGTGAGCAATTCATGTAAAGCTCAAGGACATAATGGTAGTATCAGTGATTCTGCAGATAATTTCAATCTGTTTCAAACTCCTCCTTGAAAGAAAAACATTCTAATCACCTCTTATGAATGAAATTACCCTCTGCGTCTCCTACTTCCCTCCTTCTGCTGTGGGTCAGCACCTCGCTGCAGCTATTCTTTCCAGATTGCATTTCTGATTCCCTCTGTGACTGGGCCACTTATCAGATATATCCTGATACTTCTCAACAATGTGTGAGAAGAACTGAGATAAAAAAATAAGTCCCTAACAATTTTTGTTACAAACTAATTTCTAAACCTGAAGATTATGACTTTCACAGGTCTTGTGACTAAATGCATCAGAATTCTTTTCATAATAACACTGAATCCTATGATCTATTTTAGGATGACACTCATATATTAAGTATTTATTAATTTATTTTATATTTTTTTAACATATAGCATATTTAAATATATATGGAAACTACTGTGGACTTTAACACTGAAAACTTTTTCCTTTTTCTTTCTCTTCTATTTCTTTTGCTTTTTTAAATTTTTCTTTTTTCTTTAACTTTTCCCTCCTTCAATGTATTTTGCTTGTGTGTTTCATCTAAAGTTTCTTGTTCTAAATTGTAAATGTCTGACCAACAGCCTAAAAACTAATTGGAAGTGAGGGATAGCAACAGACTTTAGACTCAAAAAAGACATATGTCAGTACAGGCAAAATCTTTTCATCACAGTGGTTGTCCTGAAGGAGGCACAAGAAGCAAACAGTAAATAATCTCTTCCTAAAACAGAGTCTTCATTTTAAATCAATTAAGATAGTCCAATCTCTATTACTTATATAATTTCAAGGACTTCATTAGGCAATTAAATGGGAAAAAGAACTCCCCCTCTTCTTTCTTTTCCTCTTAGACTAAGAAAATTAGACATAATATGTATCAATATGATTATCTTAACTGGAAGTAATTTTCTTCTGTGCTTCATATATAAACAGTCATTGTTTTTCCAACAGGAAAGGCTTCTCTCCCAGCCACTATTGATTCTATTATACACACACACAGAGATACAGACTCTTACAGCATATTTTTGACTTACTATTTAGTTGACTGCTTAGTGATTGTGGTAAGCCTGGTGTATCTAAGACAGCAGGAGAACAGCTTGTCTGTATTTTGCCTGTAGCTTGTTGTGATGAGGAAGACATTACTATATTATCTCTTGCAGGGGATTTTCATTTTACCAACTGACAGCAAAGAAAATCTGTTCAAAGGAAAATATAATTGCATTGCTTGAAAAGACATAGATCCACAAAATAAAAAAAAGGATATTTAGACTCCAGGAAGTGTGTTGAAAGAGGAAAGAAAAAAAAAACCCAAAAAACAAAGAGTAGAGTAGGCTATAAACTCCAGATAAAAACTGAGTTTTCCTCAGAAACCATTCACTCAAACTCATGATTTATTTTCTTTAATTGTAACTTACCAAAGGCTTTTGGTCATGAAGTCCTGTATACCATGGCTGTCCTCCTGGGCAAGGAGAATTGCACAAACCTCACTGAGGTCAACTACTGAGAGGCTGACCCAGGAGATCCCCTTCCCACCTATCTCTTTAATACTATTTAAATTACATGTGATTTTATGAATAAGATTATCCTAAACAGAATTCATTTGTTTCTTCACTCTTTTCAGCAATTTTGTTGCATAATCTGGGCATGATCAATCATTGTTTTTCCAATACAGAAGGTTACTGCTGAACACCAAATCTGTTGTTTACACAGAGGCACATGGTTATAATTGATTCCCCTATCCACCATGGATGTGATTGTTCACAATTTTTAGTGATTCTAAGACTTCTAAGAAAACCCACTTGCCCCTGGCTGAGGGCAGGTACTGGCAGACTGGAATAGTGCAGAATGGCAAGCAGCCACCATAGATCACTGCATTGTTCCCACTGTTTAGAGAAAAAGCAGAGACCATACATGCAGAGAAAACTCCAGGAAAGACAGGAACAGAGTATGCATATCCACTCTGGTGTTTCAAATTAACACGAATATTTTGCTGTTAAAAGCTAAACTTAGCTACTAAAAGGGCTTAACAACTCCTTATGGCTACTGAATTATTCAAGTATTAATTGTAGGAGTGGGCATTAGAGAGAAGGTTCCTAAATCATAGAATCTATTATGTTTTGTGTTGGAAGGGACTTTAAAGATCTAGCTTTTAAGATTCCAACCCCCCTGCCATGGGGAGGGATACCTTCCACTAGATGAGACCAGACTAAATCCTCAATATTCATCACAGACTTCCCTAATACTGGAAGAAATGCCTGGATTTGGGGCAGAGCAGAGGAATGCCTAGGTCAGTAGTTTGTTCATGGAAGTTGAACATTCTGAGTGTGGAAAACAAATGGGCTCGGTGTTATTTTATAAGATTTACAGATTAGATACAACTAGATGTGACATTAGCTACAGCATGCCATGACACCAGGGAAGTTCTGAGAATCAGGAAAATTGTGTGGAGAAGAGAATTTATCTGTAAGAAATACAAGCATTGTCCTCTTTCTTATTCTTAAGGAGTATTCTGAGAATAATGCTATCATCTTGCTGTGCATCCTTCAAAAGGAGGAAGAGAATGAGGGGCATTAAACAGAAAAAGAGAAAATGTGCATTTTTTCAATATAAAGAGAGTCAAGATGAGTCTCCAAGCAGGTGCCTTTCAAGCATGTGGCAGGCATTTTTTCTTCATGCAATAAAGTGATTTTTCTATTTGTTTCCAAGAAGGAGCTTCTGTGCACAGGCTTTTTTCATCAATATTGAAAAAAACAAAACCCAAAGACCAAAACCACCCAGCCCTCAACTCTAAAGCTATCTACTTAAATTTCTGTTCAGATACTTCTGTAAGATTTAACCTTTAATAATTTTGCCTCCTCCAATTTGGCAACTTTTGGACTAATCTCAATAAATAAATTACCTTTTGTCTGGGAATGTTTAATGAGTGCTTTATGAAAGACATATGAGGCACTGAAAAAAGGAAGGGAACTTGTCAATATATTGCATCCATAATGAGACAATTTATTATCTTTTGGCCATTTCCAGTCAAACAAAGAGTACTTTTGACTATAAAAACAGCAGAAAAACTGCAATTGGAAAACTATGGGACTCCCTACCCCTTAAGAGTGGGACACCACATGGAACAGTTTTATAACTATGGGGAAATGGAGAAGGAATGAAAGGCTTTATGCCTTCTTCTTATAAGCATATAAAGTATGACAAACTTTTCTATAAAGCTTGGTCAGTGGTATATATAGACATGACATCTTGTTTTCAGAGGCCATCCTAAAACATTTACAAATGCAGAAGTGCATGTTTTGTGTGGAGATTGAAGCTTTTGTAGATGTGAATATCATGAGCTTTGCCTTTAGGCAAAAGCACTTAAATAGATTTGGCATTAAAAAATGACATTGTATTCTTTCCCCATGACCTGAATCTGGTATGAATCATCCTTTTAAAAATTTTCATAAACGGAAATTAAATGCCAAACCATTGCAGCATTCATTAGGAGCAATTAAAAAGCATTTAGCAAGTTTATGGCTGTAGTTCACTGGCTCTGTAGGTCTCTGCAGCACATCAGCGTTGCAGCACCAGCTATTCTCCTCAGTGCAGTTATGCCAACATCATGCTGGCACAGGAGCCCAGAGCCTCAACCTTCCTCTTCAGAGTATAAAGGGGTAGAGCTTTAGGGTTGCTTTCAAATGTATTTTAGACCCCCTAGTCTTTATTTTCATTCAAAGCTGTCTCTCCAACGTGGCTAACTGATTCAAATGGGAGTGAATGGTCTATAGGATGTATTAACTAGGTGTGTCCAGACATATAACCTCGTCTCCACTGCACTCCCTCACTTCATTATACATTTTAACCACAGCATTTCTCTTAGCTATTCATCTCTCACAGTGATCTACTTAAAATTTTTCTGTTCTGTCTCAAATTTAATTCCCCTATGTACTAACTCATGGCCATCTTACTCGTTTTCTACTGCGCGCAACTTTGCTATAATACATGGAGAGAAATGCAAAAGTAGTGGAGTGATAAATCATGTCTGTCATGCACTAAATGTCTTGCTTTGGGTAACCCATAAATGCCCCGAGCAGTGTGAATTCCGTGGCTTTACTGTTTAATGTCCAGTGTATTAATACACTGGTATGTAAATCCTGTCACATATTAATCACTGTTTATTTTACCCTAGGAACATAAATAAGCATTAAACTTAATCCTCTGTGCAAAATCTTGCTTTGCATAGACTTTTCACTAATCTTAACTCTAGTAACTTCTCAGCTAGGACTTTTAGGAAGTAGAAAGCCTTTTCATTCTATGCTGGTGACTACAACTCAGTGCTGCTGCAGCAGAGGGGTTTTCATCAGGTTGGATTTCCCATCTCAGTTCTTGATAACAGACTGCCTCCTTCTTTAAAGCCCCAGACTCTCCGTTCTGACTTCCATGTTATTATGCTTCAAACAAACAAACAAACAAAACCAGCACTGGAGCCATGCATTAGGATAAGCACACCCAGCAGGTTTCTCATTGAGAAGTGCAGAGGAACCATGATTTCTGCAGCTGGATAAGAAAATATTTTGACAAGAGAAAATTATAGTTTCAATTGGAACTCTTCAAAACTCTTGACAGAGATCTTAATAAAGATAAGGAGAAAATAAAATATTAAGAGATGTAATAGTTGAATACTGAATTTTCCTGAAGGCTACAGCTGGGATCTGAATGGGTTAGAAAGGCAATATTTCACTTTCAATATGAAAAAGTTTCACCTGCAGAAAAATCTTGATCAGCCACTTCAGAGAGCAGAGGAATTTAGAATTACTTACAGAGCTTAATCCCGTCTTTATTGTCTGCAGATTTTTTTCCAAAGAAGTGGGCTTTGTTATTTTTTAATCCTTCTGTTTTGCTCAGATGGTGAGAAGGACCATATTATAATGAAATCAGGACAGGTAAAGGAAATACTTTGTATCTAGAGGAAAAAAATATGTTTCTCCACTTTTCACCAAGGCAGAACAAACCTGAACAAGGAAGCTTATGATTCTGAAAACTGGGTTTGCTTCCTCAAACATGACTGCTCCAGAGCAGTGGGGAACTTTTTCCATTGCCTTTTTTGGGGTAAATTTCTCTTCATCTAGAATATGATTAATTGCTGAAAGGAAAGAAAAAACCTGTTTCTGTTTGATTAGAATGGTGTTGAACATATTTACTATCTTATTCTGGAAACCAGGAAACTTGACAAAGACATTTCTGTGATTCTAGTGATTTGTTATCTGAAAGCTTTGTTCCTAGAACAGCTACTGAAACAAGTGTTTCACCTTCCCTCCTTAGGCCTTTCACTCTATAAACATTTCTGTTAAGAGCACAGATTTATCAGGATTTGCTAATGAAAATGAGTACAGGGGATTGTACAGTTTAATGAGCCAGAAAAATACCATCTCTCAATTCTGTGAAGTGACATTTGCCATCATGCAGTGACCTCTGCAGAGGCTGCAGTCAGATTCTGTTCTCTTTGCAGGGTATCAGTGAGGAATAAGCTGTCCTGGGACATGTGAATGACACACATGTGACATGCCTACCTAATAAGCTCTTTGCAGCCTACTCTCTGGGGTAGTTCTCCTCGCTGGGCTGTGAATTGGCTATTCTACAGCTTAAGCTGTTGCTAAAATGAATGCAGTCTGAGGGACAGTGCAGCTGCCTCTCCACCATGAGCAGGCTCAGACAAAGCTTTCCAAGTGGCTGCTGGAGGCGCTGAATAGAACAGAACAGAATAGTTTAAGTTTTTCAGTTGGAAGGGACCTGCAACAATCACCTAGTCTAAATGTGGTTAATGGCACCTTACCTTCTCAAAGTCAAGGTCTTTGAATTGCCAAAGAAGTCACACTGTGTGCAGAGACTCAGCACACCACCAAAGCAGTAAGATTTGAAGGAAAATCAAGCCTACTTTGGTCCTTTGAACAAATGTATAATTCCCAGTGATGGAAAATTTCTCTTTCAAGTAGCAGGAAAGAACTTTTATGCTTTACTAGTGGTTCTTTGTCTGCTTACATCTCATTTTTGCAACATGGAGCGTTACTAATTAATATATTCATGTATTATTAAAATTTGAGAAAAGATGCACTTGTATATGGAAAGCACTTCTAGGCAATTTAAATTAAGCTGAATACACAGCTGTGTATTCAGCTAAGATGGCACACTAAGGGCTTAAAATTCTGATCCTTTTTTTCATTTGCCTTTCTGTCTCTGCTGATGCTTGTCCTCATTTCTAAGTTTCCATGTAGATGTAAAACTTTGAGCTCCATGCTGTGGTTGTGTAATGTGGCAGACTTCAAGACTGACTTTCAAAGCCGTTTGCTCAAACAATTTAAGCTACTGCTAAACCCTTCTACTTCGAACACCCAGGAATTAACAGCTTAGTAATCAGATGAAAGTCATGAATTTTTTTTGTTAACTGTTCTCGTTTTTTTTTAAGTGTTATTTTTATGAGAAGTTAAATGTTAGTTAGTGAGTGCATCAGCATAACTTGATTTGCCATGTGGCTATAATAAAAGCAGTACAAAGGCCAAAAAAATTTTCATTTTATGTACACATTAAAAGTTAACCTGCAGCCTTTTCCACTTTGCTAAAAGTCCAGAAAATACAGTACATAACTTTGTGCCCTGAGGTTTTAGATTAATCTAATTTAGTATTTATTAGTTGTTTTTCACGGTAGAGTTACCACTCATCTCAGTTGAATGCATTCTTTAGGCCAGCTAATCATCTGATTTTATCCTTTATTATGAAAACCAGGTGAACATCTATTTTTAAGTCCTTTTTTGTAGTCAAGGAGTCTGAGGAAAATTGGTTGGTTTAGTGTTTGGATGAAGGGAGTAGCTGTGTTTAATCAGGGCCAGATTTATGAGGAGGATGGCCAGTGTAAAGATTCCTGTTGGAAATGATCCATGTGTAACACCATGGTTTGACCCCAGTTAAGTCCACAAGGCATGTCTCATCTAGATTGAAATTAGAAAAATTAAGGTAGCTACATTAAAGATGGAATTAAGCTGATCCGTGCACACTTGTGGATCTGCTCCCTAACTCTTACAACTGCCTATCAGATTTTTTTTTTTTAAGGCTTTTTAAGTATTCACACATTCCTTCTGTGGTTTTATGTCAGTAAAAATCTATGCTTTAAGAACAGAAAATCCCCGTCCTGCACTGATAGCATGTGTTTACAAATATCTTGATGCCCTTCAATGTCTCATCATAAAATCCAGGAAGGAGACACACTCGGTTAAAATATTATTTTTTTCAGGCATTCAATCTTAATCCCATCAAGGTACCAAAAAAAAAAACCACCCTCAGATACAAGCAAAAATAATTTATTATTCAGGTGTTCATAATGCATGTGAAGTAATTGGTTCTTTCCTGCTTTTCCTTTGCTCTCTGGGATTTTAATTTTGTTTTGGCACAGTGCTTGTTGTAATAACCTACAGACTGCTAGCCTTAGAGGGTGTGCTCATCTACATTTGTTGACTTGCTGTAATACTTGGTACTTCAAGTTTTCTTCGTACTGCTTGCCATGTACACTTATCTTCAAAGTTATAAGATAACTTATATGCCAAACCTGACCATTATAAGCTTTTGACCTTGTTTCATGCTGAGTTTAGAAAGATTTTGGTTTGGTTTTTTTTGCTAATCTGTAAACAAATAATGCTTTCTTCCTTCAAAATACTGTATTCAAATTTGGTAAATAGATAATGAAAGAGCTTTTGTCTTTAAAGGTGTGATCCTTGAGAAATCCAAGAAATTTTGCAGTAGAATTTCTTTTTTCATGCTGATTTTACTTTGTGGTTATAACTAGCAATATAAATTATGCAAGGGAATTGTGGTTGTGTTAAGACGTCTCTTACAAAACCTAATTAAGGCATCACTAGGGAAGCAGAAGTCTTCCCATTTGACTTCAGAGGTTGAGGCCCCAGAAATGTTGTTAAACCCATGAGGAATCAGCAGGCTGAAGGAGAATTGGCAAATGAGCAAGACAGAGGAAGTATAGATTTTTAAAAATTTTTGTTTGATTGTTTTGCTCAGGCTGCTGTTTTCTGACCCAGCTTTCTTTAAACAAAACAAACAAAAAATATAGTAGATCTGCAGAAAATTTCAGATGCAATTATCTACACCATGCACCTATTTTCATATCAAAAGCATGTAGTTCTTAGAATGAACACCAGGCAACTTGCATCATCTGTACTTGTACTTACTTGAAATGAAAGCAAAAGGCCATAAGAACGCATGCACATGTGGAATAGTGCAAAGCCAACTGGTGCCATTTTTTTTGTTAAATGGAACACAATATATGAATACCCTGATTCATGTGTTTCATATGTTTACAAACACACAAAAGCATTCGGGAGAACAGAGGCATCGTGGCTGTGTCCTACATGATTAAACAGAGTCAGCTATTTTCTAACACTCTTGCTATTTACCTTTTCAGAGCAGATTTTATTACATTATTTTTCATTACATAGGATTTCTCTTGTGGAGGTTGACATGAGGGTCACAGGTTTCATTAGAGTAAAATGACAAGATAAGAATTTGGAGTTCCGTCTTCTGAGAAGCTATTGTGACTTGTAGGTCTCTCTGAGGAAGACTATGAGTCTGTTGGTTCTCTCTTCTTACTCTAGATGCCGTATTTCCTGCACTCACTTAGTAGGTAGAGAACAGAAAAATTAAATTAGAAACAGAAAAATAAATACAGAAACATTTCCCCAGCATATTCCTTATATTAAATACACACACACACACACACACACACAAGTACATAAAGGAACATTTATTGAGAGATTTCTACAGTTCCCCTCTGAATTAGGTGCTCTGGCTCTCTCACTGGCAACTCAGCTCTGCCATCTCTGCCATTTAGAGCCTCTCTTATGAAGATGCTTGGTTTAGTGCTTATTTTTCCTATTAAGGTGTCACCCCTCCAGCTTTGTGCAGCTATACTTCCCTGGCTGTCTTATAAAACAGTGTATGTGGAAATGTATGCAGAAAATTAGATGGCTAATTTTCAGAAGCATTTGACTAAGGAGGAATTTTTTTCTGCTTGGCAGAAGAGGAGAGGGAGAGAAGGATTGTCACCTTTCTCAGAGGCACCTGACCACCAACAGAACAAATCAGGATTTACCATGTCACCACCTTGACCCGGCTCTGTGTCTGCAAGGAATCTGATGTATGATGCCTCTGTTCTACCTCCTTCTTCACTTGTTGTTAAAGATTAAATGAATGTCTTTATTCTATGATAAGGCCTTCCTGTTGCAGTGGGGATTACTGCAACAAGCATATATCAAACCAGGAGTCCCATGGAAATGAAGTATATATGGACAGATTCGTGGTAGATGTTTCAGAGGTGTTTATTTCTCCAGCCGCATGGCCGGGGCTCTGCCCAGGAACTCCTCAGTCATGGGACCCAAGGGTCCTTGGCCACACCAGGGAACACAAACCAACCAATGGGAAATGAGACTGACCAGGGGCAGGGAAACCCCGTGTCTCCCCCTCCAGGGCCCCTCTCCCAGGGCTCCATGGCAGGGGAGGAGACCCCAACACCTTCCTACTCTGCAAATCCTATTTTAAAGCAAAATATTCCCAGGTAGCCTTTAACGAGAATGCTATCTTTTTCAAGGTGTATCCAATGTATTTCAAGGTACCAAAATTATCTTTGATCTAGGTTTACATCAAATGTTAATCCAAAAGTTATTAGTTGTGTTTGTTTTGTTTCTATACGCCTATTAGTTAAGGAGCACTGCCACTTTTCATTTCTCAAGTCTGGATACTTGCTTTTGATGTCAAAAATGAAAACGAATTTAAGAAAAATACCAGGGGGAAAAAAAGGATTGGTCTGCTGTTAAACTGAAACCTTCTAGAAGACACATTAAAATCAAGAGAAAGAGTCTTGATGATTTCTCTACACAGATGATAAGTTAAATTTTCTAGTAATTTAGGTAATAGTAATAGTAATAAGGTAATTTAGAAAATTTTGCAATATGGGCTTCTAATTGTGTCTGATACAGTGTTTTTGAAAACATTAAGTTCACATGCAGCAAATAATTTAGGTATTATTTTTTTGAATATATTTCCTTTTGTGTTGTTCTTAAGACTTTTTTTAATGAAAGCTTAACGTGGAGGAAGATGTGGAGGAAGATGTGACTGAAAAAGTGTCTTATTGTCAGATTTTAAAGTATTTACCACAGAAGCAAAGAAACTGGTCCCTGACATATTAGGAAGATTATGTACCAATAAAGGCATTTCAGGTAATGGATCCTTATTATATATATATGCTGTGAATATATAAAGAATGGGATCTGTACTTGAGCTGAACTCATAATGTAGGCTCACCATCAAAACAAGGAGTGAAACACTCTGGTTCTTCCTTCAAACTTGGTACTTCTCTGGAGTAGGCTCACCATCAAAACAAGGAGTGAAACACTGGTTCTTCCTTCAAACTTGGTACTTCTCTGGCAGCTCATCCTGCATTATGGCAAGATCACCTCTCGTTGACATCAGCAAAACTTCTCATAACAGATACTAAAAATTAATTTAAAACCCCACCAAACTCAAAACTCTCTTGCATCTCCTCTGCTGTATCTATTCTTTAACAGTCTTTATAATTCAACACCAGATTTTTCCTTTTCAACAGTCTTCAAAGGAAAATAAAGAAGATGAATGATTGCTTTAATCCTTGGTTTTGCTTCTGCTCCCTGCAGTGTCTTTCCTGGGGAGGTTGGCTGCATGGATGGAGAAGTGATGTTTTCAGTGAAGGCTGTTGTGAAAGTAAATTAAACCCCTAACTGTGCTTTCAGTCTTTGTACTGTGCTGCTCACATCTATGGTCAGCATCCTTCAGCCCTAAACACATACCTGGAAACATCATTGCTGTCCTTAGGCAATTATACAAAATATAATTAATCTAGCAAATTCTCAAGGAAGTGTCCAGTCTTGTCAGGCAGAAATATCATTAAGGGGAATTTCCAATGGCCACATTATGATTGGGCTCATTAGAAATTAATGTGCTGTAAGAACAATTTTTCATTACCAAAAAATCCAACCAAAGTACTATTGTAATGTCTGAATGTTTTACGGGTGAATCTTTCCCTCATTGTTTTATCCTGTGAAGAAAATATTTTTAAAAATGCAATGATAATTTGGGAAACAACCTTGTGAATTGCTTTAGGGTTCTCCTGCCTTTTTAAGAAGAGTAGGGAGTAGGAGGGCAAGTAACTTCAGAAGGATCATGGAGGTCCGGGATATAAGGCCACACAGCCAGCTTAACTCTGTGGCCGGCAATTTCTAGGAGAACAAAAATAAGAAATGCCAGATCTACTTCTGCAGCAAGTGTCTCACAGTGGCTGCTGAGAGCATGTTTGTGTTATTTGGTGTGTGGTGAAGCTCTTGTTGGTCTGGTACTGTTTTACCACACTGATTGGCGCTTAGGTCTGTGTATTTACTCATATCTATAACATTCAGGCTCCAGGACTTTGATCAGTGTCTTCCAGAAAGACAAAAACATGAATGTCTGTTGTACAGAGAAAAATAGCTTGAATACAGAATTCAACTTTCGAATGGAAGTATGTTTCAAAATATACAGAAAAATATATTTGCACATGTGCAAGTACCTAGTTTGTCCTGATGAAAAGTTAGCCGTCTATGCAAGTGTTAAGTCTACTCTTAGCCTGAAATACATCATAGCTTGCAAGGGAAACTAGACTTCTTCCTGCTCTGTACCTGTCTGGTTTCTTGGTATCCATCCAGCAGGCAAGAAGTCCACAGTTTGGTTTTCCTTTCCTTTTTGCACCTTTTTTGTTCTTCTGGATGCTGTCTGTTAATGAAAATAGAAAGGCTCTGTTTTCAATAGCCAGTGAAGCTGATCCCATCTGAGCCTGGCCCTGTGCAGCTAGACCTTGAGATGGTTCTAATCCTTACAGGTGAAAGTGAGAGCAAAGTAGAGAGAGTTCCCTTGTACTCCATCTCCATCAGTAGCTCCTGCCAGGGCTGCTTCAGCCTCAGTTAGTAACCCCATCACATAATAGCTACACAGCAATTTCTTCTGGTCTAATGTACATAAAGCCCTTGAGCACAGTAGTGCTGATTCCTCCTCTTTTCAGAGAAAACTATCATTGCCTATTTGCCTCTATGATCCCTACATGATTGCTGTGCTTCATTACTTATTTTACAGTTGGATTTCCAAAGAGAAAGCCTGTTAATAAATCTTAATCTAATGAATCATTCAAGTCATCCAGCCCCTTGGCTGTCGGCTGACCATTTTTCACAGTAGTATTTTATATATTCAAATATTTTTGTCTTTGTATCATAAAAGGTTGCTAAGCAATGTACTGTATTTACCCCAGAGGAATGGGGTACTTCTTTAAAATATTCCCTTCATTTACAATATTCTTGTATTTAAGAAAGAATAGTAAATAAACAAACAAAAAGCCTCTCTTCTTGTCTGGTAACAAAAATTATACTTGTGATTTATACTTTCAGCAGAGATTCTTTCCTTTTCTTTGCTTACATGTTATTTTTGATCTAATACATATACAAGAACTATTTCCCCAGATTGTAATGTATTTGCAGATTAGAAATTACTTTAACTTCTTTATCTTCCTTTCTTCTCCCTCTTTTTCTCTTAAGCATACATTGTGGAAAACAAAATTTCTCTGATATTATATTTTATCATGCGGAACCCAACCAGCACGACCCAGCTTCTCAAATACTTAAATAAGTAGTAGTCAGTTATTTTTCAGATTATTAGAAATGCAGTATATCCTCCCATATTGGTGTCTGCATTTTGAAAGCCTGAAGCACCTCTGGACAGAGCTTTGTTAAGCAGCGGTGTCCTTAAGTGCTTAAAAGAATCAGAATTCCAATGGTACATTGGAATGCATTTTTCCATGTTATTCTGTGGATGTTTTCTTCATCTTCCTCTTGTTGTCTTTGGTCTCTCTCATCCTCTGAGATACTGTATCCACTTAGGACCACAAGGAAATTTCCTTTTGATCAATTGTTTTCAAAGATTTATAGGCGATGAGCGAGAAAGTAGTAAAACATACTAACAAAAGCAAAATAAATGAATTTATAAGAAACAGCTCTCTACCTTACTTGCTGTGGATTTTGTGGAAGCAGATTGCCTTTCGAAGAGCACTGGCGTTAGGTCTCATTGCTGTCTCTACTTTTTGTCAAACCTGAGAACGACAAGAATGACAGTAATATAAAACAAAGGATCCATTTGTCATTGTCTCCACTCATAACAGCACATCCCTGCCACCCTTGTAAAGCAGCAGGGGAGGATATGGTGCAGGGAGCCATGCAACTGGGAAAGCATGCTTGTCGAGCTTGGCAACAGTCGCATACGGGAGGTACATCTGTGGCATCTCTGGTCTTGTGAAGCTTCTTGAGGCATTTAAAACCATTTTAAAATGTAATTTTGGAGTTTCTTGAAAAAAAAACTTGGCTTTCCTGATCAAATGAGGGTGTAGTAAGTAAGGAAAAAGTGGTATTTGACATTTTTCCACAGAATATATCCATATGGGAGAAGCTTTATTTTCAAAAAAACCCCAGTTTTCTTCATCCAAAACATCCAGCTCCAGTCTGATAAAATTATTATCAGACCTAATACTACAGGTGAGCCTGAAGTGCAACACACGTATCAAGGTCACAGGAATTAACATTTGGGGTCAGCTCTAAAGCTTCAGGTACCCCAGGACTTAACAGCAGTGTTCCAACAGAGAAGGAACATGCCTCCTATTAGAGCGTTGAATCGTAGATATGGTACACAGGTTACAATTGAGACGTAAAATTTAGACACAGCTTGCCCTGTGATTACTTATTGGCCGTCCTTATCCAAATATCTGCTTCTGTACTCATCCCAAGTTCTGCTCCAGAAGATTCAACCATGGTATTTCTTCTAACCAAGGTCAATTTCCTTCCTAGTTTTTAAACTGGTGTGTAGTTTGGAATGGAGGAGATGATGAGCTTTAGGCTTTGCAAAGAACAGATATAATTGCAGTCCATGCACTCCATGATTTCCTTTCCACTTCCTTTGTGGTCAGGAAGAGACGAAGCCACGAAGCTGTGGAGCAGTGATGTGCACAATCTCTGCATATCTCAGAAGCCTCAGAGGGATTATACCTCTCATTGCATTGCCAGGCAATGCACCAGCCTTGCTATTGATTGTATCCAGAAAACACAACCTTAAGGTAAAAAAAGAAAAATTGAAAGACAGCCAGAAAAACAAATACTTTCCTGATTCTTTTTTTTTTTCAGAGTAAGTTGAGAATCACTTCCTATTCTGTTTCATCAGTAAAAATATACTCTCCCAGTGAATCCTTATCCCGAAAAACTGGAATTGCTGTGTTTTACTTACGTGACTGAGAAAAGAAGCTGGACCTCTCTGACTGGAGGATACTTTATATTTCAGTGGAGTTGTTGATTCCCCTGGGGACAGTGCAGCTGATTGGCTGAATTTAATTTACAGAGCATTTTAAAATTGATTATGACCTAGGCCTATAATAGATTTTGATCTCTGTTATTTCTTTGTCTATTTGCACAATTCTGAAGCAATTATACATAGTCAGACACAGTTCACAGTATTGTCTATTTTCAAACCTGTAGTGAAATAAATTAATCTTGTTTTTCCTTTCATGCATTTTGAAGTATTGTTTCTTTTTTTATTAATTAGAATACATTGTTTGTCTTTCTTGTCTGAATGGCTTTCTGAAGTTCTAGAGTTTTAACTAGATAATTAGAACAAAAATTAATGTTTTTCCAGAGTTCTATAACTTGGTTTCCTAAGGATCATACATGGTCATTTTTCTCTCTGTGTCGACTTGAAATTGAGATGGATGTAAAAAAAAAACCAAAACAACTTTTGAAGCCACTAACCAGGGTTATCTAAATTTGATATAGTAGTGAGATCCTAAAACTGCTCATGAGTTTATGGAAAGTTCTGTCTAAAGAAAGGCACAAAGTGGAAGCTACACCTGTGGGAAGTTTTTGCTATTACCCTAAACACTGGTGCACTCACAGTAACAAAAGCCACCAGGAAATCCAAATGGTCCCTGTAACTTTTTCTGTTCATGGAGCTTTGAATTTCTCTCTTATGCTTACTTACAGAATGTGTCTGCTTGTGGATCTTTCCAGTATAAAGCTCATGCCCCAAAAAAGTCAAATTGTGCCAGTTATTCTCACAGCTCAATGCAATCCATTTTTAAAATTACTCATGAGACTTTATGGCAGTACTGTGGGTAGGTTAAAAGGAAGGTAGAAAGCCCTGCTCCACTGAACTCTATGGCAAAATTCCCTCTTGCATTAATCGTGCCATAATTTTGTCCCTAGAGAGTGAAGGGTAGAACTTCAGTGAACATTTGCATGAAGATTAGCATGCAATCCCCTCTGAGGGAATGGAGCTGATTGCTGTTACAGAGCACGTTTTTAAATTAAGCTACTTGTGCTAAGGAGAAGGTAAGGCATAGGACCATCCCAGTGTACAGGAAAAAAAGCCAGATTTTCCTAGGCTTAGTAAGAAGTAAGAATGAATCTGGAGGAACTGCTTTTCAGTATAAATGGGACCAGCCACTGGACCATTCTGATCGCTCTTACTTTAATATTGCACTTAATGAGCAGGATGATTGTGCTGGGTTGTGCAACACAGAAAACCTGCCAGCCTCTTTCAGGGGGAGCAAAAGAGAACCCATGAAAATGACAAAGAGTAATTGACAGCACTTCAATTACAAGCGTAAGGTATTTTCAGCAGCTGATGGCAAATCCTGTTGTGAGTTATTTACAACAAAGTGAAAGCATCTTTTGGGTAGCCTGGTAATGTGGAGAAGGAATGAAATGCATTAAGAATGTGATTAATTAATTGCCTTTGAATGGGACGGACTACTCATATAAAATGAAAACCTCCTTTCAGGTAGCAGGGACAAATGGTCGCTAGTGAGTTTCACTGTACTCAGCAGATCAAAACACATGTTAACAACATTAGCAGAGGTCAAGAGAAAAAGCTGTGGATGGCTTCAGCCACCATAGCCAGAGAATGGATAAAGGCCAAAATAAACTATTTAGATATGTCATAGAAAGACAGATACACTATTTTAATAATCCCTAGTAAAAGAGAATACACATGGCCATGAAGCAATATCATGAATAAATTAAGCTGCATGTCTCAAAATCTCTGATTTACATCTGTGTATAAAATATGGTGGGCATTTCATTAGAAACTTGCAACTTAAGGGATGCTGTACCATTCTGACCAACGTCTTGCTGCTACATGTAACTAAACTAAATAATTTCTTTCACAATGTGCTCAAATGGGATCTTGAAATTGCAAAGCTATTCTCTTGTCCCCTGTGCACATGGAAAAGCTACTGCAAAGCAGCTGGGTCCAGGCAGACTGCTCCAATATTCAGAAAGTTCCCAGCCTAAATGTATTCATGGGCCTTTGGTGACCATTTGCTGAAGAGTAATTTTAACATTAAATTATTCCTGTCCCATGATTTTTCCTACAATCTTCTCTCATCCTTAATTTTGGTAACAAAATAACCCAAATATCCCAACTTAGGCTTTATACGTGCCTTTATCCACTTCTCTCCTTACAATCTCCATTGTTTTTCTGCTTCTTGTACTGCTCATGCTCAGCTTTCTTAGGCTTTTACCTCTGTCAGTCCCCGTGTGATTAGAGACAGAACATTTTTTCACAGCTGAAGCTGTGGAGCTCCTGGGCTACTCAAAAAACACAGGCTAAAGCAAACTATGTTAGCTACTGCCAAATCACCTTTCAAGCAACAGCTAGACAAGCTTGTAAGCAAAGGAAAACCAAAACACTGACTTTTCCCAAGGAGTAAGGGCTGTTCCTTTCTAAGAAAAATGTCCTATGCATACTCTTCTGTTCAGTGTTTCCAGGACTTCAGTGAGCTACCATTTCTCTAAGCATTTGGTATGATTTGCACCACAGATAAAGTCCTTCAGAAATGTTTTGGAAAATCTGCCTTGGTAAACAGGCTTTACACTCTAGCAATATTTATTGATGGTTCTTTAAAGAATTATTGATGTGATTTTGTGCTTTGCTATTTATCAGGATAGTTCACAGAATGGGTGCTACAAAATAATTTAAAATTCTCAGTTTCTATAATTAGAAATAATATGATCTTTGACTCTATTCAAAATCTACATTAAAAAATGTCAAACAAACAAACAAAGCCCAACTAAAACCAATAGAATCATTTGGAGAAGGGGTTCTGATATTAGAACTTGAAATTCAAATAGTTTGTCAGTTATTTCTCTGCCAAAATATGTCTTTCTATTTTTCTATTTACTCTCTCTCTGTTCACGTTTTTTTCAACAAAACCAACATAGGAAAGTATAGAAGAAAAAATTATTAAAAATTTAAATTTAATTTCTCAAACATCCTAGCTTAGGTATGCCATGCCTTATGTGATATTTAATTACCTCTTGACTGATTGTAAAAAGTGAAGTTATTAACTTTGAATATTAAACCTATTACTGCAGTACACAAATTTGAGAAAGTAGATAAAGCCAGGACATGATATACACCTATAACTTTTTGGCTAACCATGTTCTTATATTGACAAGAGTATATTTGCTTACTGTTTCAAGCTCTACTTACTTATATAATTTAATTTGAAAAGAGAATGTTCTCACTAGTATTTTTTCAGGTATATAGTGCTACAGAAAGACGGTGGCTCCCACGGTAGTGTTAAAATTAAATTCATACACTTTAAATCTGTAGGATAAATTCTGAAGAAATTATTCACAAAACTCAGAGGAGTGGCTATTACATTAGTAGATACAGGAATCAGTTGGATACATTAGTAGATACAGGAATCAGTTGGAAAGAGTTAGTTTAGTTAAAAATGTAGTATTTAAAAATGTAAACTCCTCCTATCTCTGCATCTCCACATATTCTGGTGCCAGGATACGGGTGATTTCACTTGAAGTGTTTTGCACCACAAAGTACAAGACTAAGACCTTAACACTGATTAGGGATCTTCCATTAGACACCTTTTCTTAGGATTTTTCTAAAGGCAAAAGAAAAAGGACTACTTTAATGATAATTATGTGTCTTAACTACCTTATAATTCTGTTGTAGCAATTTAATACTTATTGCTTCTATCTCCAGTTGGAAAATGTGCTGCCTGGGGCCCATGGATCATCCTAAACCAGCCCAGCTTGCTGCCATTTCTCAGTGTGCTCTGAATGACTATTGTGCTTCATTAGCACTCAGAGTCCATCACCTTTTCTTATTAGCTGAGCCAGCTGATGACTCTGTTGGCTGAAAAGTTTTAACTCCATCTGGTAAAACAGAGTTGACAACTCCTTTTGGAGTCAGTTGCTATCTATATTGAGGACTTAATTCTGTTCTATTTGCCTTTACTGGATGAAGAGGGATACAGGAGGACAGAATCTGGCCTTGAAAACAAAAGAAGTCCTTGGGGGGAAAAGCTGATTACTTGTTTAGCCTCATATAGGGGGGTGGCAAGGTGCTACTACAAAGTGCTTCTGCTCCTGTAACTTCTCAGCAGACCAGCTCATTTGCAATCAAGGAGAGTATAACCCTTGGCACTGCTGTGAGGTTGAGATTAAATATTGAGTAAACACAGTTTCAGGTTGCTGGCTTCAAGGAAGCTGCAGAGGTGTAAATGACAATAAGACTTGTTCTTCAAAACTCAGGAGTAGTCTTGTAAAGAAATACTGTCAACAAGATTTTGGCTTAAGTATTGGCAGAGTTGTCAAGATAATGTTCATCACCCGTTCTTCTCCTGTCACTGCTCGGCAGCAGAGTTATTTCTAGTGTTTTGTAACCTCCACTGCTGCTCTGAGATCACTATTTACATCTGAAGTGAAGTAAATTTCAGAGCCTCCATGGGTTTCAACTGGGAGTCACTAAGAGCCAAACATGACTGGTAGCGTGAACTGTCAGTATGAGCTCCTCAAGTCCACATGCTCTTATGCAGAATCTCTAACTCCACTTCAAAGACAGTGGGACAGCTGGAAGAGGTGCATGCAAGGTCTTTTCTTCAAGAGATTCCTTTTTCCTTTGTATTGCCACATCAAAAGCTCTTGTGCCCATGGCAGGTGAAGTCAGAGGCAGAAAGTAAAGTCATGGTTATTGTTATGATTTGATATAAGGATAATTCTGCCTTTCTTTGCTTATATTGTAAACCTACACAAAATTAGTGTTTTATTCCCCTAAAAGTGGAAATAGTATCAAAAAAGTATAAAAAAATTGGTATAACATAACAATGCATTTGGTGGGAAAGGAAACAGAAATTCATACCAATTCACCTGGATTTTTTACCTGCACTCCCCAGAGAGATGTGGGATGAAAGTAGAAGTTTTTATGAGTTGCTGAAATGGGAATTTTCACAACACAGCAATATTTCCAGAAAACAAGCCACCTGAAAATACTGACCTTAAAAAATTCATGTCTTCCTCATTGCCACCTAGATTCTGAAGATAAACATAAAGTCAGTGGAAAACTATGCGATGAAGATTAAAATTATGTAGTTTAGCAGATGAACCATGGGGTATGGATTAAGCTACACAGATACTGTGCCCTTTTTCAGATTATCTTCTTCTATATGCTCTGTATTGCTCCAAGTTTTGGATATTTGCAATTTATGAATATGAAATTGTTTCAGAGCTCTTGTATGGGCTGAATTGAAGCTATTAATATGTTTAAATGAACTAGTGGAGGATTGATTGATTGGATCTAGCCAGTCTGGTAATAAACATCATTAAATTCATATTATTTATCTTTCCTTGAAATAAAATAAAAAACAAACAAAAAACTTCTGAAATTTCTTTAATGAGATTTTTATCAGGCTGTATAAGTTCTTGTCCTGGCTTAGCTGCTCAAACCTTTAGGAAAAACATGGGTTCTTGAGTACTTGCCTGAAACGCAAATAAAATTTGAAACACTGCCCATGGCCAAGGGAACCGAATAGCTGGAGTGAATTATTTAGTTTGAGCTTTTTTTTTTTTTCCATGAGTTTCATATTTTGAACTGTTTAGGACCTTCTGATTTTAGGGAATAGTGCTATGTTTTGTGCAGAGTTCAGGAGATAGTGATGTATAATAAGTGACACATCCAGTATCATATATTGAACTGGAATTTTCCCCCTTCATAAACAAGTGCACCAAAAGCACAGGGAGAAGGGCTCTTTGTAAAGTCTTGTTCTTCCTAGTGTGTATACAAATGTGGGGGATACAGTGAAAATATGTTGCATTATAAATCCACCTCCACAATTTCTCTCCTGAGCTGCACTAGCAAATAAGGTATCTTTACTTTTTCCATCTAAAAAAATGTAGATTTGATCAAAAAAATGACTATATGGGGGGGTGTAAAACTGTAAATTAACATCAGTTTAAAAAGATAAGTTCGTTCTAACTGTGCATCCAATTTTTTAATGTCAACAACAAATATTTCAGACACAAACATATGTCAGCGGCCCTCTGTTTAGGTGTAACAAGGTCTAAAATACAGACACCTGGTCTCAGTGGACCAGTCTGGACTGTCAGAGCTGATCAGTTGAATTCTGAGTGAATTTAGAAGATAGAGCAGGGTTGCCCTGAAAGGTAATCCAAGAAGTTTGCGTTGAGCAGACTGCCATCTAGTATCAGTCCTTTGCTTGCAAGCACATGAGACAGTATGAAATCACCACAGTGTCAGGTTGTGCATAAACAGACAAAGCATTGGACCCAGCTTAAGACCCTCTCCTACAGAGCCAGGCTGAGGCAATTGAGGTTGTTCAGCCTGGAGAAGAGAAGGCTGATCTTATTGCTGCCTTCCAGTACCTAAAGGGGGCCTACAAGAGAGCTGGAGGCGGGCTTTGGACAAGGGCATGTAGTGACAGGACAAGGGGGAATGGATTAAAGTTGAAGAAGGACAAATTTAGGTTAGATATTAGGAAGAAACTCTTTATTATGAGGGTGATGAGATGCTGGAACAGATTGTCTAGATAAATTGTGGATGCCCCATTACTGGAAGTATCCAAAACCAGGCTGGATTTGGCTTGGAGCAATCTGGTCTAGTGGAAGGTGTCCCTGCCCATGGTGGGAGGGTTAGAGCTAGATGCTCTTTTTTAGGTTGCCCTTCCAACCCAAATCATTCTATGATGATTCTGGGATTTAGACAGAAGGCTACCTGACCTCCAGAACACATCAAATCTTGGCTTGAATTTAGGGCCTACATGTCACGGGCAGAATACAATTGACTCTACATGAGTAGCTACATGCGAGTGTCTAGAAAAGTCTTATGCCATTTTTCAGGCATTAAGATTTATGCAGTGTTAGCAGGTCAGCTTCCTGCATTACTCTCTTGGACATAAAAAGAAGTACCACATTTGAATTTTGTCAGTCACTTTTTCCAAAATTTTTGCTCTAAATGCTTTTGAAACAGAAAAATAATCAGAGCTCTTGACTCTTTCCTAAGCTTTTCTATTCCAGAGACAAAAATTTTTGATTAAATAAGACCAACTCAAACAGATTTTAATAAAAGTACCTCCACAACTGCATGTTAGCACTTTAATGATGGTATATATGTCCCCTGTTTTCAATATTTTCAACAGCACTGGCAAGACCTCTTATCATACTGTTATGTTTGTGTCACTGACAGGACACAAGTGTCCTTCTGATGTGATTGAGGTATGATTTGTGCCAGATGTGATTTCATATGAAGTATTTGTGCAGAATCACATCTGTCTGTATATTCTATAGCTACACAATTTCTAAGTATCTATGCCAGTGAAACCTACTTCATAATATAACTTTCAGGCAATTTTCAAGCTTAAGAAAAATTATCTTCTAGCATAAGCACTTAAGTGAATAATTTGTATGCAGTTAAAAACAGATTCTCTGGAGGCAAATGTGATTTACTCCTAAAGTAGGAGTTCAGAAACATCATTGAGGAAAGACAGCGTTTTTTCTATAACTGCAATCTCACTATGATACAAAAATACTCTTCTGGGACGGCTTACAATTTAAACCCACAGATTCCTTGACTTTTATCTTCATAAATTTACTCTTTTTTCAAAATATCTTTGGAAGATTAAATGGAAAAAAAAAAAGAGATGTTTGATTGGCATGGTTATCCCTGCTAATTTAAATGTGACATTTCATCTTTTCTTGTGTTAGTGTAAAACCCATCCTGGCATCATTAAGACTGAAACTTAATTTTTTTAGGTGGGAAAATGTATTCTTTATAAAACTAAACTTGCCAGTTATACTCTAAATATTTGGGTTACTTTGAAGTTTACACTAGTGTTAAAGATACACAGGAAAGACTTTGACCTGTTGGAACAAATCCAGAGAAGGACCACTAAGTTGATCAGAGGACCAGAGCACCTCTCGTACGCAGGCAGACTGGGAAAGCTGGGGTTCCTCAGCCTGGAGAAGAGAGGGCTCTGGGGAGGCCTTATGGCAGCTTTTCAGTACCTAAAGGGGACCTACAGGAGAGCTGGAGAAGGACTTTTTAGAGTGGCATGTAGTGACAGGACAAGGGCGAATGGCCTTAAACTGAAGGAGGGTAGATTTAGATTAGGTATTAGAAACAAATTCTTTACTGTGAGGGTGGCAGGGCACTGGAACAAGTTGCCCAGACAGACTGTGAAGTCATTATTCCTGAAAGTGTTCAGGATCAGGCGGAATGGGGCTCTCAATAACCTGGTCTAGTGGAAGGCGTTCTTGCCCATGGCGGGGGAGTTGGAACTAAATAATCTTTAAGGAACCTTCCAACTCGAAACATTCTATGATTCTGTGATTCCATTCTATGATACTCCGTATACTTATACTGGATAATTTTATTGAAGACAATAAAATACTTCTAACCAGTGGGAGAATGAGTGGATGAGAGTTGTAAAGATGGCCATGCTCTTGACTGACATGAATAAGAATACAAACCATGCCATCAGTGTAGCTTGGCTGATTTATTTTGCAGTTAGGTATCTCAGAATAAGAGCAGGGAGTAGCTTGTGGCAATTTTCTGTATATGATGTACATAAAGAATTAGCATGATTGTGCCTGTCTGCTTAAACTAATTTACCTTGATATTCTCTTATTTTCTTCCAGCTTTGATCTGTTTCCAGTTTGTGGGGCTTTTTATTTAGTTTTGGGGTTTTTTTGGGGGGGTGTGTGGTTTTTTCATGTTCCCCTCTAATCCCCAGCATAGGCATTTGCAAAAGTGTGTCTTTTTCTGGTAATATATCTCCCTAAACCATGGGATGAAAGTACTTGGGATCTCCTCCACTGTAGTGACAGAGAACCAGGAAAAGACTTTTGCTATTAATTTTCCAGGAGTTAATGTCTGCTAAGCTATATAGTTCCTGTCCAACTGCTCCCTTTCAGCAATAGGGTAGATTGAAAACTGCATTTCATAAAATGAACTCTAGAGAGGGCCTCAGCTTACATTTTACCATAGGCATGATGACATTAGCCAAACACAGCAATGAAGTTAAAAAATGCAGTGGGCTCTCACAAAACCCTACAGGATTAGATTTTCAGCTGAGACTTCAGTGAAAACACATTTGAAGTCCAATTACCTGAGTTTCTAGGTTGATATAGGTGATGCCAAAATAACAGTGCAATTCTGTCTGACAAAAATATCACAAAATAATAATAGCTGAGAGTTCTGAGTTTACATCTGCCCCTTTAGTATCAACAAAGCATGAAAAGCTGTTGTGTCAATAACATAAGATGATTACGTTATCTGTTTCTGAAGTTATTAATCTTTGTTGCAGTGTGCCTAGTTAAATCAGTCAACACAATCTTTCCACTGAAAGAATTTTTGTTGCCAAATAAAATCAGGTAATGCACATTGACAAATCATTTTTCCATTTAAGATAATGCAATTAAAGTAGATCTCCCAGTAAATTATTCTTCTTTTCAAAAATAAGCAAGAAAAGCCCTGCAGGTTCAAACTTTAATTATTTAAATGCTTATAAACTGT
>NW_008236196.1:231528-242087 GCF_000691975.1 Corvus brachyrhynchos | reverse complement strand
AAACTTTTATGCATTTAGAATAATTACTAATTAAACCTGGAAAGCACTTATAAAAAGGTAAGAAATGCCAGAGGGAGGTGTCAGAATCAAGGAATCATCATCCAATCATCACTTATATATTTCATTAGTTAAAAACTGTGGGGAAAAGGTAATTAATGTCACATTTGAGATTGTTGATTCTGTAAGGTAATGAGGAATTCTGTAAGATAATCAGGAACAAGATTATGCTGATGTTAACCCAGACAAGCTTCATAATTGCTGTGAGGTTTTTAGCCAGTTTTAGTGTATCAACACTGGCTTCATCAGTGATACACAACTCATGTGCAAATCATTGCCTGAAAGCACAAATTCTTAGATGCAGTTAGCAAATGTAACTCCTCTGAAGAATGGAGAACCTTAATCTTAAATCTGGCCTCAATGTCAAAGTTATTCCTAGATCTGGATCCAACTATATTATTGTGTATTCCTTGCCTCCCTCCTACTTGCAGTAAAGTCTAGATGTTTTTCTGTCCCGATTTCTTTGCTCTCCACTACAGACATTCTTAAGCCTACCTTAGGGCTGCTTGAGCTTGAAGCAGATGACTTAGATGTTCAACAAGCCTCCACACATCTCTCAAACTGATTCCTGAGCAGATAGTCTCCAAAGTTAAAAAGGTTTCAGGCCTTGTCAGCAATCCATCGTATTTTCACTGTGATAGGACTTATGACTCTGTATAAAGAGCTAAAGAAAGGAATTTTAACCTTACCTTCGCAGACACAATAGGTGGAAAAATGTGATAGTGATATATGTAGGGGAGTTCAGATAATTTGGTAAGAGGGGAATTCCCTGAATTTTATCACCCAGGAATCAATCAGGTCTAAAACATAGCTATAAAAAAACATATACTGTGTCTTGGTACCTTACCAGGAGCATGACACAGGGCTTGGTATCAGAAAAGGGATCACAGGTCTGGAAAAGCACCTTGGCCAAATATGAGCCAGCTACAGGCTGACACCCAAGATCTGAGGAGGGAGGCAGGCTGGACTTCAGAACACCTCTGTGGAGACAGTTTTGGATCCCTTGGAGGATTCCCAGCCACTGATCAGGGGAATGTCTATCACTGCATGTTTTTACGTACTCCTCAGACTTGTGTGCACCCAGGATTTGGCCTGTCAGTAGGTGCTGCTTTTGATCCACACCGTGTGTTTCAACTCAGAATTAAAAGAGACAATTGGATGATGAAAATTAAGCAGATGTGGAAAAACCCAAACAAAAAAGTCAGGACTAGCTGATCAAGCTGTTGTCTGAAGCCACAAAGCACCCAAACAGACAAAACCTACAACAAAATAAAACAGACACACTTCACAGCCTGGGACAGGAGTAGGTTCAAACTGTCACAGCATCTGGGCACACTGCGTTTCTCCTGCTGTGCTGAGGCAGCGTCACTCCTGCTGTGTTTGTAAGGACTTTCTGTAGCAGTGCTGTGTTCCTGCTTTGACTGTGCCATGCCACAGATCATGAAGCAGCATTGGAAATAATACATTATAATAAAGTCACAGGAAGGAAGGTACCAAATCAGTATCCTTGCATGTAATCAGGGTAAATTAATGGGGATCGTGCAGGAAATTATGAAAACCATTTTTAGTAGTGCAGGTAGACACAGTATATTGCCCAAGAGATTATCCTAGCTCTACTGCCTAATATCCATGGATATTAAGTGTCAGCAGAAAGAAAATAAACTCTGATCCAACACAAAAAAACACAGTTCATTATGTTCAATGTTCAAAAAGCAATTGACTGAATTCTGCTATCAGTTACAGTGGCAAAGGTGAGTGGGAAAGAGGGTGTGAAGTGCTGGGCATCCATGACTTTGTTCATGTGGAAAACCTCTGCAAGAAATTTGCAGGGGTTTATTTCCCAAAATTGTCCTAGTCTTTCCCCATTTCCTCCTTGCAGCTGTGTCCAGTATAAGTACCAAAATAAGCCATGTTTTGATATGTATTATGTGTGGCTATTGCTTGCAAACACACAAAATACACATGGAGTACTAATGAGGTTGTGTTTGCGATCTTCATCTGGCTTGAAGTGCTCCCAAGGGTTAATCTGGCATTACTCTTTCAGGAATTTATAATAATGTTCATACTCGCTAAAACAGGAATTACACATGTGAAAGCATAGTATTGCATTTGGAAATGAATACTTCAAAAAATGAAGAAAACATACATTTTATTCTCCAAATCATCTTCTCATTATTTAATTCTGTGTTAAAGGTTGTACTTATTTATAAGAAATATCTTATATTGCACCTGCAATGGACTGTTTAAAAGACTAGAGTGTATTCCTGAAAATTTGTCCTATCTACTGTTTGGTGTGCCTTACCTCTCAGCCTGGGTGCACCAAGGTACATGAAGAGACATCTTTTCTTAGCCTCCAGTGAAATTACATATTAATTTAAAACATGTAACCAAGGAAAAATAGTGTTCAATTGCCATTAAAGTTTAATGTAATTACACAAGCATTTCATAGATGTGTCAGGCTGAGGATACAGAAGTACAGAGAAAAATATTCAAATATGAAAGCCCATCATTGTTTTTTGATCTCTTGAACAAAAATGATTAATTAACCTCCAGGCTGGAGGTTTACTATTACTTTATATTCCTTTTTTCATTGCTCTAGATTAAAATATATATAAGGACACATCTATATGTGTATAATGCATTGTATTCATGCATTTAAAGAGCATTAGGTGTAGAGCTTGGGTTTAAAACAGACCTAAGTAACAAAAGTCTCCCTGTCACTGCTTTTTAAAAGCCCTTTGAGATCTCAGTAATCTAGGTCCTCTGACAAATTTGTCCTTCAGTCCCTTGTTAGAGTCCAGCACTCCGAAGTATAGGATGGTGGTTGGTGATATAAGTTCACCCCAAAGCTGTGCTTTGACAAGCTGCTTCCCGAATCAAAAGGAGAACTGCCTTGACTTCTCTTTAGAGTCACTCTGTGTCATTGGTGCTGCATACCTTCCTCTTTGCTAGGGTCCAGAAACTGGATTTGTATATGTATAAAGAAGAGGGTACCATCTTTTGTGTTCTCTGCTGCATATGAAGAGATGTAGCTGAGAACTTAGTAACCTAAACAACTGCTCTAGAAATAGTAGCCCTTTACTGTGAGCCTGCATCAAACACAATCTTTCCAAGCAGTTTCCTACTCTTACCTGTGTTATTAGCTTATGTGTTTTTTTGTTGGGTTTTTTTTTTAGCAGGTTGAGGGTCTCTTGAGACTAATCTAAAAGAAACCAGCTTTTTTTCCTCCAATTAAATACTTTTATGTGACATTGAAACTATTTTTTCAATAGACGTTTCCTCAAGTTCCTGAGATCCCAACAGACTTTCTGGAGAGAGAGGAGTGCATTCTCACCTATAACTTGGAAATAATACAATATAGGAGATCCATATTCATGTTCTGTGTCCTAGTCATCACAGAGCTCAATGAAGTCATCGACTACTCTCTGGCTGTAATTTCTTGGTTTTGGAGTTAGTTTGGTTTTGGTTCCATGATTTTTAAGATTTCCATTTTACTTTGGATGGGAAGGAAATCAAAGCTTGTGGAATGTGAAACAACTGTCTTCCTACTCCCCTGCCTTCCCTAAAATTGTCTTGTAGTAAGACAAAGAAGAGCAACCCATCTTCCCAACCTCCCTGATATACAGCAGAGAGTATTTCAGCTGGGATCTGGGCTCTAGAAAACCCCCAAATTCCTCATTGGTTCATCAAAATTGGGATTTTCATCAGGACTTTGCCTGCAAAAGAAGCACTGTGTATATCTGTCTTAGGTGTAGTTGCACCAACAGATAGGAGAGAATTTTCCTTGAAGATCTGATTGCTTTAAATATCACCATGCACTGTGAACATAATATTAATGAATAAATGTTATTTAATCAGACGTTTCCCTCAGAAAACAAGTGTCTTCTCTTTTAATAGGAAAACAAACCTATGTGTAGAATGTATAAAGCAGTATTACTGACAAATACTGAACCTTTAACTTGTGATAAATATGCAGGACCACAGGGTTGCAAGACAGTTCCATTTTGCTCTATCACAGGAATCTCCTGTGGCACAAATATCAGAAAGGATCCAAGAGAAATAAAATTAGAAATACAGATACAGAATTCTAGATTTCTTCTGTGAGTTTGCCCACTCATGTATACTTAAATTTAGAAAATATTTTCATTTATATTGCCTTGATTCCTGTTCCTTCTTAAAGAAAAAAAAAACTAAACAAACAAAACCCACAAGAAAACAAAACACGGAAAACCTCTCAAAACAACCCCAGAAACAAGTTAATATTCTTTCTGCAGAATCACTGCACACAGGTACATCTCTATTCTAAATCTGCTCTTTGTCATCTAATAACATTCATGCTCTGTTGTACTTTCACCTGTATCTGCATGAGTAGTTTGCCTTTAACTCAGAAAACTTGAAGGTCTCAGCCTGAGTTCAGAGGTGTTCTGCTAATTGCTGCAGAAAGATCTATGATTTAGCCAGGAAACTTCAGGTTCAAAGTACTTGTAAATCTTTTCAAAATTACTCCAGGTGAAATACAAAAAAGAGGCATGTTTCTTTTTTGGCAATTTTTACTCCTTATTTACAGAATTCAGCCAACTATTATCTTCACCTACTTTATAAATTGTTCAGGAAAAAATAAAATAACCCCACAAAATCCTACAACACTGACTCCTCCCTTGTGTTTGGCCTTGCCTTCCACTTTCCTATTCTCTGAAAGAATACACTTTTCTATATCTACTGGTTGAAGGCCCAAGGAACTTTTCACCAGCACTCTTCCCCATGAAATGCAAAGTGTTCAGGGTGCAGACTCTGAGATGTGAGGCCATCCAACAAAATTGAAATGGAGCAATTTACCCAGCTTCTTCTCAAGGTAATGTTGTAGTACTAAGCCACCATATGACCATAGTTTTGACACTCAAAAAGATACCACTGAACCAGTGGCTTTTAATCTTTGGTTTTCATCCAAAAAATAAAAACAAAAGTTCCAGTGTCCTGGAGTGACTGTGTGATACTGTATTCCCTATCGTCTGCTCTATGCCAGACACGGATCCTGTACCTTTCTGTGTCTTTAAGCTGTTTCTCAGGAGAGGAGGGAGAGGAGCCAGGCGAACTTTTCAAAGCAGTTTGTGCTTAAGGACACACACACCCCTGCGTTCTGCTGCTGTGGAGCCAAGGAAAGCATCTTCCTGGGTTTTTTTCCCTCACATCTCAGCTCTCTTCAGCCAGGAAGAGAGTTACATTCCTTTTGCTTTCTAGCTAGTTTCTTGTTCATTAGTTAAAATACGGAGCCCTGGGACTTTGGCTTCTTCCTCTTCTGGACTGTTCAGCAACACCAGAACATCATCGGGACACCCTACACTGCGGCCCAGGCAGGGTCCCACACTGAACCCCAGCTGAGAGCCACATCCACAAGGACTTTGAATTTTACTCAGGCTCTCTCCACAGTGAGAGGTTTTATTATTTAGCATTATTTTCTTTTTTTCTCCCCGTGTCTATGTGCATTTTTGATTGTTAAATAAATAACTTTTTTTTTTTCACTTTCCTCTGAGGAAAATTCTTTCCAAACCTGGAGGGGGAGGGATGGCTGTAACCTGCCTTCTATCCGAGGACGTTCATTTAGGACGTTCTTCCCAATTGGTCTCAAACCGGGACACTGTGAAACCGTAGGCTACTCTACAGAAAATTTAAGCTCACTGACTTGGGTCTCTTTTTCTACATATTTTTCTTAAAAATAGATCATGAACTTTCTGGGGCAAAAGAAAATGGTTTATAAATGAAAAGCATGATTGTAAACCAAACATTGGACCTCAACTCTTTAAACTTACATGCAAAGTACGTTCTATCTTACTTTCTGACTGAGACGGAGTTTTCATTTCAGTTTTAGTTTCCACTTATTTCTGTTTCAACTGAAATCATTAACAGTGTCTATTTCCTCTACCCCTTTCTTTCATTGCTTCTAACTGCTTGCCTGGAATGGCCTGCACATCACAAATGTTTTCTGCACCCCTCTTCAAACCAAATGCGTGTAAGGAAAAAAAAAAGTGTTAGTCTGCAGGTGTCACTCGTCTGCTGTCTTATCTGATAGGGTGCAGTGAGACTTCGATACCTTGTGAAAAGTCAAACACTTTCCAATTGAGCCTTGTCAAGGTGACTCCAGTGAATGCATCACAGGAATGCAAGCTGTGAAATTTCTCCCTCAGCCTTGGAGGAGATGGGCCCTCTCACATCCCACAGGAGAACCACAGAGTTTACTAGGCTCTCCCAGAACACATTCAATGCTCAAGACAGCATGCAAAAATATGGTGAAATATAAAGAACAGTGGGAAAGGGTGGCTAAGTTTAAGAGTGACTGGCATGAAAAAGTGGCATAGTAGAGAAGTTCTTATTCCTAGTGGTTTTAAAAAAGCACAGTACTGTAACTGTAGAAATCACTGTGTTGCTGTATCCAAGAAACTGTAAAATAAATCATTCAGATGAAATATATAGCTATAAAGTCACAGCATGGCATGAAAAGGTCATGGTTCTTATTTGAAGGGCAGACTCAGTAGAAAGAATGTTACGCGTGCTGGAAATTATAAGGAAATTCCTTTAGGTTGAGATGCATAAAGGAGGTGCACATGCTTCCTCTCGTTAGCTGAAGGATTTCTACAAGGAGCACAGGATCTCCAGGGGACTTAGTATTCAATTTCCTCACTGGACTTGTGATGCACAGACTTCAGAAATTTTGTGTCAGTCTTGCATCTCATCAAAACAGCAAAAAAACACCCTGATAATTTTTCTCCAGTTTATGACCATGTGTAGTATATTAAATTTTCTTTGGAGACATGGCATTTTTTCATTTTTAGGCATTTCCTAGTATTTCAATGAATAACAAAATGATATGTGTAAATGATGAAACAGTGGAGCCTTGACAGAAAGTTCAATGAGTTTATATATTTTTGTCTGAGAAAATTGCAGTCAGTTCATATTGCAGCTCTCCAGGTTGAAAATGCATCTCTCATCATGGGTGAGATCCACATCTTGCTTTCCTTGAATGCCAGTTCAGAGCCGTTCCTTTGACTGAGGTGAAACGACTGTAACACTACTGTACTGGAAGAAAATTCAGATTCTATCCCCAGCAATTTGCGCACAATTTTTGTCTGTCTGTGCGTGAACAAAAGCCTTATAATTCAGGTTTGGGGTGTTTTTTTCAATGGGTTAAAGGACTGAAAAATCTTATTCTCACAAGAGTGAATGCACTTTAGTATTCAGAATTCAAAAAAGCCGTGACCAGTTTCCCATTCCTTCAGTGTGTGTTTGGAAAGTTTAATATACTCCTTTTAGCAGTGAATTCCTCTTTACATGTCTAATCTGACCTATAGCCACCAGAGAAGAGATTTCAGCTGGCAATTTTGAGACTGAAGATCTAATTTTTTCAGGATGTTAGCCACTTACTTAAAGGTAGGACATAATTCTGAACTTCCTCCTTTCCTAAGCTGCAAAACCGAGAAAATTATTGGGGTTTTTTATTGTTCCATATCTTTTTGAAGAAGAATCAATTCCTGTCTGACAACAGAAATTATTTTAGAAAAGAAAAAATTAGAAGAGGTTGGTGCCACTTGAAAATCCTGAATAAATAAAGAAGGTTCCAAAACTTCTGGGAAAAAAAAAAATAGCTGATTTCTGGAAGAATTCTGGGCAAAATCAAAGGAATGTGTCTGATATTAAAGACTGAAGTTAAAAACCTTTGGCTAATGTTCAGTCACCATACATTACTGAATTAATTAAGTAGCTTAAAGCTAATCTGGCATGGGGAAATGTTGTTTAATGCAGGAAGCCTCAGCAAGGACTTAATTCTAGTGAGCTGTGATATCTCCTAGAGCTTCTCATTGTGAAATCTAAAGAGCTTTCAGTAGAAGCAAATCTGCTTTCCCATTTGCCATGGAGGTGGCTTGTAGTGAAGACTCCACTAACATTCCGATGAACTGACCATATTTAGGATGCATCCATAAAAACTTCCCAGACAAGTCTCAGAGGATATTTAAACAGGATTACATCTTTATTGCTGTAGCTTCAAAGACAAATAATATCTGCCCTTTGCCATTGCATTAAGGTTACACTAAATGGGGAAATTTTGCAATTTTGCCTTTTCCCTCCCCTAGTCATCCTACGTCAGCTGTTTTTCATTAACCGATTTTTTTCTGGGTAAAACAGATCTTCTGTTCCACCAAGTCCAGGCAAGCAGTTCAATGCTGGATGAAGAAATGTAGATTATTGCCTTATCTCGTCAAGATGGCTGAGAGGTGATGGTAGAGAGGAAGTCCATGAATTTCTGTTATGACTGTGGTAAATTTTTCATTATGATTGAAATGTTCAAACAGGGCTTCGAACAACAGCACTGTGAAGACTTGAAAACTGGTGTGCTTCAAAGGGATTTATTTCAGGGATTTATTTTCCTGTGTTTTACAGACAAATTTTTTTTTATTAATTAGTCAGTGACTTAAACCTAGCTCTCTCTGTCAGAGTTCAAACTTGCACTGATTTCAGACCTCTCGTATTCATGCCTCAATACAAGCTATTTGTTCCAGATAAGCATCCAAACATTTGAATACTTCTCTGCATCAAAACTTAACTCTACACCTTTTGAACCCCATTCAGTACTAAAAAAAATCTAATCCATTCATGAATATTCATCCAAGGTAACAGTAATTGTGGTGCTATTGTGTCACTTCTACATAATTGAAGACTCTCCAGCAACACCTGTGAAAACTGTCTGACTTTTAAACTAAGCATAGCTATCTTTTTTTATGTTTATGTTTTATTATATCACAGATACCACCCTGGGAACATGGTCAAACAGATGATTTTGAGAGTTGCACTCTAAAGAAATGAGAGAAACATAAAAATATTCTGCAGGGAAAAGTAAATTAGAAGGATTGGTTTCATTAGAAGGCACATAAGCTTTTGTGATCCATCTGTTGTCAGTAGCTCTCCTTACTAAATAGATCTGTATAGTAAAGAAAGAAAAAAAAAAATTTAAAAAAAAACCTCTGGGAGTTAAAAGTTAGGCAGAAATCACAGTTCTGAGTTCTTAGAATTGTCCCAGTGAGAGAGAAAATAGGATCTGTCCTGTGCAGAGCAGGTGGCTTTTTCTCAAGCCACAGATGTCCTGAAATTGGAGACAAAAATCTGATGACAGACTGCTGAAGGACATGAGACATATTAATGCAGACCCTCTCCATCTTCATGCCTTAACACTGACATGGATTCCTTGTCCACACCTGGGACAAAGTCCTTCAGGAGAAACCTGTACTGATAGCTACTCAGACAAAGGGACTCAGACAAGTTCTCTCTTGCTTTTCTCTGGCCCTTGAGTACTTTTGGTGGACTGGTGCTTTTAGTAAAGCTTATCCTCTCTTTTCCTGCAGTTGGCTGCTCTCAAAGGTAGCAACCCTAATTCCCGCATTGGGTGGGCCAGCAGCTAGCTTTGGGCTGGACTTCTTCCCTGTCAGGCCTATTGCATCCACCTCCCCCTTAGAAGAAAATGATGCCTTGGCTCACTTTTTCCTGGTTTTGGAATACATATTTTTTTCTGGATGTTACAAGCTCCCTTCTGATGACCACCAGGATTACTATTTCTGTAGGCCCGAAATTGGTATGCAAAATCGCCATCCCCATTACCAGCCAACCGTTTTCTCTTGGTTTTCAGCCACCATGGAAGCTGCATCCAGTTGTCTGGTTAGCTACAGCTATGGGAGATAATGAGGCCATTTATCAGTCTTTCCAAATTGTTACCCCATGGGACTTTTTCCTTGGCTTCATTTTTTGTAAGTCTTATTTTCTCTGTCTGTAAGCCACAAACCTGAAATTTTATGAATTTGTATCCTATCGCTTACAGAAATATTGCAGAGAATTGTACCAATTCATGGCAAGAGATCCTTCACATTTTTCAGGAATAGAGTGAAATATTTAGATCCATAGAAAATTCCCATCCAGGAATGGTAAAGCTTTTGGCTGGAAGACTGGAAAATCTACTCATTCCTTCAATTTACAGTATATGAAATAGTGCTTTGCAAAACTGTTTAGGGTGAAAGTTAGGGAATGATAATTAGTGTGATACCAACTGTAATGTCTGAGGAATATTTGAAGAACAGAGGTAAACATCATCTGGAATACAGAAGACTTGTCTAAAAGCATTTTAGGTGGTGTCATAGGTTAGCAAGCATAGTCCCAGAAGGGATGTCCTTGCTAAGGGGTGCTTACAGTTTCCTCTGGGAACTGATAGAACCTATCAGCTGGCCAGTTTGAATATGGACAATTCTCTAAGCCACTTAAAGTTGTGACCACCTCTGTGATCCACACTTAAGAATAGGCAAACTCCCCCCCAAGCTCTCTCTCGTTTCCGGCGCTGGGACAGGTGGCTGCGGGCCCCGTGTGGGGGCCAGCGGGCCACGGCCATCCTGGGTCGATGGACCTGTTCCAGCCGTGGAACCCCCCCCACTGCCTTGCCGTGGGCAGCCGGAGCGGCTCCCCCGCCCCCC
>NW_008236196.1:230227-231430 GCF_000691975.1 Corvus brachyrhynchos | reverse complement strand
AGAGATGGACCAGATGAGGACTTTTGCTCCAAATGGGAAAGGAGAAAACCTCAGTCCCTAGAGATGAACCAGATGAGGACTTTTGCTCCAAACGGGAAAGGAGAAAACCTCAGTCCCTAGAGATGAACCAGATGAGGACTTTTGCTCCAAATGGGAAAGGAGAAAACCTCAGTTCCTAGAGATGCTCCCAGAGATAGTCCTAACGATGAAGATGATGAAGACCCTTTGCTCCCAGGGAAGGAGAAGGGCCTCTGTTTTTGTTTCTGAACGGCTCAACCTTAAAATTGTACCCCAAAAAACTTCAAGAGTGGACCCTCGAAAGCAGTTGCGGGAAAAGCTGCAAGTCGGGGGAAAGGACTCACACGCAGGCAGAGAGACTCCTCTTCCTAAATGGACTGAACAATATTTGGAAGTGGGCGGCTGTCTCGTTGTGATAATGTTTTCATAGCATGAGCAAGAAGAGACTTCTCTTTCTAAATGGACTGAACAAGGTTATTATGGAAGTGGTAAACAGACTGAACATCTTAAGGGTTGTCTTTGAACATTGTCAGTGGGAGAAGGGAGGAAGGTGGGGGGAGGAGGAGAGTTCTGAAGGTATGGTAAAATTTTTTTTCCCTCTTTTAGGTCTGTTAATAAACTTCTTTATATTCTTTCAAGTTTGGTGCCTGCTTTGCGTTTCTCCTAATTCTTATCTCACAGAAGATAAACAGTAATGAGTATTTTGGACCAAACCACCACTACAGGTGGTTTTTCACTGGTGGGGAAGAAGTAGACTGAAAAAACCCAGAAATTTTCTGAAAATACAGAAAGTGATCAGAAGGATATTACTAGTCTGGCATGTTTGCATGCTCTTCAGGAGTCCAGATGCCAGGTCTACTTCGATGTTTTAGAACATTAATTAAGCTTAAAGAAATTAATCTTTAAACTCTGTGAAAAGTTACTTTTTTCAACATCCTTGTGTTAGACTCAGTATAGAGACTCAATAAATAGACTTTTCCAGGTCTCCCAAGATCCAGAGCCGGAACATTAGCTTTAAAGAAGGTATAGCCTGCAATCCCTCTATCTTCAGTCATTTGTGATTAGCCTGACCTCATGTCCCTATCTTAAGCATCTTCCAGCCACAGATGTTAGCACAGGCAGGGGCAGGGGCCACAGAGGTGTCCTTGTTGCAAAGAAATCCAGTTTCCCAGGGCTCTGTATGGA
>NW_008236196.1:108218-230215 GCF_000691975.1 Corvus brachyrhynchos | reverse complement strand
AGAGTCTTTCTTCAACTTTGAAGAATTCACACACACATGCTCTGGCCCCAGACTGCATTTAATCTACTAGTTCTGCTTGTGCAGGACAAACAGTTCACTGGGGACTCTTCTCAAGCCAAAAACCTGAAAAACTCACACAGCACATTATGCCAGGCTAAAGGAACATGTAAAATGTAAAATAGCCACTCTTAAATTCCTGATTAGAGACACTAGGATAATGCTTTCTATCCTTCCCTCGCAATCTTGTCTGAAATGGACATCATGTCAGTAACTTTATTAATATTTCACGCTTCAGTGATATTTCAGGCAATGTCATTTGAGAATAAAGCAAAAATGCACTTCTGAGCTACTTTAGTGACATCTCTCTAACATGCTTGACATGCAAGACACAGATTCATCTTTTAGATGATTAGATGACTGGATTCTTTTTCCTCTTTGATGTCTAGCAGCTTCTTGCTCCCTGTTTGAGTCCTAGATGCATAATGTATAGCCTCTTAGTTCAGTGCTAAGTTTTGAATTGCTTCCCAGTCTTCCATCAAATATGAGTCATGGGCCAAGTCTGCTTAACCTGCAGAGCTTGAAGTATATAGTCCGGCTTTAATCCGATGAGGAATATTTCTGTTCAGTTCAATAAAAGCTTTATGGATTTTTTTTTTCTTTTTTTTTCCTTCCTCCCCTCCACAAACCTCTAAAACTGTAAGAAAAATTAGCGTCTCCTGGACAAGCCTACATTAAACCTTTCAGTCTTGTGTAGCTTTTTTCCAATATACTTAGGAGGAAGAAATTCTTCCAAAGCACAAGTGGTGTTTTCAGTTGTAATAGGTGTAATATTAACACCATTATGGTATTATTTCAGCAGTCATGTATGTAACAGGGCTCTATAGATAAAAGCATTTTTTCATTGGCTATTTATTATTCTCTCTGAAACAGCAAACACGTTAAAACCAATAAAGACCATTTGTTTCAATTGTTAGCTTGCCTTTCAAATGGAACAACTGAGAAGACTGACATGAACATTGACTATTTAATGCTGCTTGATATAGAAATGGCAAATAAACATTGTTTTTACATACATGTCCATGCATACCTTCTTGCAATGTGATATGGTAGATTTCTGGCAGCTGCAGGTCATGATAGTGCAGCAGTACACCACGGATTTAGTTCAGTGGCACACCTTTTTAAGATTTTGTCCCTTTTCGGTGTAGAATGATACTTGATTCAATCTGCATCAAGAAAACTGGCTAAGCAGACCTGATTGTTTGGCCAATCATCAAATTTTGTGCAATTCTTCTCTTTTATTACACCTGATTGAATCAATTTTAACATCCCTGACTACTTTCCATATACTGTGTAGCTGAATATTGGATTAATTCTCATTTGTTCCTTGAAGGTATAGGCACAGAATAGTTAGACTGGGCTTTTATAAGAGGATCCTGACAATTATGGAGTTTGTTTGTCACTAAACACATTCAGATAAATTCTCTCCCGTTTCAAGATATTTTCTTGGAGTAAGATTCATGCTACCCATGCCATACCAGTGTTACTACTGCATACATACTGCTAGTCTAAACATGAATGTTTAGCTTTTGAGCACTACCTTTTCCAGGTCAGTATGAGATAGATGGGCATTATGCAGAGCTAAATATATTGCTTTTGCATTTTTGCTGTGTGCTAAGGCAAAGGCTAAATATCTCAGATGCCTAAGAGATAAAACATTTACAATTAAACTTAAAGTGAGTAGACCTATCTTTTGCAAAACACACCTTCTGTATCTTAATCTAAATCCAGCGCTTTAGACAGACCAATGCCAAAAATTATGTATAAGCTGACATAGTGCGTTCTAGTTAAATAAAGTCATACATCATAGCTTCCTCCTGCAAAAAAAAATAGCTTTTTTCAACAAAATGGAATATTTATGTTGGAAAAAACCGTTTAATTTCAATGTTTTTCTGTAATCTATAATATTTATGCTAGTGTTTTATGTAAATGAAAATAAAGGCATAAAACTATATTGGGGTGTGTGCGAGTCACAACAGACAGGCGAACTCTTCACAGAGAGTGAATTTTTTGCCATTATCATGCTAACCATAGGATCCCCAAAGTAACACCATGGCAGAGTTGAAAATACAGTCACCATTAAACTCAATTCCTGCTAGGGGATCACCGGCCTGCTGCCCACACCTGTTTACCAAGGATTATTCCCAGCTATAAGGTCACTTGAGCATATTTACAATCCTATTTACCAGTCTTCAGCTTTTAACCCATTCCTCCCCACAGGGTAATTTCATAAGAAACACACCTGTAAAAAGAAAGTGCAGTCATTTTCTAGTTGGTTAAAAAAAGATGAAATCCCACTTGGTTTAGAGAACTTTGATCTGGTTAGAAACTTCTGAAATATCAGTTCTATCTCAAAGTAATACTGTAAATGCAAAGTTTCCAGAGCTTTAATTTGACCAAATGCACCATACTATTTCCTTCTTTGAGCATCAAGTTTGCAAGTTGTATTCATACGACTTGCTTTTGAAATAGACACTAGGCTTTCTTTGAAGCCATATTTGCAGGAGCAACTCAAACTGTATTCAAATGTCACTAGCTTAAATGGTTTGGAGATTAAATGGTAGCTGAAACTGTAAGTTAGGAAGACAATGGCAGACCAGTTATCTGGGGGACCAAGTTTTTTAATGTGAGATTATCAAGGCTTTTATTTGTAATATTTTGTATATAATTTTGTAATTACTTTTGTCCATTCATTCTTCATCCACCGAATCCTCTGCAAAGTGGGTGATGACAGAGGTCAAGATTCCAGCACATCATGTTACAGGCTACATAATGCTAAGCCTTTATGACACCACCACAGATTCACAGAACATCACTAAAATAAAGAAAAAGATCATCATTTGGTTTGGGTTTATATATTCATTTTTGTATTTCTTTTCTCTTTCATTTTGGCAAAAATTCCAATATCTTTTCTCATTGGTAACTAGATGTATTTAGTCTTATCCTTCACTTGTCATTACATTAAGCACGGAAATGTAAAAGAAGCAACAGATTCATTGGGTGTTGGCATTCATTCAGTAGCAGCAGACACATAGAGGATCTTTTATTGTTGTTTATGGTTCATATTGATCTCTGGATAAACTATTTTCATTCACTTCGGGGAAAAAAAGTGTATTTTCATCTCACTCAGACACATGGAACTGCGTTTTATTTTACAACCATCATCTCATATCGGTGCATACTTTCTTTCATTTTGCAGGAATGATACCAAAAACCCATGGTCTGTGATGTCATTTAAACAGTTTTGCTTTAATTTAAGAGCATTCCAAGCTGAAATCCACTCTGGGATAGAACTATCCTGAATTCTGTGGTCAATTCCAGTCACTCATTAAACAAAATCAATTTGAACACAAGATATGCCTGAGTAGGAACTGAACAAAAGCTGACTGATGAATTCAAGTATTTGCTCTGTGGTTTGTAGAAGTACTTCCAATTTCTTTTCACAAAGAGTGTCGATTTAAGTATGCAGTCAAATCACCTGTTAGGAGGAATTCTCAGTCATGACAGATTCATATCCTCGTAATATAATGCAGAGAATAAAGTAAACTGCCTTCCCGCAGAGAACAATTTTTCCTACATTTTTTTCTAATAATGGAACCACACACAGTGCCACCAGGCATTCCTTGTGTTAGAATCAGCAGCTGCATATTTGACCTGGGCAAGAGGTAGGATTGTAGAATCATTTAGTTGGAAAATGACCTTTAAGACCATTGAATCCCCTTGTTAAGCCAGCACTGTTATTGCCACAAAGTTATTCTAGCAGTGCAATATCTTTCTCAGAAACATTTTTTGTAGACATAGTAGTGTTTTGAAGTATTTGATTTAATATGTATTAGTATAACATTTCCAAATTAAACAAAGTACTAATTGTTGTATGTGGTTTTTAAAAAAAAGCAGTAGATAAGTAAAAAAAAAAAAATAGAAAACATTGTGTGCTAAAATATGGATAAAATTTGCCTGTCTTTCTGGGCAAGCTTTAAAAATAGTGCCCAAAAGAAATCACAGGCTTACTTCGAGGACTGAAGTAAAAATAGATGAAGGAATACATTTAAAACTCCATCTCACGAAGTGTCTTTCAGATGGATTAGCACGAATATCTGCTCGTAGTAGTAAATTTACTCTTCAGATTTGCAATTATTGTCAGAAGCCAAGTGCCACAGTCCTTATTCCTGTATCTTCAACCAGACCATTATTGCAGCATTTTGGCAGCACTATTACTCCCTAGTTAATATTATCTAAGAACTAGGGGTGTTGCAAGCTAGGCACATATTCTTTCAAATTCTGAAGAAGAAATGTACAAAGGGTAGAAATTATATTGGCATCAATAATAGATGAAGGATTTGTTCTGATGGAATTATAACAAGTAACAGGCTATCATACAAGGATTAATAAAAAGCAGTAGAAAATTATCTTTCCAACCTGTACACCGCAGCATTTTCTGGACATGACTGATCAATGTGCAAATATTGCAGATAATATGATTTAAGGGGCATAGGCCCTCTGATGATGCAAAAATGGCAGGCATAATAAACAATGCTCTCTTTCCTGTAGTGATATGCATCTTTTATAGGCATTTGTTACAATTTAATATAACTCAGAGAACATTTTTCTGTTTTCTCTTTTGATTTGATAGGTTTTTTTATCATCTTCACAGTACTTTCATACATATAAAAGAAAAAATTTCAGCAAAAAACCAAGCTGAACAGAATGAATTCCCTGAACAAGTGAAAATATTCTTCATTTTTAGAGCAATATTTTAGATTTTCAAGCTCCTTGAAAAGAGGTTTAAACAAAATGTGAAGAGCATAGGATTGTTGGTGTTTTTAATAGTCTTTTAGAAGGAAAGTTTTTTGTTTCTTGAAACACTTTATTTTCTTTCTACCTAATCTTCTTTCAGCTGGCTTTTTTTCCTTTTGAAGTTTTCCAATTAGACCTTTCTATTAATATTAAAAGCAATTAAATGAAACACATCTTAATTAATTTTTTTCATTGAGACTACTATATCTACATTTTCCTCATAGAAAGAAAATCAGTCCTACTATGCACTTCAATTATTTACCCACATCTCTTGGTATTGTTTCTATTTTCTGGTCTGATTAGATCTTTAAGTAATCCAGTTTTATTTCTACCTAAACCAAGGGAGAAATATGTGTTTCATTATATGCAACTAATAATCTCATATATTCCCGAATATATTATATTCTTGAATATAATAAAAATTTATAAATCTGCTTAAATTATGCACTTTGAATATTATAAATACACTGCTTCCAGTGTTATTTCAAAACCAGTGAAAATCAATTTTTAAAACAAAAAGTCTTCCTCAGAAAAAAATAGAACATTTGGAAATTCTTTAGCAATACAAAACTGCTGATAAATCAACCTTATATTAATACCATTGAAATGAAATATTTAATGAGAAAATTGTGACAATACAAAATTTTCAAGGAAAGAAAATAATGTCATTAGAGCAAAATCTGTTAAGTCACTGTTGAACTTCCTTTGCAAGCATACACATTTTTTGATAGGCAGCTCCTGTCTGTATTTGTAAGATAATCTGCCATCACTTCAGGATGCATTGCTTCCTACCACTAGCTCACAATGAGTTTTGGAGGTGTCTTCAGGTGTGCACCCAGTCAGCAGCCTGCAGGGACACTGCCTGTTGTTCACGCCTGCAACCACCCAGCAGAACCTGAACATGGTAAACACGAGTAAAGGCTGACACTATCTAGACAGAGCTTAGGGTCAAATGACAAAAAGATGAAATATGGATTTTGCCATCTCTGAAAACTCTGTCAAAAACCTTAAAGTATTATTAGCTTTAGGTTCATACATAAATATGTGCATTTAAGGCCAATTTGTCTTGTATTTCTGTATATAAGGTATGGTAATACTTGTTAGACAATAATTTCTTTACCTATTTTTTAAAAAAAAAATTCAATGTATTTATTCAGCCTTAATTGTCCAGTAAAAAGAGTCATTTCATTTATATGTGCACTGCTATCCTTCAAATTTCTATTAGCAATTTCCTGTTTGGTCTTTCACAGAGACATGGATGTGAAGGATATTACACATGCAGAGCAATAAAATCTACAAAAGATCTATAAAAGACAGTAAGAAGTCATGGAGCTAGACAATAATTGGCTTCACTGTTGAACAAATGCAAGATGGTAAAACACTGAAGGACTGAGTCACGAGGTCTCAGCTTGGGAAGAGCATTTAAGAAACAATCTTTTGTTTCATTATCAGAGATACTGTGTGAGGTGGGGAGAGTGTGTGGGTATTCATACAGAAGTATTTGCTTATGTTCCACTTCCAGAAAATTATTAAAATGTTACTTATATGATTACCTCAAACTTACTCTTTGGGAAATACTGATGACACATCCTTGTCTACTCTAAGCCTGTGATGTTCTTTATCCTTTTACTTTTTCTTTTATTTTAACATAAGTACTGTTCTATGTTGTTCACACACACACACACGCAATAAACCCACTGCTCTTTATGTGTTCTTACAGAGGGAACATTCAGGATGTAAACAACTACAGGAACACATCTATTGGAAGTGTCAGAGCTCTGTGACACAGAGGTCTAGCCCCATGTTTAAAAACTACCATTTTTGTTTCTTGATATGTGTGTTTGCTTTCCATGGGGGAGAAGGAAGAGGAAAGAAGCCAAAGGAAATGAAAGAGGGGAAGCAACGGTAGAGTTATTGTGGTTAATTGAAACTCTACAATATTTTTACAAAAGAAAAATATCAGATACTCAACAGCTATGAATCAGCATTGATTTTTGTCAAATAAATAAATTACACTGATTACAAGATGTACAGAAAGTTTTATATTCCATTGTTATAGTGACAAAAACGTTCATATGGGGGCAGGAGTGCACTGTAAAACATACACCTTTTATCAGACAAAATAGCTCAGAAAAACTTCTTTGGAGGAAGTAAATTTCCTCCTGTAAGTTGCAGCCGTTCTGTTCTCTGAAGTCCCTGCAGAGGTTATCATGAACAATTTCACACATCCTTGCCAAATGAGAGACATGCCTTAATCTAACTACATGCAGTGCTGGAAGCAAACCACCAGAACACTTATCAGACATATTGAAGAAGTTACAGCACTTTACAGTAGTTATAGTAGCAAAACTTACCTTTCCTTCATTATTGTACATCTGAAGTTGAATAAATACATAAATACCAGAAGTCTGCTTTTAAGAAAAATTATGATTGCATCTTGCTAACCATCCCAGGAATCCCACTTCTACTCACATTTCCACCTACTCTCTACCTAAGCTCATGTAGCTCACAGGCTTCAGTGTGGTACCTTACACTTTACCATCAGGTAAGTGAAGAGATGGGCTTTCAGTGTGTTGGTGAATAGCTCACACTGCCTTCAATGGGAATACTCTGTGCAGAGTAAGACCCTGAATCCAAAGGGATAAACACAACAAAATCTTCTGTGAAGCCCATGGGTGCCCCCAGGAGCAGAAGATGCTCAGAGCTCTTCAGATTCAGCCTTTCCTGGCCATGTCCTGGTACTGATGGGCAAAGTTTTTTCAGCACTGGTACCCATGGAACTGCTGACAAGGGAGGTGATATGCCATCAGAGATTTTACTGTGAATATTAAAGAAATTTTATGAGGGTCAGCCTGGAATAAGTCATTTATATGTTTAACAAAAAAGAGGAATACAAGCAGATTGTATTAGAGAAGGGAAAATACCTTAAAATCAAATAGAATATTCCATGATTATTTAGTATTTTTTATCCCTATGACAGACTTCAAAAATTAACTGATGCCTCCAAGCACTCAAGTAATGGTTCTCTCAAAGCTGTGTTAGCCACATAATTCAGTGAAATCCAGGGGGGATCCTTAATACAAACAGAACCCTGGAAAATGTTGTGGTCAGCATCAGCACACCCAGTAACTGCAGTAAAAATGGATAGAATTTATGGCATAGAGTGTTTCAACTTAGAGTTAGCAATTACATGGGATTGTTTGCATTGCCTTCTTCAGTGCAGCATAATATAAGTCAGCGTTCTATTTACATCTGTATGAGACAAGTATCATTTGGGGAGCAGTTTGTTAAATAGCTGTAAATAGCAGTTTTACTACCCCCTTTGCATTGCTTTATATCTCTTTGTTTTGCTGGAGAAGAGTGGGCCCATGATGCTCTGCTGACTCCTGCCCCTGCAGCTGCAGAATCCATCCCACAGTTTCGGGGAGAGGGTAGAGGAGCAGGGCTCTCTGTGCCACTGCTGCATTTCTCTTCATATTGGCATCTCAGGGCCTAAGACAGCTAGAGATGTAAACAGTTGCTGAATGCTTTCTTCCATATCACTCCTGCTTCTTTTTTGGTGCTCAGGATCCCCAGGAGCTAAGCATACCTGAATCCTTAAGGCTCAGCTATATCTTATCCCTTGATTTTCTGTTCCCCTCTTCCTTTCCAGATGAGCTTTATGCCTGTATTCCAAATATGCATTATTTGCCTTTCTCTTCATTCATCATCTTACTTTCAATTACACAGCCTTTCAGTCTCTTTGTTATAGATCTCTCTTCTCTGCTTTTCCCATTGCGATACCAAATCTCTCAGTGGGCTGCTTTTCAGCACAGCATCGAATTTGTCACAAGCATGCATAAATTGCTCTTCCCCACAGAAAAAAAATAATAAAAAAAAAGGAATGAAATCCATTCATGTGGTGATTGGACTTCCCTGAACAAAGTACCAATATCAGCAGCCTGGTTCAACCACCGGGTGGTCTCTCCACACTAACTTTACTTACGTGCAAAGGGACTTGGGATTAATGACATAAAATTAAACCTCTTTAAATTTGGTTCAAGATGATAAATATGTGTATATATATATATATTCTTAGTCATTCCAATATTCCTTGGCTTCAAATGGGAATCATAACAATGACAGCACAGCTGAAATGTGTCTCCCCCCCCAAAATGGAAAAACTCACACACTCAGAGGCTCCTCTCTCAAGGGTATACCAGCTTTACCAGAACATCTTTTTTTCTCTGGCATATTGCTTTGCAGCACTCTCCAGTTTTTGTATTGGCCTCCTGAGCTTTACAGTAATGAAAATCTAGAATATTTTATAACAACTAGTATAAATTTTATATATTACTTAGTCCTGCATTATAAGACTACCTAGAGGTTATAGGCAATGCCCTATCCTCTTGCACCATGGACTGTACAAATCCCTAATAAAATGTACCCATTGACCCTGAGACTTTAAATAAACAAGGTACAATGTGAAGGAGGACAGATGCATAAGCCCTATTTACATGCAAAGAACTGAGAAATTAAGAGGCTTACCAAGACAGAAAAATTGTCCATAGAGATGTCTGGAATGGCAGCAAGTTTCAGAGAAACTGTTTTTCTTCTTATTGACGTGTCAAATACGTTTGAATATTTTGGTTTTAAAAAGATAAAAATAAATGAAAATTGAATAACAGAATATGAAAAGAAATGTATATATGTTAGAGCAGCAAAAAATAAAGCAAAAATATATAAGTTTCTGAGTTAACAAAGGTTTAAATTGTCAGCTGCTCTACTCAAAATAAATCAGGGAGATTTAACTCTCTGAGCTTCTGAGAGACTAGAGTTTGAAAATCAATGGGTTTTGGAGCAGGACAAATGTCAGGTATTTTAATATTTGGTAAAGGACACTGTATTTTCACTTTTGCTTTAAGTCAACCTGGAGAGAGAGGATTGAGTAGCAAACTTCAGCCCATCTGAAAGGATCAATTAAACTATAAATAATAGACTATAACTGATAAACTGTAACTGCACTAGCCACCTTAACACCCCTCTGCACCTATGTGAGACATCGATGGTACATCCACACTGTGGATGTCAAATGCATAACCATGTCTGCTAAACATGCAGATTAAGAAAACATGCAGATACAGAATGGGGCATCGGTACCAAATTGTTCTAGAAGACAAAACATGGACATTTTGCAGAAACTGATGGGTATACAAGTACCAAACAGAAACTGGACTATGAACAAGAGCAGATGCCATGTATTTCCTTGAATGACAGTAGGGACTCTCCACTCTCTCTTGTCATTTTTCAAGCTGACAGGGAGGGCAGAATCCAGCTGGATCAGATGTCACCCAGAATTACCAACCAGAAACCAGAACCGATACAGCTGCAGTCTTCTCCAACAAAGTTGTGAAGGAAACATCAGGCATACCTGCTGCACCCAGATGTACATCACTGTAATTGCTGAATGGTGTCGTGGGGAGGTTTCTGCCTGTACAAGTATACACCATAATATCTGCACTGCTAAAGTTAATACAGGTGCTAGTGACAAAAACTTTCAACCTAGAGCCCCTGACACCAATCACGTACAAATATCCATGTCTCCTCCCACACTGAAATAATTGACTCTCCAGGCCTTAGGCTTGAAAAACACTTCCAAATCCCACAGGATATCCATAGCTTTACGTCCTTTATTGAGATGTAGTTCTCTCAGTGGAAACTGCTCTAACAAAGGGATATGTTGTTCATTGAAAATGTAATTTGAAAATGTAATTTGAAAATGCTCTGCCTGAGCACCAATGTGGCACCACCCATAGTCCCAGGACGCTCCTCCTCCCACCAGCAGGGCCGGGGACAGAGTGACATGGCATGCTTGAACATGTGCAAGGTGTTGAAATTTAAAATTATTGAAAAGATTAAAAGATTAAAAATTATTAAAAGATTAAAAATGAACTGTAGGATTTGTTTTTCCAGACAGGTGTTATTCCATAGTGTTGTTCCATAGAGTTTTCACCAAGCACAGGAAACATTCCCTATTTCATTCCTCACCAGCTGAGGAGCTCTGACAATGATTCTGGTTACAATGTAGACCCTGCCATCCTTACACCCATAGAGAACTATTAAGTTTAATGGGACTGTAGGAGTCTACCTGGGGTCAGAATTTGGCCATATTTGTTTTTCACATATGTCCATAGTTTTAGTGTGCAAAGCTGTTAGTATTATGCATCATATTTGTATTAATAGCTTTGGCTTTCCTACAAAAATGCTAATTTAGATACATGGATAAGAAGTTGATGTTTAGCCTCCTTATTTTTACTCTTCATCTCAAAAATGAATAAAAGACAGTTCTGAGGGACAGAAGCTGGAGTTTATTAAGCTTTTCTGTGAGAAATCAGCCAAATAAAATCTTGTCTCTCTTGTACTACAAAATGTTAGTGGCCATCCTTGCTGTGTGTTGTGTAAATGTGACCACTCTGTAGCCAAAGGGAAGGTGAGAGACAATGGCTGTATTTCTTTATTTGAGATCTTACCTAATTTATTTTAAAAAAAAGTTTCAGGCCTTCAAGAATATGTCTAACTTAAGATTGATTGATGATGTATGCCCATGTTTTGCTATCTGCATTTAAATCAATGTAATATCCTCTTATGCAGCCTGATTTTCTCATTAAAGAAAAAAGCTTGCTTTGTTTACTTTGTGCTGTGATGTGTTTATTAAAGTTGCAGAAATTTCTTTTACAACCACTGTAAGGTAAAAACAAAACCCTTGTACTTCACCATTTCTCTTCTGAGACTGGGTATATTTCAGCAGCTTTGTGTATTTATGAACTGTGTTGTCCAAAGTTTCCTAAATTATTAGTCAAAAACAGTTTTGCAAACTTGCCTAAGTCACTTGGAAATATGAAAATAGTCAATCTCAGGTTCTAATGGATGGTATTCTCAAAGCCTAAAAGACTCTAAAATAACTCACAGAAGTACAGTGGCAAAATATTTTGCCATTAATAATCTATCAAAGGCCAAAAAATGATCTAGAAAATAATTTTGACAAAAACACTAATACAAGTGAGGAAGAGCTCAGTGGTAACAGTGTGAATGGTGACACTCAGAGACACGTTTCGCAATTTTCCATTTTGTCTTGGATTTATATATTAAAATATATTGACATCAGGAAATGAATATTTTCCCACCACTAAAGCATTTAAAGACATTCCCAGATGAAGAAAAAGGTACTAATCACAGTACCTCATATTTAGGCTCCCACGGAAGCTACCCATGGAAGCAATTGTAACCAAAACTATGGGGCAATGTCAAATCACTGATGAAAGATGAAAATCACCAAGTTTCAGAGAACCAAGAAAAAAATTGTGAAATCATATGGAGATAATGAATGCTTTGTTATCCTAAGTGATGGGATAGTGAAAAGGTCGATGGCTGAACAAAAGTGGACCAATATCTAATTATATGGATTTGACTCTTCTTATTGTTTTAACATTACTTTCCACAAATAATTTTTTTCTACCAAGATTTTTAAGCAGATAGGCTTATAGGAAGCATGAAATCATGAATATTCAGAGGAATGAGTCATGGTTTCACTGGTCTGATTTTTTACTTGTACTGCAGTTGCAATATGTTTTATATTATAATATCTCTATGGCTTTGCAAAACTTATTACCTCAAGCTAGCTAACTAGTGTAATGTTAGGGCTTGTCTTCCTCTATTTACATGATGATTTTAAATTTGGTTTGGTGATCTGTTTGCCACCAAGAGTTAGCAATAATGAAAGCAACAGAAGATATCCTCAACCAGCAGCTAACACTATGACCTTAGGAAAAAATTACATTAAATATTAAGTATCCTGCCATCTCTTCTACCTTACATGTATATCACTTCCACTTACAGGTAATGATCCCTGGTTTGTTTATTCATTCTTTGGAACAACCAAAAATATGGGGTCCTGGATTTACATGTGGAACAACCATTCAAAATTATCTGTAAATCCTCAAACTGAGTCTAACACACTTAGTTTGATTGACTCCATGTAGTGGTTTGGTCCAAGATACTCATTACTGTTTATCTTCTGTGAGATAAGAATTAGGAGAAACACAAAGCAGGCACCAAACTTGAAAGAATATAAAGAAGTTTATTAACAGACCTAAAAGAAGAAAAAAAAAATCATACCACACCTTCAGAACTCTCCTCCTCCCCCCACCTTCCTCCCTTCTCCCACTGACAATGTAAAAAGACAACCCTTAAGATGTTCAGTCTGTTTACCACTTCCATAATAACCTTGTTCAGTCCATTTAGAAAGAGAAGTCTCTTCTTGCTCATGCTATGAAAACAGTATCACAACGAGACAGCCGCCCACTTCCAAATATTGTGCAGTCCATTTAGGAAGAGGAGTCTCTCTGCCTGCGTGTGAGTCCTTTCCCCCGACTTGCAGCTTTTCCCGCAACTGCTTTCGAGGGTCCACTCTTGAAGTTTTTTGGGGTACAATTTTAAGGTTGAGCCGTTCAGAAACAAAAACAGAGGCCCTTCTCCTTCCCTGGGAGCAAAGGGTCTTCATCATCTTCATCGTTAGGACTATCTCTGGGAGCATCTCTAGGAACTGAGGTTTTCTCCTTTCCCATTTGGAGCAAAAGTCCTCATCTGGTTCATCTCTAGGGACTGAGGTTTTCTCCTTTCCCGTTTGGAGCAAAAGTCCTCATCTGGTTCATCTCTCCCTGTCCAAACTCCTCATGAAATTACAGCTGCGTCAGCATCTGCCTATCTCAGCGCAGGTGCTTTTGCTCACGAGTTGAACACTCCACCCCCCATATCTTCATGAAATTACAACAGGATACTCTGATATATCATAGCTTCACAACAGAATTTCAGCTTTAAGCATCTCCTCTCTCTCTTCCCTCAGGTTTTCAGCTCTTCACAGCAATAAAAAGGGTTAATCTCACCTCGGCCTGGCAGCTGTGTGGCTTATCGATGTTGGTCAGCTGTTGGTCACCTGACCTCTGCCGGACAGAGGTGCCGCTTTGCTGAAATCTTGGCCGCAATGGAGGGGGGGGGAAGTCGAGCTGCTCTGGCCCGCTGCCTCGGGGTTTACTATTCTTAAGTGTCGATCACAGAGGTGGTCAGAATTTAAGTGGCTTAGAGAATTGTCCGTATTCAAACTGGCCACTGATAGATTCTGTTAGGTCACAGAGGAAGCTGTAAGCACCCCTTTGCAAGGACATCACTTCTGGGACTATGCTTGCTAACCCAATGCACTCCACCAGGCCTTTGTCATTTGGTTGAAAAACATGGGCATTTTCTGTTCCAACAAATCCGTATTATCGCCTCTGTTCATTTCTGCTGCGTAATTTATACCTTCTTTTTCTGCTGCCACCTTCTTTTTGAGATAGACTGACCACCTCAGATAGTGTCCTCCTGAATCCTTTTCTGGGCTTGAAGAATGAAAACTGCCAGACTGGGGCAAATGGCTGTACAACACAATTTACTCATGTCAGTGGCTTAATGCTTAAATTAAGAACCATGTTATGCATACTTCTGAGCCTATGAAATAAATGCATGTCTCAGAAATTTAACTCCAAAGAAAAAAACAGGAAAAAGAACCCCAAACCCCAAAGTCTAAAAGAATTTGAAATGTTATCCAATGTTACTTATGACAACATGATTCTGCAATAAATTAATTTTCAGGCTAATGAGAATATATATATGCAGACTTTATTAATTACCAGATTCTAATAAACTTTTCCTTACTCTTTCCTGCTTGTTGGTTGTCTAAATAAAAAGCTCTGCCAGAAAAGCAGCTGGGATGTCCTTTGACCTCTGAAAATATCAAAATGAAAGCTGCATGTCTGAGAGGTTAACTAGTCTGTGAAAGCCTTGTATTTTTTTTAATACCCTTTACACAGCCTGCGTTTAAACCTCTTTGGGTTCATTAATCAATCATAACTCATTGCTAATTAAGGGTTAGGCACACCAACGAGTTCTGACAGCTGATATGCTACAGGTAATTAAGTTGTTCTAATTATTTTTTAACATTAAATTCGTTCTCATATGATATCCCTAGAATGCCTTTTTAAAAGGGCTTCTGTTACTAAAGAGCTTGCTTTTAGTTACGAATAGAGGAAAAGAATAGCGTCTACCTTAAGATTAATCAAATTGTATTTTAGCTAATTTTTTGCTACAATTTTTTTATGTATTATGTTTTGCTGGCATAATCCTATAACTGCAGGATTATTCTGAGGAAAGTTGATCATAGAGGAGAGGAACTTAGTGCTACAAAATGTTATTTTTACATTATCTTATTTATAATACCTTTATGTAATAGTAGCATAGCATACCAAGAGAAAGATGAGTAGGGAGGCCTCTAAAAGTTAAGAGCTGGTATGTTACTTCATAGATTGGGGTACTTTCACTAACTTTGCAGTGTTAGTAATTATGGAAGAGACTGGGTACAAATTGCAAAAACTTCATCCAAATTCTGTATTTTCCATTATCTTGTGGAATTTGGTTGATCTCATTATAAAACACAAGAGGCCAAATGTGACAATTATTTTCCATACCTCACAACACTTGAAGTTGCTCTGATTCACAGTTTTGGTTAGGGTTATATCTTATTAGTGTAGGATTAAAATCAGATATTGTAATTTACTTGAAGTTTAGTTGTAGAGTAAAGGTCTGTAACAGAGAAAGAGAACAGATGAAATTACAATCCTTCCTATTTCCTGTCCCCGACAATACCTGGAGGGGGGAGGAGAGGAGAGGAGAGGAGAGGAGAGGAGAGGAGAGGAGGGGAAGGGAGGGGAGGGGAGGGAAAAGAGGAAGAGGAAGAGAAAGAGAAAAAAAGAAAGAGAAGAAAGAGAAAGTGAAAAAAAGAAAGAGAAAGAGAAAGAGAAAGAGAAAGAGAAAGAGAAAGAGAAAGAGAAAGAAAGAGAAAGAGAAAGAGAAAGAGAAAGAGAAAGAGAAAGAGAAAGAGAAAGAGAAAGAGAAAGAGAAAGAGAAAGAGAAAGAGAGAAAAGCTCCACATTTTTAAATTGCAAACCCATCATTTTATATTCTCTATTTTGTACACATAGCTGTGGCGATACATTACTGTGGAGATAATAATAAGCTTGCTTTAAATATATTCTAAAACAAACCTCCAAAGCTCACTATTTTCAATAAAAGCATCTCTGTGGACTTCCTTATTTAGTTTGTTTTAACTTTTCAAGGTTTTTGAGAGGAAAGGACTCTGGATAGTTAAACAGATCTAAAGCTATCCACCCACAACAAACATAAAAGGGAAAAAAAACCATTAATAGAAGAAAAGAAAAAGATAATTGCTGGATGCTCTGGGACAGCTATTAATTTGATTCTTGTATTAATCATCAGAGTGGCAGGTTGCCAGTTTCTGGCTGTTTGCAGTTTTATGTGGTGGGTTGTGAAAATGTATGTAAATGTTTTTTAAGTGCTACCTTTTGAAATACTTAAATATTCATATTTTCTTTTGAAAAATTAAAATAATATATTGACAAAATGGCAGATTCTGCACTCACTCCATCTGAAAACACTGAGCGGAGAGCCCATCTAAGCAATTAGCCATGTACTTGAAGCACACTCCCATGTTTATGTTCATCTCTTTTCTCAATACAGTGTCATAAATTGTGAGAGAAATGCCTCAGCACACAATAACTTGCCAGGCAATGAATTTGAAAAAGTCAGTGATTCATCATCTACCTCTTCAGTTCTTCCTCTTAAACACTTTTAATGTGCCTGTAAAGTCCTTTAAATTGGTGGTGTCTATAGGCCTTTCTCCCTGGTCCACCCCCAGATTTCTTCTGGGGCTGATTTTCATGTCACCTTACCTGTGGTATCTTGATTGCCTCATCCTCAGTTAACACAATTTCAGCCATTTCACTACACTAGGGTTTGTTTGAGTTTTTGTGGGGGTTTTTTGTTGGGTATTTGGGTTTTTTCAGGAACAGTAATAAATCTCAACTCCTTATCTGGAGAAAGTCCCTGCTTTTTCTTTTAGGAGTTATGGCATACTTACTATCTCAAACTGTAAAATTTTTAATCCATTATTGGATCACTGAACCTGCTTGCCCTGTTGATTTCCACTTTTGTTTAAGACACTACATCAAGTAGAGACAAACTATTTCATAGTGTGCGGGTCTGCATGTGGCCCCAGTTCAATGCAGTACCTAAATCCACACCTGACTTCAGAGACTCCAGCCCCTTGCCCTAAGCTACTTTCACACCAAAGCTCAGTCACAGGTCTAATCAGGCCTCATGATGAATCACATTTAACTGCAACACATGCAGGGCAAATCATCAGAGTTTCATTGACACACACAAGCTAGTTGAAGATTCAGCCCAATGGCCCCTGCTGATAAACCTTGTTTGTGTAATTAAAAATGATACGGGATTATTCCTGTAGGTCTCTGTTTTGTGACTGATGTTATGCATGTAAGTCCCTTTTAGTGCAATTTATCTTCCTTTAATCTTGCAATCCAAGAATTAGCTTGATCTAATGTGATTTTCTAGGCTGGTTCTTCTTGTCAGTAAAAAGTGATGGGTGTTTAGAGAGAAAGCTGGATGAGTAGCCTAGGTTAGGTTTTAACAACATTAGGTAATAGGGATCCTACTTCATGCATTAATTAACTCTCTATCCTAAGGTGTTCAATTCAATTCCTAAAGTGTTATTTTAGAATCATATTTTTAAACATTGGAACATAATGCGGTGTATATATTTCTTAGAATTAATAAAGTGTGCAAAATTCCTTCAAATTATTTCTGTGATTCTGTAACCAAATGTATGCTCAGAAAGGTTTCATTTTAAATAAAAAATGTGCAATAAGGGCATAAAGAAACAATTTACACATATCACAATTTGCAGCATGTGGATGGAAAAAGTGAACTTACATTAGATACTGATGCATACAGAGAAGGATGCAAACTGTGTCAGAAACTCTGAGCAAAAACTGCTGACTTGCACAAGAAATGTACTGCTGTCCCTGCTGGATTGTCGGGTAGATCTAACACCTCTCTTTCTGAAGAAGATGTTGGCTCAGAGTGTGTGGAAAAGGAAAAAGGAACCTAGGAGAGGGGCAGCTGCTTCCTCATCCAGAGATATCTTTTGCCTTGGAAAGCAAATACTGTGAAATTCTTACCATTCAGTTTATATCAAAAAATAGAGTAGTAACAGAGGCAGATCAGCAATGTGCCTGACTAAGTCTGTATGATGGACAGCTATAGAGGTCTAAAATATTTTTATTAATATTGTTAAAGTCAAGGACTTAATTAGGTATTGTTGTGAGCTCAAGAAACGAAGCAAGTATTTCTCATGTGAATGTGTGAAGTGCTTTCATATGCTGGATTTTTATTATTTCTTTATTTTCTAATGCCAAAATATAATAGAGGAAAAAAAAAAAGAGCTTGATTTCCTTCCTCTTATATCTTTATTTATCAAATTCCAGCTTTAAAAGAAGAAGAAAGTTACTGGGGGGAGGGGGGGTAGGAGGAAAGGGGAATGTCCCTGTTCCATAACTATGAGGGGTTTAGGGGTTTTGGAAATGCTTGAATCTGTCAGTTCAGCACATAGTCAGGTCAGACGGTTCCAATACTGTAACAATGACATGTTTTGCAGTCCCCTGAGGCCTGTTAGTGACAATAGCATTCCATGCCTGGAAAAATGGGTAAATGTTTTAGGACTTTTTTCAAACTAGATCAGAGTACACTTCTCAAAGACGTGGTAGTACTTCTGTCACAGCGGACAGTGAAGTGTTCATCAATGGCAGCAGAGTATGCAAAACCTGAGAGAAGCCTCTTCTTTTTAAGTCTGAATAAAGAATATATTTTTTGTCTCTTTTACAGCTTTTTACTAAAAAGAACAAATCTGAATTTGCTATTCAACTAAACTCAAGTTTTAAAAGACGTTCACAAAGTTTATGATTTTGTAATTGGAAACTCTTCAGGCAAGGGCCTAGAGGGAGAGACAGAGTGAGAGGATGCAAGATTTCCCACTTCCACTCCTTTCAAAAGCAGGTATCAGGGCTCTCAAAGTCTTAATTTTCCTGGGACTCACTTTCCAGCACATTGGCAGATGAACATTTACAAGCTCCTGAAGGACGAATTCCTCTCGACTGCCCTCCAAAGGTTTTATCTGGGTTTGGGTGCTCTTGTGTGGGGTAGGAGGGGTCTATGCAGCAGCAAAACAATCCCAGGTCTTAAAGTCTGGGTCCTGCAGAACCTTGCCCCATCTTTCCACTGCCATCCAGTGACCTTGGCTTTCTATTTTGCTTTTTTGTCTGACTAAGAACCACGATGTTTTTGAAGGCACAGGAAAATAAAGAGGTAAAAAAGAAAAAAAAAATAGTTGGACAAAAGCCTCATTGATTCCCCATATTTGCTTTTTTGTTCTGGACACACAACCTCATTGTCTTGAAGCAGAGGTCATAATAGTAATCTCCCTATTCTGAAAATGCCACATGCAGAAATGCAATCACACATAGTACCTGGCCTAATTTAGATGCATAAGGCATTAAATATTTGGCTGATTTTCTGTCAGTTCCGCTGGAGTTAGTCCAGATTAACACAAATGTAACAATTTCACTCTTTGCTTATCTACACCCTGGGTGATGTGTTGAATCCTCTCAAGTACTATTTGCATTATTGCCTTGACTTAGGGCTAAGGATCCCACTGCCAGGATAGATTAACCAGGTTTATCCTGGAGCTGATACTGAAGCTCATCTACATAATTTGCCATTTGCCTTCATTTAACTGTAGCAAGCTGTCACTGGAAATGCTGTGAAGTTGTCCTGTGGAGATACAGTCACACCTTCTCTTTCTCTCAGGCACAAAATAGACCCTCTGTTCATCAACTGGATTTTTCTGTTTCTTGAGAGCTGTTACATACAAACACTTAATCTACAAAAGGGTCAAACAGAGCGAAAATCTCTGTAAATGAGAGCTGTATTTCTCCATCATGAGGATGTACTTTTTTCACGCTTTGGTACCTATGGCATCCTTTCCTATGTCTTCTATAAACACAATCCCCAATTCAGGGCACAGTGGCATAAAATGCTACAGAAGCAGACATTTACATAGGCAGCAGCTGGGACCTTCCTAGTGTAGATGGTCTTGTAATACTCTGCTCCAGTCTCTAAAAGCATTTAAAAATGTTTAAAGTGTGGATGCATTTTCATGAGCATTTCCTTACACAGTGCCCTAAAGGCTCCCTTTTCTGTATGCTGCTGCTGCCCTGTGCTGCTAACAGATGTGGAGGCCGTGCCTGAGGAATGTGTGTCAGGCTGGATGTACACAGTGTGTATCTCTGTAAGATGTGTCTATTTTTCACAAGAGTTACCTGTGTGGAGGGGTTTGCAGAGGTAATCCTGTGTCTTTAAATTAGTACAGCTCTATTCATACTTCAGGGTCCTTGCTAACACAGGCCCTCCAATTTCTGTATCCCACCTAAAGCTTCTCTTTTTCTTGCTTATAACTTCACCACAATATATTTGTCATACACACCTGCCAGCAAAGTTCAATGTTAGCTTTTGATGCAAATTAGATCTATGTTACTGTCTTCATGTGGCCTACACCAGCATAATTCAATTTTTAATTTTAAAATAATAATTTTAAAGCTGTGATTTTCAAAAGGATTGAAATTTAGACTACATCTTTTTAATCTACTTAATCTTAATTAGTACTACTACTAATAATTCATGCTATCGTATAACAGGCAGTAGTTAAAACTGATTAGTTACGTGGTGGGTTTTGATTTGTATTTTCAAAAAATGTTTCCATGTGGGATTAGAATGTAAAAGAAAAAAGGTCCCACAAACTGTATATGTTTAGACAGGACACTGGCATAGAATGAAGATCAAGATTTCTGTGAGCTTTTTATTTCTTTGCTATTCTTGTCATGCACATAATTGGAATATCTGAAGGCTATGTTTCAAATGTCAGGGTTAAGTTTCCTCTTTCTGGTTCAGAAGGCATGCAATGACACACAAAAAATGTTTTATTTTCAAGCTTAAAAACATTTAAAAGTTTCATCATGTTGGAGGTTTGCTGGGGTTTTTTTTTGTACTTGCAATAACAACTTACTATTTATTATATGCTCTAAACCCTTGAAAATATGTGTAAATATTATGACTAAAGTAATTATTTTCAAACGTGGTTGGTTGCTTGCCTTAATGTGATTCTGTCTGCAAAAGACACCAGTTTTGAAACACAGTCATAACTAGGTAAGTAATATTGACCTTAACTGGAATACCTTGTACATTATGTAGTACTTATACACCTATACATACTATATACACATATATAAGTACATGGGTGTGCTGGTTTTGGCTCAGGGTAGCGTTAATTTTCTTCCCAGTGGCTAGTATGGGGCTGTGTTTCAGAATTGTGCTGAATACAGAGTTGATGACATAGAAGTGTTTTTGTTCTTTCCAAGGCCTTTGCTGCTTCTCCTACAGCCCCATTTGTGAGGAGGCTGGGGGTGCATGGGAGGCTGGGAGGGGACACAGCTGGGACAGGTGACCCAAACTGACCAAAGGGATGTTCCAGACCATACAACATCATTATCAGTATATAAGGTGAGGGGAAGAAAGAGGAAGGAGGGACCTCTGGAGTGATGGTGTTTGTCTTCCCCAGTCACAGTTACGTGTGATGGGGCCCTGCGCTCCTGGAGATGGCTGAACACCTGCCTGCCCATGGGAAGCAGTGAAATAATCCATTGTTTTGCCTTGCTTGCATGCAGGACTTTTGCTTTCCCTATTAAACTGTCTTTATACCAATATACAAGTTTTCTATCTTTTACTCTTCCCATTTACTCCCCAACCCCACTGGTGGGAGAGTGAGTGGCTGTGTGGTGCTTGGTGACTGGCTGGGGTTAAACCTCAACCACAAATGGCTGTGGATGCCACACTGAAAATAATGTCACAGAGCTGCTGTCCTGACCCAGAAGTGCAACACGCACTGCGTGGACACCCTCAGCTGTCTCCCAGATTAGACCCAAACTGAAGGGCTCAGCCACGGAACTGAGGTACTGTGTCAGGAGTCTGCAACCCACCATGAGAGCTGCAAAAGCATCCACCTCTCATTGCATGTCAGGAATTCTGGCTGGGACCACAGATACTTTTACTTGCCACTAATGGTCTCAGGGCCACATCACATGTATAGAAACAGAAAAGTCATTACATTCATCCTGGGAAAAACTGGGTTTCACTTTTTTTTTCTTTTCAGACACACTACATTTATCCATTGCCTCTGATTTTTGTCCTGAGCATCAATTTATATTTATTTACACTGAATTTCAGATGACATTTTATCAGCTATCATTCAGTCTCTTTCAATTTTGTCTCTTACAGCAAGAGACTTAACCCTGTGGCTCACACTCGATGAGCAAACTTCAAAGAGCAGCATGCAGCTGAATTGCTCTGGCATGAACCAGCCTTGACACAAATTGACTTGGGTCCTGCAGCCACCAGGGGTGCCAAGGACTGCCACCTGCATCTCCCATCACTGATGCTGGGGGTTTCTAACCACGTTCAAGCCCTCAGGAAATGCTCCTGTTCCACACAAAGACATCAAAGGGAGGTTCAGGTCACAGCCTGCTGACCTGACACTGCTCCACTTCACCTGCACTCTCACAGGGAGAAGCCCAGAGGTAACCAGAGCAGCTCCTGCTCTGCCTGGATGCATTTTGTGAGTTATACAGTTCTACTACATTGGCCAGAAAATCACTGATTGGGTAGAGGGAGGAAGCATTGGTTGAACAAGTTATTTTTTTTCTCTTTGGCAGGAAAAACCACCAAATATTTAATCAAACAATTCCTAACCAGAGCTAGTCACAACAAGATCACATTTTTTCTAACTAAGTTAATTTGTGGAGATTGTAAAAAAAATATATATTTGCAGCAGTTTTGGGGCACAGTTAATAATTTTTCCTATTTCTGATTTGCATCTGTGTGATTTCATTAGCTGATAATTGCTTCTGATGTGGATTGCAGAAGGAGATAAATGACTCATGAATCAATAAGTGATGAGATTTCAGAGTCACTTATTGATTTTTATCTCCAATTTACTCTGCATTGAATTTAATTATAGCCATTGCACTTGATTTGTTTGAAAACATTGCATGCAAATATTTGCATGAGGTTTGTTCAGTGGAATTATACTTCAGTTGTTCTAAAATAAGTCATGACTTTTGAGCTGAAAAAAGTCACTGCTTTGGGAAAATATTCATGTATGTCAACTCTTAATCATTATCTGGAAGCCCTTGAACAGCTTCATGAACACTTAAAATTTAAAAACTCATCTATGTAAAAGTTCTCATTAGCAGAGTGGAAATTCTAGCTTGTTTTTTTTTTTTTTATTTCAATGCTTTGCTCACTTGAAAGTGTATTTTAAGTTAAATGGATGTAAATAAAGAAAGGTTTGTGTGAACTAGAATGGAACTATTTGTTTCTACATTTTAAAAGCAAAACATTGTGATTTTTCACTTCATGTTTTAAGACTAAGTTTGCCTAGATTCCTATTTGTACTGTAAAAAAAGATCTTAAACTGAAACTTCTGCTTTTGAGGTTCAAAATATGTTTAATTTAGTCTAAAACAATTTTCTTCAAGTATTTGGGTTGGCAAGAAAACTGAAATATTTTCATTCCACTGTGATAATGCATTTTTGGATACAACACTGAAAGAACACTTTAATGCATAGTGATATAAAGACCTGTTTATAAAGATCCAAGGTTTTTTTTAAGGAAGTTGATATTTCTGCTCTCATGTAAAGCATTTTCTTACCCTTATAGCTAGTTTTCTGCTTAACCTAATTTTGGTGCTATTTCTACATTCCAGTCAATTTGCTGGTAGAAACACCAGCTTAATACAGTGATTTAGTACTTTTTATTAGTGATTTAATACAGGAATCTGTTTTACACAATACAACTCAGATATATTTTCTAATGTAGAAAATCTTCATGGAGGGCCTCTGGCAAAGGAAAATTGTCAAAATTATGACATGTAATTGTAAATGTAAATTGTAAATGTAATTACGTCAGTTTAATTCCTCAAGAATCACAGAAATAACGTGCAATAAAGAGGATTAGTCTCAAGCACATAGGCTATCACAAAAAAAAGGAAATTTTGGAACTCTGATGTCTTTCTTCATTTCTGAAAACAAGGCCTTTATGGATTGTACACTTTAAAATCTATTGGTACTTTTTTGGGCAACCTGCTTTCTAGCCTGGAATCTGTTTGTTTGGGTTTTCTTTGTTCTTTTATGCTTTTATACTCATACTATCTTCAATAGCAACTTTGTGTAGCTTAATTCCCTCCAGAACATCCCAGCCCCAGCATATTTAGTACTCAAATTTATGTGTAAGGGTCCTCAAACAGGAAACACAGAATTACAAGATTTTAGCCCTATCATGGGAATGGAAAGCTTGAAAAAGAATATATTTTTAACACCTATTATTAAGACATGTTTCGGAGTGAATTAAGATCAAGTGGAGTACTTCCATTAATTTAATTTGGCTGTGAAGGAGCTCTATGAGTGATACTCATGTTAAACACCCATGTAACTTTCTATGTTTACAGAATTATATTATGTCTTTAAATATGTTTCAGCTATATTGTATTAATAAGAAAATAGACAATGTAGTAGAAATGTTCAGTTGTGGTGGGTGGTTTTTTTTTTTTTTCAAATTAGAAGTTGATATTTAGCAGAATACAAGATTATTAAGGGGTGTACAGAGGTGGACTTCAAGAGTATGTTGAAAACTTTGTATTTCTATTAAAAAAATTCTCCCCACCAAGTTGCGTAGGCAAAACCTCAAATATGTAAATAATAAAGTTCCACACAATACCACTTTTTCTTCAAAGTGTTTCTCATGGAAATTTTGTTTTCTGAGGGATGCTGGTAATGGTACTTAGAGCAAGTAAAACAGTAAATGAAATTTTTCACAAAATATGGGAAGGAATATAAAGATTTTAGTTTGTAAAATTTCACAGAATTATACTAGTTTCTAAGGAGACCTACATACAAATGACCTATATTAATTTGATTCAAATAAATAATGTAGAAGATTCAAATAGTATAAGGTGTGGTGACATGTTCTTTTCTAGATTAGGTCTGTTTTGGCATCTTTTCAGTTGATGCCTCAAACTGTAATTAGACTTTGATCTCATTTCCTAAGAAAAGGAGTTAATGGAAGACATTTTTCCACATAATCTGAGGCAAAAATTTGTGCTTAAAATAATTTATTTTCTTTTTTTCTATGCCCTCCTCCTTTCTAACTCCATCTGTTATTCTCAACTGCTTCCTGGGATTCATCTACTCTCCTCAGACTATCTATGTCTCTATATTAAATTATTTTGTAAATTTCTTTTTATCACTTTCTGTCTGTTTGTGAATTCCTTCCTACCTTTCCTGCATTTGTCTTATACTTTATTACTGTTGACACTCCTTCTTTGTGGCCCTTCCTAGTCTCTATTTCAGAACTGATTTAGCCAAGTTTCAAGCCGATGACTAGTTTTTCCAGGCTTTCTGAAAAGATTCTAATATTTTTCAGCTTTTTCTATGCTTTTTGTCAAGAAATTGGATATTCACACTTCCCAAATCTAGACTTTTCTGGTTATGAAATTCCAACAGTAAGTCTCAAGAATGCAGTTAAATGCTGTTTTGGTATTTTTTTCCTGTCACAATTATTTACCTTTCTTTTTGCTTCCTTGTGTTCAGGACTAGAATCACAATTACTGATTTGGTTTATGCTATAATTTTCTGCCCCCAAATTCAAGCTGTTGATTCCAGCTGTAATTGCTTTTTGAATCAATGTCTGTGTCATTTTGGACTGAGAAGAATTACCTCTCACATAGTGCAAAGCTAGTTGTTCCCAAGTGATTGTTTAAGCTGCTGAGACAGTGCTTCTATAAACAATTTTCTACTATAATAATTGGCCTTTTTCTATGCATGCAGTCGTTTTCCTGTACCATTATATTGTTCAGTTTAGCTGTCTGTGTGATCTCCCACAGCAGAGCTTCAATATCCTCATAATTGTCACAAATTCAGGAATCCAGCTCTCCTAATATGTTTGAATTCTGAGAAAAAGAATTAGTAATTTTCTGTAAAGATCCTTCTTTGTAATCACAAGTGCATTTCTTGCCAGCTGAAACAACTATTCACTAAAGTGGGCCAGAGAATGGGAATCTTTACCACTTTCTGAACAGCAGTGTTTCAGCCTTTCCATGATAGCCTGTGGCACTGTTCACGACCCTGAGCATCTGCCTCTCAGCAGGCAGGGAGCCCGACACCAGCCTCTTGGGCCGTATCAGAAAATGTTGTGGGTTTTGGGTGTGAAGAATGGTATGAAACCCTAAAACTTGGCTGCTGGAGCATGACCTGCTGCAATTTCATCTTCACCCTACAGTGGCTCGGCTCCTCTTGTTCTTTTCCATCTCCCTCTCCTCTGTGATGCCATGACCAAACCAAACCATCACTCCAGAGCTGCCCTGGGACCACATGCATGGTAACTGGTTGAGTGGCAAACACAAAAACTGGTTAGCCACATTATTGCTATGTGGAGAAACCAGCAGATGAATCCTGCCTGGCTCTGATCTCTGTCTTCTGTCCAGGTACTAATTTCTTCTCCACTTCCCAATTTATTTTGAAGTGGTCAACAGAGTTCAATAAGTCATCGAGAAGGGATGTAATCAAAGACAGGTAGATGGTCAAACGGGGAGCATAGTCACATGAGCCTCATTCACTAGGAAATAAGACTAAAGAGGAGGGAAAAAAAAAGAAATGAGTCAGAGTTAAAATTTTTAAATTTGAGATATTTAATTGTAAACCATAATTGTAAGGAATTGTGAAAGGTCAGCTAATCCATCCCTCTCAGAAAAAATTAAGCAAATGTGTGCTGTTCCTGATCAGTGGTTTAAACTCAAGAAAATATCCAGTTCAGGTGATCCCACAGTTCCTGTTTTGGTGCAGCCCTTTCCTTTCCCTCCACAAGAGACAGAAAAGAACTCTACTGGAAATGAAGACTTTTAATAGTATACAAAATGAAAAAAACTACCAGTGTGTTCTCCTTTTTTAACGTCTGATGACTGACGACTTACTTGATGGCCTGCTTTGATACTTCTTATTTTTTAACTAAACGAATCCAGCTCCTTCTGTTTTCCCTTGGAATTATTAAACCTTATGTAACATCTGTGTCTTTCTCCTAGAGTATCTGATTCAGCTGCCTCTTGCCTGAAGTGTAATATTCAGAACTATATCAGACTATACTAAATAATGCCTTCTTCTATCTTCCACATGACACTGACCATTAATATATGGAAGAACAAGATCTGGTTTATTTTGTGACAGTTTCATATTCCTTAATTATTCCCATTTGATACTTCAGTAGCACAGCCATGGCCTTTTGTGAAGTAGTGCTGCCATGCCATTTTTCCCTGTTGGGTATTTCTACATGTTTCTATCTCCTACATGAAGCATTTTGTCTTTTCAGCTTGTTGGTTTGAAAAAATATCTTTAGTTTATAAAGACAGTTTTAAAGTCAGACTCAATTCTCCAAAAGGAACATTATATTTCTTCCCCCACTGCAGTCTGATGTCATACAGAAATATTACTCAGACTAAGAAAAGAATCTTGCCAAAACAGAATACGTCAGTTGTGGAATCCCAAGAGAGATGTCCTGGCATTTTGACAGAGACGCATAGCTTTCTATTTAATAAGCAGAGTGGTTCAGCTACCCATTAACACAGCTGTTGCATCTAGATAATATCTGATCAATGCATTTCCAGGACTGTGTACTAGTTTGAAAACAAACCAGTGGGAGGCACCAAGTCAGAATAACAATTTAATGGAAATTAAAGAAAAGGAAAAAAAAGTAAAAGAAAACACTGGTTCAAACTGACAGAGTCAAGGTACAACCTGACACCCTGTTAGGCAGGGTGGTGGTAGCAGTCTGGTAGAATGGTGGCTGCAGTCCTCTGAAGCAGTGATCCTGTAGTAAAACAGTCTGCTCTTCCTCAGAAAGTCCAGTGGTGGCTGTGTAGCTCCTGTCCTCTGGAAATCCAGTGGGAAGGATTGTCTCTGGTGTTCAGATTCCCAGATTCAGAGTCCCATCAGACCCCACGATGGGATGCTTGGTTCCTCCCTCTGGGTGGAGCATCTCACAATGGGGTAATGAGTCATGAGGCCAAGTGTGGATTAGGCTCATTAACAGAAGATAGTCCGGAGGGAGTTATCTCTGAGTCAGGCGGCAGGACAATGATGGGCAATTAACAGAAAGATAGTCTGGGGGGAGGAGGCAAGGAAACACTGCCCCACCTGATTTCAACAGCTGATGGGGATGGTGATAGAATACACTGCAACCCAGGACAGACTGTCATGCAGGTTATGTCAAAAGCCTTACTAGGTTCAGGGGTATCACATATGCCTTCTCAGCTTTCAAACAGGAGAGCTACTTTGCCAGAATGACTATGTCTTCTTGGGCCTCAATTCCTCTTCAAAAATTCACTGTAACTACTTTTCCCCCACTTTATTACATTGCAGATGCTTCAAAATAGCTTTTATTTACTTGTTCTGGTGTTTTTCCTAGATTTTGAGTTTGCATTGAAAGAGGATGGGATCCTTCTTTTTCCCCTTTCAGTTTTCTGAGATCATTCCCCCTGGTAACAAGTGTGCAAAGATAATTGCTGCTAATGCAGGTAAGTCCATGCACATCTAGAGGGTGGCATTAAACATGCAGCAATATGGATAGCGCTGCTGCATAATGTCAACTGCTAACAATAGCCCATACTTGGCTTCTGCAAATACCAAACAGGTACTTAACATTTTCACTGGTTTGGTGACTAAATTTCATACAAAAAAATGTATAAATTATCTACAGAAAGATGGGCATACCCCTTCAAGCAGTAAAGTTGGTTTGCTCACATTCCACTTTTGCAGCACTGGGCTGCTAATCACCAGTCCAATTAGGACATATTTATACTATTGACAAAATAGGAAAACCACCTTTAAGAAAGCTGCATCTGCATTTCTTTTGTGTTTTTACATAACCATACAGTCAGCTTCAAACATCTACTGAAGTCCCATAAAAAACCAGTCTGTAATTAAAAGCCTTCATATAGTAGGATCTAATAATGTGAATGGTTAATCAGTAATGGCGTTTTCCACAGTGATTCTCTAAAAGTAGAGCATTTTGACCTTAATTTTTCATAAAGACAGATGGCCTGCAATTTCTTCCTGGAAAGTCCCACCAGCAGACTGGAGATTTAGAACCAGCTTGAATTCAACAGGAATGGCATGTGGTATTTCGATGTTTTCCCAAGGATTTAAAGTCACATTAAGACTTAAGTAGCTCTGCAAAACCAATCATAATTGTTTATTACAAACAGAATTAGTATATCAAATTGCTAAACTCTGAATTTTAACATCTATAAATATCTTGGTAATCACAAACTTTCATAACAAGGGCTCAGCCTCACAAATATTTTCATGAAGATTTAAATCCCCTGGTGTTTCATGAATACACAACCTGTAAGCATGGCTATAAGTCCTATCAAGATCCTTCCTCTGAGATTTCCTTTTTTACATCTGCATCATTTGTCCAGTGACTGGGTTCTAAATCCTAAATGAGAAAATTGTATGTTCAGCCAAGCTGCTTTTGTTGTTGCTATTACTGTTATTATTACTAGTGGGGGGGGGGGCTTACTGGAACTTACTGGGACTTAGTCTTAAACCCTTTGTGTCTGTCAGCTGCTGCATTCATGTCTTCAGGTTTCTGCTGAGGAACTTACCTGCTATTAATGCATTTATACTTTAGGAAGTTGTTATATTTAAGCTAAAGATTCATGCTTAAAAATGGCATCCAAAAATAAATCTTCCGTTTCACTGACATACGAAAGCAACTCACCCTTGAAAGATAGGTGTAAAAGGCTGTAACAGCATCGGAGGCAGAAGTAGGAAAACACATGAGGAAGAAATTGCAAACACATAATTTGAGACTGAAGAGCAGAGGAAGGGGCAGGGGGAAGAAGTCTCAACAACAAAGAGGCACATTAAGGCAAAAATGGAAACCAAGTAGTCTGGGAAAACCCTTGAATCCAAACTCATAAAACCTGTGATGTATTTGTCACAGCAATGGTAATCTGCTGTGATTGACACTTTTGGTCAAATTTTTGCCCTTGATTTGCAAGACCTGTATTAAACCATCTTTTCTACTATGACCAGACAAGCTTGACCTGGTGTTCCTGCTTTGGAACAGCATGCAATGTGAACTTGAACTTGGCTGAATCTACCAGGCAAAAGTGTAATCCAAATATATAAGAAAATACTGTCACTTTATGGATGTTTTCAGTTTAGTATTTTTATTTTTCTTCTGATATTGGGTTTCTGAAATCTTGCTTTTATCAGTTCAGATGAAAAAATTGAATTTGGCATTTTCAAAATAATCAGCCAAATGGATTCCACTAGACCAAATAATGAAAGTCCATTAATTAATAATTAGTTTTATCCTTTCCTTGTTGTACCTATCTGTCCTACAAACAGAACACTAATTGAACAAGTAGAGTTGAAACAATAGGGATTCTTCATTATGCAATATTCAAATACTTATAAATTCAATGGGTGCTACAAGAATGGATTTCATAGCAAAGGAGAAGAAACCCCCAAATTTTAATCCTTCTCTCCCATTACTATTAGCTGCTTCAGGGTGTCTGTCACATAAGGAAGGAAAAGCTGTATGATTTGGAGACCCTTATGACTGTACCCAGCGCTAGATTTGTGTGAATCCCTTTCTAAGAGTGTTGATAGCCTTCTTTAAGCATTAATGGTGTCTGTGATTCTTAAACTTTCAAAGGAAATCTGGAAAAGGCAGTCTTTATCTGAGGAAATTAAATTATTCTCAGCTGGAGTCTGGAGATTCTTGTAGTGCTTTATGGTGGTATAAAAGAGTATTTTTAAAATTTAATTTAATTAAATAAAAGCTATGACAGTCTTGCTTATGAAATTCTAAAAAGAGCCCTGTAGAGTTGTTTATCTAGTGCAGATTCTTTAGATTGTTTCCAAATGGGCCATCCTTTTACATTAAATTAAATGGGATCAGTTTTTAAAAGTTACTTTAAATTTCCTAGTATTTATTAGAAAAGCAGCTCTGGGGCTGCAATTTTTCAGAACTGTGTTACACAACAAGATTATTTCCACCAGCTTCAGTGGGAGCAATGTCCAGCTACCACTGGGAAAGTTTGATGGCCCCACCTGAAGGCTAAAAGTTTCAAAAATAGTCTTTTTGGGTTTGACTCTTAACATATTAGAGAGTCCTACACTAACACTTCTGATTTTTTGTCCTAGCAGGTCTGATATTCACTTAATTGCAAGCACATAAACTTCGTGATTCTTCTCCCTTTATCATTCCAAAATCAATTGGCAGTAGGTCTACATGTGTTCTAGGGATCGGAAATCAAAATGTGCCATCAGCCTTGGAGCTACTAAAGATACCAGAGAAATATTTAGCTTGTCAGCTTTGTTTCTTTTCTGTCTTTGTGAAATAGGGTGTGCTATTACGGCAAAGACAGACACATCCCTTGATATGCCTTCGCCGAAGCTTTCTTCAGATTTTAGTACAAGGTTCCTTCATTGCTGCTATGAGTAGTTTATTTGCCTTTATTTCTTCCAGGTAGTGCTGCTTATATATTGCCTTCCATCAAAGCAACTCTCTACACAGGCAATGCCCAGTTAAACTGGGGGGAAAGCTTCCTGTGGAGAAGACGGTGAAGGTTTGAGAGCCTCGGTGAGACCTGCCTATGGTAGGAATAGATTGCATGAATAGCTAGCAGAAAAAGACTGAAATACAGAGACTGTGGAGAAAAAGTTATCTTAATTAATAAAAATATTTTTTAAAATCTTTATTAATATGTACTATTACTCACAGCCTGTGTCTAAGCTCCCTAAACCAGGATATATCACCCAGCTCTCAGAGGCACACCGCTAGGGCAATTGGACCATGCTGCTTGGCATCCACCATCTTGCTGCCCTCTTTTCCTGTTTTTAAGTCCCAATGTGAATCTCTGGATGTATGTGGCTCTGCACCACAACACTTGACTGCCTGCTGCCAAAAATACCCCATGGCTGGGAGCAGAGCACACACATGCAAACACAAAACCAGAGTCAGACCTCAGCAGGAGCATACTGAGCACAGAAAGCACTGCAACACGCCACTGAAGTGGTTTGTGGTTCCTCAGCTGGTTGGAGCTTATTTCTGGGTTCAGATGATGAAAAAGCTGAAAGAAATACAGAAGTATTCATTGGGAAGTACTAGACAGAGACAAAAAATGTGAATCAACAAATTTTCTTTTCAAAAAAAGATTTGCCTTGGAAAAATGTCCAGCATTAAAGATGTTTCTAATTTTCAAGAAAAAATTCTAGGCCCTCCACTTCATAAAAAATATTACTATACATTGTATCCATGTGGTTATCAATTTCAATCTGTGTTGTGGAAGAAAAACATACAGAGAGGAAAATGCAAAGAAATGTTTCAGTTTGCTTGCTACCTCAAAAAACTCTTTGGATCAAACCAACAGTAAATATTTATGTGTTTTTCTCTCCTCCTCCCTCCTTGTCCTGCCCAAGCCTCAAACCTGCTCTCTCTGTCATGTCAAAAAGGACTGATATGACTACTTAATTCAGTAAAAAACATTGCAGGTAGTTTTAAATCATTTATTTCATTTTATGAATCTGTTACAATTCAGTTCACATGTCAGTCAGAAGGAATAGCTTTACCTCTGTTGCCCAGTCTCTTCGTGATTTGAATTCCTCTGAGAACGATGATACCCACACTAGCACATATGGGGAGGGTACTGTCCTGGTTGAAATGATGGTAAAACTTTCAGCAAACCTCTGCTCTGAAGGAGGCAAAGGTAATTTTAAACTTCCAATTCTCATTAGTGTCTTTACCTTGAGGTATTTTAGCACTGGCATGTGCTGCTGGCAGCCTTTTAATATCCTTCCGCAATCAGTGGGATGAAGAAGAGAGTTAGGAATGGCTTTCCATCTCACACAGGAATGGCACTAACTACAGCAATGAAAGTGTCTGTCACACTTCTCAGTAAGTTGGTGACTTGGCACATTTACAGGGAGCCAGAAATGGCAGACTTTTATTACTGTGGGTATAAACATTATCCCCATTAACAATGGGGGAAAATCCTCTCAACTTGTTCTTTAAGCCTATACATTTTAACGCAGTGGATGTGTCACTTGAAGATATGATTTAGTGGTGAACACGGTGACGCTGGGTTAATGTTTGGACTTGAGGATCTCAGAGGTCTTTTCCAACCTTAATGATCCTATGACACCTGACTCCATTTTTGAGGGGAGAGCACAGCAGGATGGTTGTTCCAGCTGCACCTCAGGGTGAGTGTAGGCAGCTTTGCATGGAGCCAGGGATGGAGCTGAGCATCCACTGTCCTCAGAGCCTGAAAACTGGTACCATGGGAACTGCACTGGGAACACACACACAATTTACATACGAATTTATCCATATGTGCTCACTATTCTCTGGTCTGAGAGAGCAGAGCACAAAGAACTCGGAAAATTTTCTTAGTAAAACCATTAACTGGGAAAAATTGTTTGTTAAAACTGGCCTAATAGTAGCTCTATTCAGTGAAAGGGGGAGGGAGGAGACCAGTGTTTTTCCCACTCTCCCAGAAATAACTTTTGGTTGCCAGTGGTGGCCCAGTGTGGCACCCAGCACCCAAGCTGGATGTCAGCATTGCAGAGGGAGCTGCAAAAGGACCCCAGGCCCTTGCCAGACACATCACCTGCCCTGGCAATCCTTCTGTGCCAAATACTGCATCACCCCTGCCAGGGAGTCACCAAACCCACTTACGCTTGCACACTCACTTGGGTACCTCTGGCAGCCAGCACAGGTGGTGGTTGTGGTAACAAAGTTATGTTTCCTACAGCTCATGGCAGCAGAGCCTGTAGGGCCTGTCCTGTGTCTGCTGTGATGTGCTGACCCGCATCCCTCGCCCTTCCGACTTCTCCTTTCTTGGGAACCATTCAAATTTCATATTAGACCATTTGTCCTGTCTGTCACTTTTGATAACCTGACTACTGCTACATCCACTTGCTTTTAATTACTTTGCCATTTAATTTCTCTTAAACATCTGTGTCACGTTTCTATCTGGGGTCATTTTAAATGTTTGTGGCTAATAGAATTTGAAAGGAGTATAATTTTCTTATATTTCATTCTAGTATAATCCATTGTGGTTTGCTACAGTCATCTGCTGCTGTTGATTTGCTGCCATACAGATGATTTAATTACCTAGAGATCATTGTTATTACCATAAAATCCCCATTTATTAACTGCCATATCAATTATCCACCCTTTTTCTTATTGATCTGAAGTCTCCTGAGCAACTGATCTCCTGGGGCAGGAGAGCACAAATCTAGCAGGTTCACTGGAGTCATGTAAAAGATGAACATGGCTCCTTTGGCATACTGATCTCCTGCCAGTACCTTTATTGAGATGCTCACTCGTTGTGCAATCACCTGACAGATTTGGTACTGCAATGGTTTATAGCTCTGGTGGATCATGATTCTGCTGATATTGATTCGCCATTTGTCTCCATTATTTTTACTTTCCTTCTTCTCCCCTGTGATTCACACACTTTTGGGGTTTTTTGGGTTTTTGTTGTTGTTGTTGTCGTTGTTTGGTTTTTTTTGGTCTTTAGTTGCCATCTGCCTGTTCAATTTTTTATTTTGTTTTCCATCCTCTCCTCTTCGTGTCCACTGCTTGGATACCTGTCCTCCTGTACACTTCTAAGTTGTGTTACCACCTTTTCTGTGTTTCTGTTATGCCACATGGAAGCCCCTAAGGCATCTTCCTTTTTCTCACATTGGTATTTAATTTTCCCTTCCTTTGCTTAGACTTTGTGTTTTCTAGTAGCAATTTGCATTTTGCACTTACTGCCGGGGGTCCTCTGTCATTGCTCCTTCCTGGCCCTTTGGAAACCTTATTCTTATTCACCTCACCATCTTCTTCCTGATTATCTCTGGTAAAAAGCACAGATCAAGCATACCTACAGCATTAATATAGAGAGATTCTTCGTGAATGTCTTGGCAGGTCTAGTATATCTCCCCTGTTGGGAGGTAATAACCCTCTTCACTCATATAAAACCATGATGATATTTGAAGAAACATTCTAATTAGTTGGGAAGTATCCAGTTTACAGATGTGGTCTGTCATTCAACTTTGGACTATACTAATGAATATACTTTTCCAAATTACCGTAATTTTCTCAGAATTATGTAATTTATTTTATAAAGTACGGAACAATATCAATAATTGTGCACTTTGGCAAGAATGACAGTATAACTGACTGAATTTGAGCTACAAGTCTTTGAGAACTACATTATGGTCTTTGGTGATATCTGATCAATAAGTTCAAAGGAAATATTTGTGCTCTTCGGGAATCAATGCTCATGCTAGGCATAGGCTCCAGCAGCAAAATTTTCACTTGGCTCCAGATCTGAGACACCTCAACACCACTGGCTACTCTATGATGAAGATTTGTCCCACTCCTCTCAGGAAATATCTTGGGCTTTGAGTTGCATCAGCTCCACAGCAAAATGGCCATGGCCTGCATGTGGGTTTCTTCCTCAGTCTGGGCTTTGGTTTATGTGTTCTTTGTTCAAAAGCTGGCAATAATTCAGATGAACAGCAGCAGTAACTGAGGTTGTCCTGGCATGTAAGCAACCTCATATTTTATGTGTAAAATTTCTTAGAAAATAATAGCTCAGCCTGTGACTAGAATAAATGTCTCTTTCATAACTGACTTCAATTTATGTAATCACTAATATAAGGGTTTCCCTCAACCCTGCTAAAGTAGGAAAAAAAAGAGGGTGACAAAATAACCCAAATAGATTTTCCAAAATATCTGACTGCTCTCACAAAAATCCTTAGAGAATCCAGGGATTATTTCTTTTCATTTAATTATATAAAGGCACTAAAAATTTCATTTTGAGGTGACATATAGTTATCATTATTGAATTTAAAATTTTTTTGGTTTTATTTTTCCCTTTTTATCCTCTTAGAAGAACATCCTCCTTTTAGCTGGCCTTGCTGCATTCATGTTACTGAACCAAAACAGGGGACAATGACTGATGTGAATATTTGCTTAAGGAGTAACTAATAGAGATTTTCTATTTGCTCTGACCTTTGATCTGCTGGGTACATGTCAGAAGGAGTGAAGCTGAGCCCAGTGCCGTGAGGAGGGCTGTCTGATGCTTCCTGTGAAATGAGATCTCTGTGTGTGGAGGACAGAGACACACAGTCCTATTAACATTAATGACTGCCCTGGGTTGGGTAGGGGGAGGGTGGCTGAGTGCCATTTCATTGCTCTTCGTTAATGCTGATTGATTCATTATTACCTTCATTATCCTGGAAAAGCAGTTTAAAGTCTATGGACAGCACTGCCCTTATATATCTCTCACCAGTGAGGAAGCAGACATAAAGAAAGCAAAGGACAAAAAAGGGTTAGGAAAATATGAGCACCAAAGAAAGACTCACAGACCATCCAATTTAGAGCTGTTTCAACCCAAGTGTATTAAGATGAGGTGCAGGGTGAGCACTAACTCAGCCAGTCCTGCCTGGCCAGCCAGTGGTCCGACCACAGCGCTGTGAGGGCTGCACCCGAGGCCTGACTGCTCCCCACACGCCTGTGTGTGTTTTTACAAAGCTGTTTAGAAAGGGTTTGACCTAAGCTTTATGAGCACAAACTCCCAGATTACTGGAAAGTTAATGAGGGCTAAGCAGTTTCACCTTGATACATCTCCTCTTCCTGAATAGCACTTTAGACTTGGCCCCACTTGTATTTGCTGACCAGGAGCTGTTTTTTGAGAGCACTGACTGGAGTTCAAGCCTCATTTGTGATTGATTGAGGAGATGTAGTTATGCTGAAAGTATGACACTGTGAGGCTGTGGAGGGTGGGAGAAAATCTGAGAGGAGAAGGATGTGATGATGCAGGGTTAGATATCTACAGAAATTGCTGAACATCCTGAGCTGAGTGAATCAGATATCACCAGAGATATCACTGTCACATAAATTAGATTATATAATTTATTGTTTCATGTTGGTGTCTCTGGTCCTTGAAGTCCAGGATGAGACACGATACAACAGAGGTTGCACCTGTGACTGCTGCCAAGTGACCCTAGAAATGGCTGATACCACAGGTTGGTCCTGGGAACTGGAGTTTTATTTCCAGTCCCTATTGCTGCCAGCAAATCCTGCTTTCCCTTGCTAAAGGAAAAAATGTGACTCTTTGGATGAAGGTGGCTGTGCTAAGCACAGAGTGTTGAGGACAGTCCATGGGGCAGGTAAAAGAGATTTGAAAATTCAGTTACCCAAGACTTTGCAGAGGGACACCTGTTAGTTTACTTGGACCAGCATCCAGCCCTACAGGAAAGGAGATGTGGAGCCTACCCTAAGGCATATGCCATACAGCAGCCAGACCCAAAACCTGCAAGGTTTGAGCCCAAGTATTTAGATAAGGATTAACCCTAGCCAAAAGAGGGGTCACCCGAGCACATGGATTGACAGACCACGCAGCCAGCCCAGGAGAAGGCTGTGACCTTGGTACAGGAGAATCGCCCTGCCAGGCAGAAATTAGATCAAATGAAAAGAACAACACTTTAAGTGACTTTTTGAGAATCATTTTCATGGTGAGGGAGCAACAGCTGGAGAACTTTTTTCACTAACAACTATTTTCCATTATTTTTTAAATGGGCTCATAGAAGCATTGAGTAGATGGGTTTTGCATCATACAGGGAACTGCATTTATTCTGTTGTCTGTGAAACAAGAAGAATACATTTATATCTCTTTGAATCAACTGTGGGTTTTTAAAATGTGTTTAATGAATGAAAAAGAAAATAATTGCAGTATTTCAAAATACAAATCAGGATGCAGGAGCAGAATATGTGTTATTGTAAGAAGAAATTTACACTTCAAGAACCACAAAAATCTTCACTGTTTTTTTCTTTTTAAAATTTATATTCGCCTGCTATTTTTTACTCCCTGTATTTTCTATTGAAAGAATATACCATTAATATTGGTCGGAATATACTAATTTTATATCACAGCACTAAGATCTTTCCTTTTTTAGTTAAAAATGCAATAGGAGGATATATAATGCCAAACATTTAATGAAAGTAAATAGAGCAAACATGAATAGCAAGTCTTCTAATGAATAAATCTGAATAATAAAAATCCCTGTGGAGTGTAGAGGCAGATAGGTTAATTCTTTCACTTGAATTTTAATCCTGACTGAAAAAAATCAGAAGGGTTTTCACATTTAACACTTGGTTATCCATAAAACTCAGAGAAAAAGAGCTTTTATTCTTCATATCTGGTCTATAGCTATATTTGATTAATGGAGTCAGCAAAAGGATACTTAAAATGTGATATCCATAGCATCAGAAAGCTTGGAGCAGCAGCAGCACTGCTCTGGTTGCTGGTATAACTTGTGGCAAAATGAAACTGAAGAGCACCCATTGAGTTGGTTCTGAACTGTCAACACAAACGTACAAGACTGAACTCCCTCCCCCCCCCTCAGCTCTCAAAACTAACAGAGAAGAAGGGATTAGGAGTTCTGGTATCTAGCAATCATTCTTGTCTAATCTTTGGGCCTTTTTTTGATCTTTTTTAAGTAGTTCTTAAAAGGAAAGACAATGAAAAAATAAAGAAGAAAAAAGTTTCAATGATTTAACCAAAAGTGAAAGTAAACCCTGACTTTTCTCTTCTACATGCCAGTTATTTTCAATTTAAGAAGTATTTCAACACCATTACTTGTTCATTTTAAAGGTTCGTTTTATTTTAATCGTGAAACCTTGTCAGAGAAAATAAGGCAAATCTAGATCTTGGGAGCTCTCTAAGAAGCTATGGATTTTTGGTTGAAAATCATTAACTTATGGCTTTATAAGGGAAATCAAGGTTCTATCAGCATGTCAGAGGTGTATGATCAAGACTGCAAGACTGGATGATCTATACCAACCTCAGCCTTCTCAAAGCCGATGTGTGTCTTGGGAATCAAAGTGAAGAAGATGCTTACACAGTCTAGCCCATTTCTAGGATGCTATTTTTAACCTTGTTTGAAGGTGGCAATAGAAAGGTAACTAGGTTTTTTTTTCAATGTAGACATTATTCTTATTTCCTTCAATTTGCTATATAAAATTTACTACTCCTTTTAAGGAATTTAGAACTGTAAATTTACTTCATGACTAACATTATGTTTAATAAAATAAACAGTGCAAAGGGAGAATTTGTTTCATGAGCTATTTACAGACTGTTTTCTCCTTTTGCAAATAGGGATGTCAAAATTAGATGCTAATTTGTACCATGCAAGAACACACATGACTCAAGACTAACTTTTGGGTTGGGCTGCAGAAATCATCATATATGTCAAACCAACCCCCAACAAGGCTCCCATGTTAACACCCACTGATTCAGAATTGCACTTACAAGAGTGAGATATCAAAGCCAACTACAGAGCTACCCTGAGGATGGATAGTAAGAGTATGTAGAAATAATCTAACCTCAGACATCCAAGAATGATAACAATGCATTTTCCAGAAACTCAGAATGTTGTCAGGTGTTGTTAACAGCATTCCATGATGTATAGCAAAAAACCTTAACAACTATTGTCCCTACCAAAAAAAACCCCAAAATTCTTTCATTTAAACAAAAATCAAGGTGAATAAGGTAAACAGCAAATGTTCTGTACCTGCAAATACACACACTTTTTTTTTTTCATTTAAGAAGCAAAGGAAGACATTTTGTTTCTTTTTATTTTGTTTTCTAATGAGAATATTTTTTTAATAAAAATTGATTGCATTCAAAAAAGAAATGACAATTCAAAAAGTCTTTGAGAAGAAAAAACCATTCTGATAGCAGCTCTGAAATTTTGCAGCACATGAATCATAGAAAATACACCATAGCAGACACTGAACAGAAAAAAAAACCCAACCTGTGTGTAGTCCTGCCTGGGTTACCAGTGACTCAGGAATACCTTTTCACAGTGACACAAAAAGCAGACACTCTAGCTGGCACTGTCACGTGTATCCTCACATAACTCCAGGCTATCCCTCTGGGTATACAAGTGCTTTAGTAGTTTGATAGGGTCTGGCACGCTGCTAGGTGTGGTAGGTGGATAGCATCAGATTTTCACACCTGCACTATACAAATTAAACTCAAAATAAGTTTGTTATGGGAAATGTTGAATCAGAAATTTCTTAGGCAACTCTGTCCATGTTGACCATCTCCATTAACAAGCAGTAAGGAAACAGGGTACTTTTAGTATTAATGATATGGAGCAGGCTTCTGAAATGGAGGAGAAGAAGAAAATAGCAAATTTTAAAATAAGATAAATCCTAAAGTAAGTGAAAGGGTAGCAAATGCCAGAGAGTAAAATGAGCAACATGATGACAGATTAAATACTGTATTGTCTATAAGGTGGCACTGCAGATCCTAAGCACCTACTTGAACAAATCAAATGGATTCTGCTTTCCTAATTTATGGTAAATTTTGTGGAATTAAATTCTGTTCAGCAGTGGTCAAAAAAAAAAAACAACAAAGCAACAAATAAGATGTTACAGTGTAAAAGGATGCGGCAGATTGTCTTTCTGAAAATATTATTGTCAGTGACACGTCCTCAGCTACAATAGGTGCTCAATCCTGGTCAATCTATTTGAAAAAGAGATAAAGAAGATGTAGAAACAGGTGATGAAAATTACTAAGAGCATGGCACAATTTCTGTGATGACAGATTGCCAAGACTGAGATTGTCTCGCTTGGGAAAGAGATTAATTTAAAAAGATCTGACAAGACTATTTAAGATATGCCATATGAAAAAAAATGCAGATATTTTTCTTAACAGTTTTTCCAAATTTTCTCCTAATACAGGAATAAACAAGTCTTCAATGAAGCTGAAAGTAAACCAACATAACCTTGGGGAAGGGGTGTGGGTAAATAAGCAAATTTAGTAAGTGAACTCATTGCCACTGAGCTTTAAGGTTTAGCTCATCACTGGCACCATTTATGTATGTGGGTAAGAAGAACAGACCCCATTTCTGTGATGGTTTAGATGTCTCTCAGGTTGCAGAGAGGCCCCAAACATCTTTGCTGACCCTTCTTCAGTAAATACAGTAATATATAAAATCACTGTGTCTCCAGTCGCAGACTAACATTCACTAATGAAGACGGACTTCTTACTGTGGGCAATGTTTATTATAGTTGTCCACTATGAATATTCCTGCTCTTTAGTTCCTTTAGGAATATTCCTTAAAACCTGCGTGCTGTGAAAGGCAGCATGTGGGATTGAAAGAACAATTCAGCCCAACCAACTCCCATTCCTGTCTTTTCATGTTCCTAAGATACACGTCACTGTCCAACATTACATAGTGTACTGATATAAAATTGTGATTAGCTATAAAAGTGCATGTGTTCATTCACTTCTTAAAATTATAACATTAAATGAGAGGAATGATGAAGAGAAAAAATGTTTCCCACTTTCAAGGAAAGTAGGAGAAATGAGCTTCATATCATTACCACATCATAACAAAACATAAACATAACTAAGAAAAATCAGTGCCCAGCTCAGAAGAGACACTCTGGATAGCCTTGTCAGAGACTTATATTCTTATTGAAAGATAAATGGATCATTTAAAGAATGTATCCGCCATTTATAAAGCTTCTAGAGAAATTTTTGGTTTACCATACCCTTTCAATGAGCAAATAAAGGTCCCTGAGGATGTTCTGATAAACACCCTTCAGCAAGAAATGGAAATCTTTATGTGATTTATACTGTTGTGAGAAACTTTTGTCTTATTCTGAAACAATGGAGAGGCTACCAGAACAGCATATGGAATGAAATGCAAAGCAAATGAAAATACAGATTAGTTTCTGAGACTGAAGTACACTCATTGAGAGAGAAAATAAGGTGTTAATAAGCAATTTAGAGTTTTAGTCTCATTCACATGCTGAGAAAACATTGAAGAAAATTGATTTGGCCAATCTATTTTAAAAAAGTGAAAAGAAAAAAACCCCATCCAAACATGGGGTGACAATAAAACAAGCACACATTTCTTTCTGCAAACACACAGAGAATTGAGAAAAGTTTCAACAGAGAAAAGCATGTAACGAGCAAATGACAACAGATTGAATTGCTTTAGAATCACATCCTTCATGAAGAAACAAAGAAAATACTGGCATGTTCCAAACCTTAGCTCAGTCATGGTAAAAAATCTTTGAAGGTAACTAGAAAGGAAGTTCAAGGAGTTATTGAGTCATAAAAATTTTAGATATCAAAAGAAACCCCTAAGGTTTCAAAAGTGACAATTTCATAACTAACACACGTCTTTGCAAAGATAACAAAAACTGAGCAGAGGGGAGGAGAAGAAATAAAAGAGAAAACATCAGTACTTTTTAACATGCTAATTATTAGTTTTAAGTTACTCCAAAGACCTATTCTTTTAAAAAGATGTTCTTTTTGTGTAAGCATTGCTCATTGTCTTTTTTCAGGAGAAAACTGTTGAGAAGTTCAGTCCAAAACCATGGGAATATGTACAGAATCCTTTTCTCCACAGTAGTAAATGAGTCTGTATGTAGAAAAGAGCAGTCTGATGGGAAAGTAAATTCTGCCATAGACATATCCAAATGCACAGCTTTGGGACTACACAGCACATTGCCCTGGAGAGAATAACCAGTCTTGTGAGAATGAAGTCAGAGGTGTGATTAAGGACTACTCTAGGACTGTATGAAGGGATAATATTTTTGCTTGGCTGGACGAGATGACCATTAATGGTCCCTTCCAACAAAAACCATTCTATGATTCTATGATCTGTTAGGGATGACTTTGCTCAGAATGTCAAAGAGCAATGAACAATGAAGAGATTGCAGTCCCTAGTAATGAGATTTCTAGCTTAAACAACATCTTGAAATACTTTGATCTCTGAATGTAGAATATTATTTTGTACTGAAAATTTCCTTTCTAAGCATAAAACACAATATGTATTAGATCTCTAAAATTACTTCAATTTTAAGCTTAAACTGTTGCTAAGGTGTTTGTTAGTTTTTATGTGCTCAGAAAAGCAACCTGGTCCTTTTATTTCAACCTACTCATAATTAAAAATCCTCAATACATGACATTGTAAGAAGACAATTAAGAAATGAAAAAAAAGAAAAAGATATTATATTTCTTTATTTGTAAGAAATGTGCCTTTTATCCACCAGATGTCATTTTATTTTATGCCTTTTGTGAGCATGTGGAAAACAAAAAAAAACATTAGCATTTGCAATGCTGGCTTGGCAACTTTTGGGAGACAAGTTTTAGGCACATCTTGGTCCACTTACTTCCTTATGCCAAATTGCCTGGTTAATTCCCCTAGCTGAGACTTGGCAGATCTGACAAAACATGGCAGCAATACTTGAAAAAAACCCAAACAAATACAGCTTTTTCTAAATCCCTTTTATATAAATGTAGTTCTGCAAATACTATTGACCTGGAGCCAGTGAAAATACTGGTAATGCAAAAACAACTGATCAGAACATAATTTCCTTGTTCCAGCACCAGAGCTCTTTCCACCTTGTTGGTAGGGTAAGGCTACTGCTCAGGGCAGTGCAGTGCTGCACCCTAATTGCGCATTAGATCCGGGAGTTTAGGGGGTACTCTGATATATTGAAGACTGTATGTACTGCTTATATCTGCTTATGTACTTTTGTTAAATATAAAGATCTTTACAACCTAATTCATCTTCATGTAGGAACTTAGAGCTCTACACAGGCTGGTAAACTCTTCCCCAGAGTTGTAAAAATCGAATTCTAGTTCCTGCCTATACATGGTTAAGAAAGTTTCTCTCTGGCTTCTGCTTGTTCATCTCTGTTTTCTTCACTGGAGCATGAAGTGAAGGGTTTTTTTCCTTAACTTTGGTGAAAATATGTTCAGTAACTATGGTGTTTCTCGTTAGCCATATCAACATGTACTTTGAGTTTTATAAACCTCTTGGGCATGATGCTGTTTTTCAATGAGGAGTTAATTTATGCATTTTGTGAAAGCAAGTATTTCCTCTCAGTGCAGAGCCTTCAGAAGATGCAGAAAATTCCAGAGCTGTTCTCCAGGTATGGTAAAGAAAAACAAGCTGTTCAGTCCTATTTGCAATGTACCGATGTAATTCAACTCTTACCTAAAATGACTCTTCTTTAAAATTACTTACTTCTTGTACAGAAATCTTTTTCTCAGCATTTCATTTCCTGCCCATGAACCTGTCATGCTATTATAGTCCAGAAATGGACTTGATATTCCACCTGAGTACAAAGGCATTATTATACCTGCGGCATTATTTTCCACTCCATTAGCTTTATTCATGTTTACCTCTTTGGTCCTGATTTTATTTTGGTGTGACTCACATTTTTTATAAAACACCTGTTCACTATGGCAGTATGCTGGCTTTCCCCAGTTCTTGATTTCTTCTAGCTATGCGCTAAATGGTTTGTACCTAAAGGGGTGCTCCTCTGATCTCTACTGCAAATGGACTAGGAGGATGCTGTCTGGAGTGTCCAGAAATGGATTTTTTTAAGTGAAAGAGTTACTTGAGCCTTACTTGTGGCTGAGGCATGACTGGGGCAGAAATATGTCTTTGAAGAAACAGCGAACTTAAAACCCAGAGGCTTAATGAACAGGTTGCTTCTTAGCTGCTGGGAAGCTGTACTGCTTATACTGGCCATACATATTTGTTATTACTTTTGCTTTATAGTATTCCATGGACTCTTTCTCCATTCAGAGCTCCATAATGAGGGTGGCTGACAGGTAATATAACATGTAGAGCAAACATGTCTTGTATCTAAACAGGCAACAATCAGAAGTGTTGAAACAACAGGTTAATAGTTAAGAAAGTGTGAATCCTGACAAATGCATCTGTATTTGTATCTCTACAAACACATTTCATTCAGTGCAGTTGTGCATCTGGCTGTCTTTTAGACATACTAACTCTACAAGTTGTAGACAGCAGTAACTAGGCACTTCTGATTTAGACTCTGGGCATACACATACATTTAATTTTTCCCCCCCTTTTTTTTTAATCCTACCTTTAGTTTTTTCACTCTGATACCTTGAAGTGGCTACCTGAAAACAGAGGCTACACAAGATTAGGAGAATAAAAGCGGGTATTTATTGGCAGGGCCTTCAAAGGTACATCCTGGGCAGTCAAAAGCCTCCAAGGGGCTCCACTCAAGATAGACCCTGGGTCACAGGTTTTTCACTTTTATGTTTGGTCCATTTTCTTATCAGGGTTAATTATCCAATTATAATTTCAGGTAATGGTGCAATTACCTCAAGTTTGCTCCCCATGTCCAGAGGCCCAGTTTACATATTTCAGGGCCTGGGACAACAAGGTGTCCTTGAATTCAGGCCCAGAGGGGGTTTGTTACCTCTAACCAAAAAGTGAGAACAGTAGCTAACAGGCTATGTGAAGTTTCAGAGTTACACACTAGGCAGTACAGGATCTGAAAAATATAAAAGCTAAAACCTAAGGCATCAACGCCAATATTTTAAAGGAGATAATAGAATTAAACTTTTAAATAAAATATAAAAGCTCAAAAAGTGACGTTTGCATTTCCTTTATCTTAATGTTCAAAGCAGGTAGCTGGCATTATTTCAAGCTTCCTTTCTCTTATGCTTCTCACTGCACTTACTCCCAAGGCAAATGTCAGCTACATGGTTTGCGTGGGCTACCTGAAAGCAGAGGCTACACAAGATTAGGAGAATAAAAGCGGGTATTTATTGGCAGGGCCTTCAAAGGTACATCCTGGGCAGTCAAAAGCCTCCAAGGGGCTCCACCCAAGATAGACCCTGGGTCACAGGTTTTTCACTTTTATGTTTGGTCCATTTTCTTATCAGGGTTAATTATCCAATTATAATTTCAGGTAATGGTGCAATTACCTCAAGTTTGCTCCCCATGTCCAGAGGCCCAGTTTACATATTTCAGGGCCTGGGACAACAAGGTGTCCTTGAATTCAGGCCCAGAGGGGGTTTGTTACCTCTAACCAAAAAGTGAGAACAGTAGCTAACAGGCTATGTGAAGTTTCAGAGTTACACACTAGGCAGTACAGGATCTGAAAAATATAAAAGCTAAAACCTAAGGCATCAACGCCAATATTTTAAAGGAGATAATAGAATTAAACTTTTAAATAAAATATAAAAGCTCAAAAAGTGACGTTTGCATTTCCTTTATCTTAATGTTCAAAGCAGGTAGCTGGCATTATTTCAAGCTTCCTTTCTCTTATGCTTCTCACTGCACTTACTCCCAAGGCAAATGTCAGCTACATGGTTTGCGTATTTAGTGCCCTCTGTTCCAGATCCAAAAGATTAAGATGCTTTAGGAAGGACTTTAGCGAGATCTATATGCTTAAATCCAAAACTTCAGTCCTCAGAATCATGAAAAAATTTATCAGCTTAGGGTCTGCTCTGATGGGCTGTGGTGTGTTGATCTTGGCTGGATGCCATGTGCCCACTCTCCTCCTCAGTGGGACAGGGGAGAGGAAGTATAATGAAAGGCTCATGTTTTGAGATAAGGACAATAAGAGATCACTCACCAATTACCATAATGGGCAAAACAGACTCTGCTTGCGGAACTTGGTTTAATTTATTACCAAACACATCAGGCTAGGGCAATGAGAAATAAAACCAAATCATAAAAACATCTTCCCGCAACCCTTTCCTTCTTCAATTTAACTTCTGAGTTCCCTGCCTCACTCCCTCCTCAGGTGGAGGCCTCCTCACACTCTTCCCTTGCTCCAGTGTGGGGTCCCTGACACAGGAGACAGTTGTCCATGATTTTCTCCAGAGTGTGTCCTTCCCATGGAGCACAGTTGTCCACAAACTGCTCCAGGATGTGTCCCTTACAGGGTGTGCAGTCCTTCATAAACAGGCTGCTCCAGAGTGATTTCCCCAATGGAGTCACGAGCCCTTACAGAATGCCTTATCCACCATGGACTCCACTCTCCAGAGGTCCACAGGTCCGGCCAGGAGCCTCTCCAGTGCAGGCTTCCCACAGAGTCACAGACTTCACTGGGCATCCACATGTTCCAGTGTGGGCTCCTCCATGGGCTGCTGGTATCTGTTCTACTGTGGTCCTCTATGGGCTGCAGAGGGACAGCCTGCCTCACCTTGGGCTGCCAGGGAATCTCTGCTCCAGTGCCTGAAGCACCTCCTCCCCCTCCTTTTTTGCTGACCTTGGTGTCTGCAGGACTGTTTCTCTTGTATATTCTCACCCATATATATCTCTGGCTGCTATTGTGCAGGGGTTTTTTTTTCTCCATTCCTAACTCTGTCGTCCCAGAGGTGCCACCACTGCTGATGATGAGCCCAGCCTTGGCCAGCTGTGGGTCCATCTTGCAGCTGGCTGGCATTGGCTCTGCTGGACACAGAGAAATCTTCTATCAGCTTCTCAGAGAAAACACCCATGTAGACTGCTGCTACACAAACCCAGTACACAAACACAGCTCTGTGCATCAGCAGTCTCTGGAGGAGGTGGCAGCATCACCACTTTGGGCTGCGAAGTAACCCTTAGAGGATTTCTCTCAAGATTTCAGAGATGCTTTAAACACATCTTCAATTTCCCAGGAAAGTGGCCAAGCAAAAAAGCTGATTACAAGGGAAAGGCAGATGGAAGAGGAGGGGTGTGTACGTGCAAATTTTCATTTCCTTCTATGGAAAAAAACTATATTTAGGCAGTGGTGAATGCAGAAAAGTTGGCAAAGTACATGAGATAGAAGAGCAGATTGGATGACCCGAAACATTTGTGTTTAGCAGTGATTTCAGGATAAAGTGATGGAATTTAAAACTGTGCTTGAAAAGGGAGAGCAATGTTTTTGAAATGGGGACTGAGATATAGTCCAGACTCTGCTTCCTGAAAGTGGACTTAGTGTGCATTTTACATGACACTGTAACTGGATAAAAGGATGGTATGATTATGGAATCAATCCCCACAGTTTCTGGGCACCATTCATTTTGCTCCCTGCTCTCTTTGTGGTGAGCTTTTCAGGAAACATGGGACAGAGCCAACAAGAGGGAGATAAGCAATTGCTCCTTTGTGAATGGAGTACAACCTATACAGTGCTGGCAGTCTCCCAGGGAGTGCTTAGGTCCCTTTTTCTGGCTGGTTTTTAATCATAAGGCTGATCTTCTCCTTCAGTTTTCAAAGAATAGGACTAAGAACTAGATTTAGCGACAAGGACAGACATGCATAGATGATCAGAGTTGCATCAGATAATTTTTAAATTCCTGCTTCCCTTCTTCTTCCTCCTTCCACCTTTGCCATCTCCCTTCAGGTTACTCATGCAGATGCTGAGGACACAGACCCCAGTGCAATGCAATAGAAGAGGCAGATGTGTTATATTAAAGATCTTTAAATTCCAAGATTAAGCGGGTGACCATCTAGAAATAGGCAACAAAGTAAAAAATCTTCATGGAAAGCAGACTTCCTAGCCTGCTTTTCCTCTCCTATCCCTAGACTTTTGACATCTCTCTCAAGGCATCATTCAGGTGCCTCGCTGTATCTGGAAGACTGGAACACTTCCTTTAGAGAGCTGAGCATAGAAAAAAATATAAAATGTTCTCTCAGCAGGTGGGAGACCTGGGTTAAATTTCCCTAACCAATACAAGAGATTAAGCTCCATGCTTGCTGTGCTCTATAAGCCTGCTTTAATCACAAAGCTACAGGCATCTAATTCAGGGCCCTTGATGTGTGTCTTTGATGCTGCAGTGCCCTAGACTGTAGTACACTTTTGTCACCACGTACTTCTGGGTCTTATGCTCCACTTCCATACTGTGAGCTCTTCAGTTATTGTGCTCATCCAACAGCAAGTACCCTCCAATACTTGGAATTTCAGGGTTTCTGAGTCATGACTCTTACCCTTGGTGCTGTAGAATCCAGTAAAAGAGGAAGAATGAAAAAAAAGAAGATTACACATAGCAGAGCTGATATGAAATAGTTTTTGCTATACCTTTTAGTCCTACAAAGAGCAGCCAAAGTATCACAGTGGGATCCACTGAAAAGCTAGTTTGCTTTGACTTTTGATCCAGAGTGGGAATTATCCCAGTGGTTTTCATTTTTAAGTCCATGACATTTCAAGTAATTCTGATGGCATTTTCACTTTGTTCTCCAATCCTTTGTCCATCAGACTCAGGAATGGCCAGAGTTTTCTCATCGGTTCTGTTTCACTTATTATTTTTTAAATGCAACAAATAAAGAAAAAGGAAGCAAAGAAAATCAAAGATGTTTAAACTAATACTAGTCTGAGTCATCCAGGTCTGCACTATTCTCTTCAGCTGAAATGAGTAAGTAAATGAAAGACACTTCTCAAGATTCTCCTCTCAGTTTAGCAACAGAGGGACCGAAAAATCCCTTGCTGCAGTTACTAATATAAAGACATTCTGCTGGGAATTTTGAAAGAGGAACAGAAGTGCAAGGTCATGGATTGAGGTTGTACTTGGGAAAATCCCTATTACAATAAAAAGGAGAGCTCCCTAGGCTGGAGTGAACCAAAGCGCATTAGAGGGTGTAATTTGTAATTTCTTGATAAGGGTTAATCTTCCATAAAAGACCTAGAGCCGAGAACGTACTTAAGACCTCCCCTTCAGTTGCCAGGAATGGCAGCCAGAAAGTGCCCAGAGAAACCTTTCTATCACTGGTTGGGTGCCCCAACCTCTGGAACTCAGTGGTAAGTATCCCTGTTACATGCCAAGCATGAGGGCAGAATGACAACATGGACACAGACATAAGACATGCAAAAAGCCATGGCAGGGATACTGCATGACTAGGCTGAAGTGTTGAAAGCAAGGGGCTGCAGGGTGGCCTCTGAGGGAAGAGGTCTGGGCTGCCCCATGCAGGACACACCTGTGACACCCAACACACCAACCCCAGGGCAAAGCTGAGCCCATCAGCCAAGCCAGTGGTGCCTCTGGGAAAACATATTAAAGAAAGGACAAAAAATGCTGGATAGGCAGAAGAGGAGAGGAAATTTGTTGTTTAAATATTTGTCTTTTTGTTTCTCACTACCCAAATCTATTTCAACTGTTAATTAATTTAAATGTTTTCTCCATGTTGAGCCTGTTTTCCTCCTGATGGTGACTGATGAGCAGTCTCCCTGACTATATTTCAACTCACAAGGTTCTCATCCTATTTTCTCCTCCTGTGCCCCTGAGGAGGCAGAGTAAGTGAGCAGCTGGGTGGGCCAAGGTTAGGGCAACACACATATTCAGTGACACATGCACATGGAAATCCTCAGCTCTGGGTTCCCCAGAACAAAAGAGAGAAGGAGTTACTGAAGAGAGTCCAGCAAAAGGCCACCGAAATGTTAAAGGGGCTGGAGCATCTCTCCAATGAAAAAAAGCTCCAATCAGAAGAAGAGAAGGCTCGGGGGATCTTATCATATGTGTGAAGGGAGGGTGTAAAGAAGATGGAACCAGGCTACTTCAAATTTGCCCTCAATAGGACAAGAGGCAAAGGGCACACACTGAAACACAGGAGATTCACTCTGAACATCAGGAAAGACTTTTTCACTGTGAAGATGATGATGTCTCGGCACAGGATGCCCAGAAAGGTTGTGGAGTCTCCATCCTTGGAGTCAGATATTAAGAAGCTATCCGGGCATGGTCCCGGGCACATGGCTCTAGATGGCCCTGCTTGAGATGACATAGGAATTTGGATAAAATGACCTCCAGAAGCTCCTTCCAGCCTCAACCATTCTGTGATTCTGTCTAAGTGCCAAAAAGTGAAAAAGACAACTTAATCTTTTCTAAAAATAGAGAGGTGACAGAACATCCTCACTATAAGTTATGATAGAAATTAAACAGAAATGTACCACTTTAGAAAAGTTTAACTACAACTTGATTGAAATCTCTGTAGTCTATGTTGGTTAACACAGGAGAAGTTATAAATTCAATGATTTTCTACAATCTTAGTTAACGTGATGAAAAGAGTATGAAGGGACAAAAATGATCATTCTTACATTCTTAGCATGTTCAAATAGTATTTCTAATTTAGCCAGAAGAAGTGGTATCTGTCACTTTGCATAAATCTTTAGTTTATCATCTACAACTATAATTTTCATCTGCCTCTTCTTAATTTACATGACATACTGATAAGAGATCTTTGTCATTATTATGGAACATGCTTTTACTTTTATATAGTCTTCATAATTTTTTCTAATATGAACATTAAACTAAAGGAACTATAATTTCTTTGCTCATATAGTATACCCATTGTCATACATCAAAGTATCAATTAATATATACAGTCTTACTAGATGTCATCTCTCGTTATAAAAGCTTTTTTTACTTTTAACACATTTTTTTGTATTTTCACTGAAGTAGAAAACAAAATGAAGTTTCCACTGTCATTTTCTGTTGCACTTCAATCTCACTGTAACTCCTTTACTTTTTTTGATTCCTAGGCTTTCTGCCTTCTATTTCTCTCACTTTCATACAATTAAATAAACCACGTACTCACTTAGAAACACTGTTGATTGAAATTATATTGCCCATGTTTATTGAATTCATTTTAAGAGCATAACTTCAAGCTTGCACACAAATGAATGTTACACAGTAGACCTGCTCTCCTCCCTCTTCATTGCAACAGTCTTCTCACCTATATCCCTACCATCAGTAGCCTATAGTTTTCACCTGTATTTTTAAGTCATGTACTCTTTTTTTTCCTCAAATTTGGTTTTTTTCCCCACAGGGAACCTGGCTGGACTCCAGCTTCCAAGGCCCATCTCTTGAAATACTTATGTATAAATCTGTATGCACAGTTAGACACCTAATAAAATACCAGCATTTTCAAGGCTGTCTATTTCAGACATCTATTTTGCTCTGGAAGATTTCTGCAGCTCAATGCAGGTGCTGATGTTGCCTCATAACTAATTGATTGCTTGGAGCCTTAGCTCAAAACTAAAAGCAAGTGGGCAAATTAGTGGCCAAGTATGTATCAGATGAGTGAGTCCTAATTCCCTGGTATGCTCAGATCAATCTTTGAAACCTTGGTTTAGGATGCTTAGAAGACAAGGAGAATTTATGGAATAAATGTAAGCTATGATATGACATGATATGATATGACATGATCTACAAGGGCTACTGTAAGTTATATACTGTCTTCCTAAATTGTAAATATTTCTTGTTACTTGTGCAGGTAGAAAATTGACACCAGTCAAAAAATCCTCTACCCTGAGCAATCTAAAACTGCATCTAAAATACAACTGGCCTTGAAAGAGCACAGAAGTTAGTCTCAGTTTGGTTTAGTTTAAGGGTGGTGAAACTTAAATTGCATTTTATTTTCCAAGATGTTTGACATTCTAATGATTTAATTTCAACTCTCTTCACTGTAGCACAGTGAATCCTCAGCCTTGACCCTAACTGTAGTCAGATTTTACATCTTTGCTGCTGTTGCTGTTTGGAATAGATTCATAACCCATATTTTATAAGCATGTGAGGTTTTTTTCTTTTTTGTAGTTTTAGGTTTGAGAATTTCATATAGCTTCTGCTCTCATTTCCCAAGTCTGGGAAACCACACATGCATAAAAAATTATGACAAGAATCTTCAAAGTGTGAATTTAGTTTTCACACTCTTAAAGAATTGGTCATTTTACTTACAAGGCATGTAAGTTTAATCTGAGAAAAGACCCTTTTGTCCCCATATAAGATCAGAGAGGAAACCGTATTGGCTGGAAAGTCTCCTTCTTTTTCTTTTTTTTTTCCTTTTTCTTTTTTGTTTTTTGTGTAAGCATCCTAGTTTTGTCCAGCATAGAGTTAATTTTTTAAAGTAGCCAGGTGTGGTGGCACACACCTGTAGTTCTCAGCTTCCAGGGAGGCTAAGCCTGCTGGATCCCTTGATCCCAGGAGTTGTGGGCTGCTGTGCCCTGTTCCGAGCAGGCGTGGCTAAGGGCCAGGTGTTATTCCATACCACCTCATGTCAGTTCCAGGGCTGGGAGTGCCAGCCACTATTAGGCTTTCCATAAATTGTTTCTTTGCCTTATACCTTTTCTTATTAATATTTTTGCTGTTACTGTTCATTTTCTTGTCTCACTGCTGTTTCCAGTAAATTGTTTTTTATCTCAGCCCATGATTTTCACCTTTTGTGCCTCCAATTCTCAACTCCATCGCGCCGGAGTGGGAAGGGTGGGAAGGAGGGGGGAACACACAAGCAGCCTCTGGTTTGGGAGAGTCTCACTGGAGGCACTGAATTGGGGAGTACCATTCCTACACCATGATGGTATTAAAAACATTCTGACATTCTGACACATATTAATTAATCTTAAGATTAAGAGCGTTAAGGCTTCATGACTTTATGTTCTGGGCCATACAGCTTTACCTTCTGCAGTATCCAATATTAAGCACCCAAAATAAGAGAAATATCTTATATTTCTTATATCGTGTATTTCTGATATGTAGATTTATCACTGACTTCTTCAGAATGTCTCTAATATTGCTTAGCTATTTGACTTGAGATTCAGGGTGAGAGGGTGGAAAGGAAATAATAAAAATTTCTCTGTGTAGATGAATAGGGAGTAACTGTCTATTAAACTAAACTGAACTAGTAACCTGAGCTTAAACTTAACTAAAACATAAGTAAGCCTTTAGAAGATTTAAAATAGTATTCTTCCAGGTCCACAATACACTAATGGTCAGAGAAATAACACTTATTATATCTTGAAAGCAGCTATCTGAGGTATGCTGAACTATTTTACAGAGCAGAAAATGCCAAATGGAGGTTCAGGCTTTGAAGTACAAGTACCATTTGCACATAAGTGAATCTCAGAGTCAGACGGCTGCACCACTGGTCTTGCACATAAATGGCATTTTCTATGAATGTAGTGGTCAGGCATTTGAAAACCCTATTTGTCATTGTGCTTCAAATTTGTTGCTAATCATGGATTTAAAATAAATTAGAGAAATACATTTTCTGCTGCTCAGACCTTTTGACAAAAATGAAGGATGAGTCTCATTCTAGTTGGAAATTCAATCCATATCTTCTTTATGATCCATTATAGAAAAATGTTGGTCCCCATTCAGTTGGAACTGTAACTATTCAGTGTTACATTTGGTGAAAGGAAGAGATATATTCCATTTTAAAAGCTGGTGGAAGCAGAGGATACACAGGAGTGTACAGGATGTCTCTCTAGGCTATCACTTCAGGTCTGCTTATTGCTTGATATAGTTTTTACATAGATGAGTTAATTCAGGGTATAATTTATTGTTTACTATAGTCGAAGTGCCTAAATGAAAGGGAGGATTTAGGTAGGTAAAGTTCATGTCTCCTTGCCCAGGAAAAAATAAAAAGCTCCTGTAATTCTGCTGCAGGTCACTAGGCATGGAGAAACAACCTGGGAACAGAGGGATCCTCAGGGATGGACAAAGATCGCTAACACACCCAAGATGATGTAAAATGCAATTCCCTTTGTTCTGTGGGGTGCAGCGAGAGCCCTGCACCGTCACGGAGTTCTGGCACCGGACTCCAGCCTGAATCTGTGAGCAAAGAGCCACCTCCCATCCTCTCCCATCAGGTGCCATGCTTAGTGAGGATTAACTTACTCATCTTGGAATGAATAAATTAAAATAATGACAGATATGGAATACCAAATTTTTTTCTTCCCCTTCCACTTCACCTGGGAAATGCCTTTCTTTTAAGCCTTGCTGAAGAAAGTCATGTAGGGATGAATCTAGGAAATCGAAACAGAAATGACCAGAAGACACGGTGAACAGTCAATGCAGCAATGACCTGTTTCTTGTATCTGAGACAGACCTCTACACTGCAAAGTCTCCATATTTTAAATACATTCAAAGCTGAAGAACCACCAAATCTCTCCTGACTGGCCTCCTACTGGCCTGTCTCCAGCTTTGAACTGATTCTTGCCTGGATGTGCCTGGCCTCTCCTAGAGCTTAGGCTATCCCTGAACAACCACACAGACAAAGCACAGGGACAGTGCCCATATCACAGGGGCTTTAGGAACTTAAGGTTGGCACCTAGCCAGTGAAAGTCTGCTGTCCCTGGCAGCATCCAGGGCATTGGCTTCTACTAAGGGGGATGTGCAGCAGGATCACTGATAAGGTCTGAAGTATAATTAACCCCCATCAAGATCCATAGGAGCTTGTTCTTCTTAACAAGGTTCCCACAGGGTTTGGTTTCATCACTGCTGCCCCTCTGAAGGACCTTTCAGAGTTGTTAGTTGTCGTCCCTGACAGTTTACAAAATCATTTATGTCAAGCTTAAAATGAAGATCCTTGCTTTTAATAACATCTCCTCTGTCACTCTGTCAGGGAAGTCTGCATCTCAGGTAATTCTCTGACAGAGGCTTTCATGCAATACTGCTATTCAAAACCACCAGAAAAAAACCCCAAACTGTATTTTGTCTAATAGCAAAATTTAACAGCTTATGGCTGAAAGTTTACCTTGGTAAGATTAAACTTGAAATAATGGAAAAACTCTGACTGTCAGGATAATTAGCCATTCAAATATGTTATTGAACAAATTCTGATTTTTCTTTTCTGAATTGGTATTTATTTTTTGTCTTCCACATTTATACATACTCATTTTTCTCTCTCATGTTTGATTGCTGATTTCATCATAGCATACAACATCAAAGGCTTATTTGTTTTATCACATAAACCAAGATTTTCCTAAATATTTGATGAACTGAAATCCTCTAATTTTTCCGGTGCTATTGTTCTTAAAACTATCAGTCTTGTTTGTACAAGTTGCATATCTCAATGTCATTAATTCCTAAAAAATAGCTGTTTGTAGCTTATAAATCCCAGTGCAGTGGCTTCCTTGTAAAGCTTATGAAAAATGGTGTGGTCTGTAGCTCCTTGCTCATGTCTAAGATGATTCTTCAGTGGATCTGACTTGAGTTATCCTTGTTAGCTTGGCAGAGGGTCTAGACAGTCTGTCACTTAACTGCTGTTCTTCCCATGAGCATTAAATAAAGGCTTAAATTAGGGCAGGAATGACTATATTAGCTTCTGTGTTTTGTGTGGTGCAAGCTGGAAGAGGAAATCATAGAGGAAACACTGTGACTGCTATTAGCTTAATGTATTTCATGCTAAATAATAGAGTCCTTGGCCTCTGCTTTCATAGCAGGCACACACCTCTCCCCATTTTCATACCTGATTTGTGGAAAAAGTCAGGGCTCCCTCCTGAGAGTCAAGTCAGTCAAGTGACTCACAAGCATTTGAATCTTCAGGCATTTGTCCACTGTGCCCTGAGGGTTTCTGGGTTTCCTGATTTTACAAGAGATTAAGTCTGGAATGGCAAAAGTAGTGTAAAGGGGCTGTGCTATGAAACAGTGATCTTGCTAACCTTTGCAAGACCACTCATGCTTTATTTGAGGCTGAGTGGGCTATGAGAGCATTTGAAATAAAATAGAGTGCAGAAGAAAACTCCTCAAAAAATCTCCCTCATGGCTTCCTGAAGGGGTAGGTTTCTAGGCAGAGGAGGGGAATTAAAAGGTCTGGTCTTGGCACCCATCCTTTGAAACCAGCAACCTGTTTTGAGGTGGATGCTCTCCAACAGCTTCTCTTCTCTTTCCCAGAGATGAGGTGAATGGAGGTCATTGCCTGCCTTGATGATCCATACTGACTTTGGGCTCCCCTAGATGGTGTCTGCACTCTCAAGCTGTAAGCTTTGTAATGGCAGTTACCCTCTTTTGTTCTGCTGTTCTGTGGCTATGGACACTGAGCAAGAGTAGTTGTTTTCCATGACCTGGGCTGGTACAGAGAACCTCAGAAATGCCACAGAAAACAGCAATAAATGGTCATAAGTGAATGCACAGTAAGCACACCCAGGACAAAAGTTTTCATCTGAAACACAGAAAGAACTTCAAGAATCCAGCTTCTCATCTGGATAGGAAAATACCTTTTCAATTCAGGTTCATAAAACCACAGCTTTTTCCAATAGATGCAATGCCAACTTGTTCAGTCATTAGATTAATTACTGTTATCTGCTCCATGTGATGTAACGATTTGTGCTATTACAAGAGGGCCCAATAGGTCTGAGAACCCAGGAAGTGAAGTCCTATACTTGGCTGCAAGTAGAATATCTCTAAACTTGTTTCCCCCCAAAAGCAGGGATTATAAGAGAGCAGTGCTCATGAAAAGCAGTGCCTTGCTGAGAGTCACTCACAAGGGTGGAGCAGAGTTGGAAACTGGACCTAAATGTATTGTCTTACCTGGGAGGGCCAAGCCTGGTCTGTGTCCTAGCTCAACAGATGTCATTCCTCAGTTTCTTAAGAGTTAAAATCCATCACTTAACATAAAGTAGCTGATACTGTTTTAGAAGCACAGTTTCCCAGGTGGTCTCCCATGTCATGTTTCAATTCTTTATATCATACTGGGGTGAGCAAGGTGAATTTTCATACACCTACCTGAAACTGAACACATCAAGAAATAACTGAATGAAACATCCCCAGAGGAAGAGGCCTGAAAAGACTATTTTCTTGCCCAGTTATTCTATTTGTTGTGACAATTTGCATTTCCCTGGAATGCATCCAGATGACAAGGAATGCAGCTGACTTTATTACACATGACAGAAAAACATCATGAAGGATAACTCATTTAAAAGCCTTTGGTCTTTGTCTGTTGTTCTTTTCATTACATTTTTTTTGTATGAGATTGCCTGCCTTTGAGGCTTAGCCAGTGCCTAAAGGGACAGCAAACCACAGGGCTATAGGGAGTACAGGGAACAAAGGGAAGAAAACTAAGGAGCTGCTCTTTGAGAGAAAAGCAAAGAGCACCTGTTCAAACCAAACCTCAAATCCCCTTTTTTTCTGGGTATAAAACCTGTAAGTATGTAAAGATTTGATTGCTCCTGTGAGCTCTCCAACCTTTCTCTGAAGTATCCACTTGCTTCCAACACCACCCAGATGGAAAAATCTTAATTTTCCTCAATCTTCCTCTTATCAGCTTCTCCCCCCAGGAAGGCTAACCCCACTTTTTTTGGGCTGCATGGGTAGTATAAACTGTGGGGCTGACACCCAGGCTGTCATGCTGTACCTCCCCTGTGTATACCTCATGACCCAAATTCCAGCCAGTCCAGATATAATCCTCACCCTGCCACTCCTGGCCTTGAACATAACCTCTGTTCACCACCACCCACCCAGCAACATCCTGTAAGTTTTGTTCCCTGTTTGTTTTCTTCATGTTGCTTGTAGTGAATACAGCAATACCACAGTCAGTGCAAATGCTGGTAGGATAGGAAAACACTCTTCTAAAACCTGCGGCATCACCTGCAGTGCTTTTCTGTCAAGTTTCTGAACTCAGCTCTCCCATCTGCCTGCTTCTTCCTTCCCTGTCTGGCTTTGCATCTGCAGGAGAGGGGTAAGTGTCCTGTAGAGCACTGTGGTGGCCAGGCTCTCCCAAGGCTTCCTCCACAGTGCAGCAGGTGGTTTGTGCTGAAAAGACAAAGTTTTACTCTGGAGAATAAGGATGCCAAGGGAAGTTGCATAACACAACATTATAGCTGAAGTCATGGAAATCTATCAGGCATGGAAAAGCAGGTCTTCCTGTGAAGCTGAGACTACCTGATTTGAATTTCTTATGCTCATTCAGAAATGCTATTTCCAAGAAGTAAAATCCCCTAAAATGTAATTCCCGAACTATTTGTGCAGGACATGCTTCATCAAACAGAGCTTATATGTTGAATAGAGGGACTTTCAATAGGAATAAAACACAGATTTTTCTTCTGCTCCATGTTTTGGTTTTGGAGATGGTCTATTCATAAAATACAACCAGTTTTGTCACAGGCCATCATTTGCCTTTTATACCAAAATGTGTGTTGGGATTATTGGAATTCAGTGATGATGCAAGACTTCTCAGAAACATAGGCAAATTGAGTTTTTCATCTTCCTCAAACGAAGGTTCTGGTTTGGGCTGTGGCTGGGAAAATCCTGCCTTAGGAAGAAGAGAGGCAAGATGGAAGAAGAGACCTGGGATGCTTTTTGCAATGGCCGGTCACTAGATTGTGGTCCCACTTATTACAAAATGAGAGCTTGAAACTCTGAAACTTCCTTCCTAATGGAGAGTGCCTTTATGGTCTCTACGCCTGAAAATAAATTGGGTTAAATTTCCTTCCCTCTGTGTGCTCCAAATGACTGACTATAATTTGAAAGTGTCAGAGCTCACCAGAGAAATAAAATTGTAGAGAGATTTTAGAGCCACGGCTGTCCAGCTGAATCTGCAAGGCAATCCTGGAGCTACAGGCACTGAGGTAACAGACTTTGATATAGCTGCCAGATCCTTAAGGGGCCATATGGAGCTGTGCCAAGGAGCACACCAGGCTTTACTGAGGTCCCTGGCTCAGCCTCCTGCTACAGAAGGGATGTAGCAAAGGGACCAGATGCAAACTGAGGGAAGTCAAAATTGGCTGGGCTGTCACCAAACAGTCGTGCAGCAGCAGGCCCCATCTCACACGCCCCTGCTCGGCCTTTGGCTCCAGCAGCAGAGGTCAGACCTTGGCTTCCAGTGCTCTGGCAGGAGTTATGCATATCCTTATGCCCTTATGGCCAGACAACTGCCAGTCTATCTGCTTTTTACACATATATATACAGATTATCTGTGTGTGCCTCTATGTGTCTGTTAGTGTTATTCAAAATATTGTCTGGCTTTGCATCTGCAGGAGAGGGGTAAGTGTCCTGTAGAGCACTGTGGTGGCCAGGCTCTCCCAAGGCTTCCTCCACAGTGCAGCAGGTGGTTTGTGCTGAAAAGACAAAGTTTTACTCTGGAGAATAAGGATGCCAAGGGAAGTTGCATAACACAACATTATAGCTGAAGTCATGGAAATCTATCAGGCATGGAAAAGCAGGTCTTCCTGTGAAGCTGAGACTACCTGATTTGAATTTCTTATGCTCATTCAGAAATGCTATTTCCAAGAAGTAAAATCCCCTAAAATGTAATTCCCGAACTATTTGTGCAGGACATGCTTCATCAAACAGAGCTTATATGTTGAATAGAGGGACTTTCAATAGGAATAAAACACAGATTTTTCTTCTGCTCCATGTTTTGGTTTTGGAGATGGTCTATTCATAAAATACAACCAGTTTTGTCACAGGCCATCATTTGCCTTTTATACCAAAATGTGTGTTGGGATTATTGGAATTCAGTGATGATGCAAGACTTCTCAGAAACATAGGCAAATTGAGTTTTTCATCTTCCTCAAACGAAGGTTCTGGTTTGGGCTGTGGCTGGGAAAATCCTGCCTTAGGAAGAAGAGAGGCAAGATGGAAGAAGAGACCTGGGATGCTTTTTGCAATGGCCGGTCACTAGATTGTGGTCCCACTTATTACAAAATGAGAGCTTGAAACTCTGAAACTTCCTTCCTAATGGAGAGTGCCTTTATGGTCTCTACGCCTGAAAATAAATTGGGTTAAATTTCCTTCCCTCTGTGTGCTCCAAATGACTGACTATAATTTGAAAGTGTCAGAGCTCACCAGAGAAATAAAATTGTAGAGAGATTTTAGAGCCACGGCTGTCCAGCTGAATCTGCAAGGCAATCCTGGAGCTACAGGCACTGAGGTAACAGACTTTGATATAGCTGCCAGATCCTTAAGGGGCCATATGGAGCTGTGCCAAGGAGCACACCAGGCTTTACTGAGGTCCCTGGCTCAGCCTCCTGCTACAGAAGGGATGTAGCAAAGGGACCAGATGCAAACTGAGGGAAGTCAAAATTGGCTGGGCTGTCACCAAACAGTCGTGCAGCAGCAGGCCCCATCTCACACGCCCCTGCTCGGCCTTTGGCTCCAGCAGCAGAGGTCAGACCTTGGCTTCCAGTGCTCTGGCAGGAGTTATGCATATCCTTATGCCCTTATGGCCAGACAAATATATACAGATTATCTGTGTGTACCTCTATGTGTCTGTTAGTGTTATTCAAAATACGAGAAGAAATAAAACTAACCCTGAATGAACTAACAAAAATTCAATCAGTGAACACTTCTAGCAAGGCTTTTCACATCTACACTGCTACATAATGCACTTGCATCACCCACACATGGTTGAATTTGCCCTCTAACTATTTATTATTGTTTATTTCTGGGTATCAGCAATAACACATGCAAAAGTCCTGATGACTTTAGTGCCTATAGTTTTTCCTTTTCAGTTTAATAATGAAGGTTAGACATGGAAATAAACTTCAACACTCTAGAGCAAAATTGCCCCTGTTCAGCACATATACCTGATACTTATCATCTCTGCTCATCCTAAAAACTTATTCTGCATAGTCTGATTCATCATCTCCATGATCCCTTGCTTTTTCTGGGGAATTATTTGAAACAGAAGACTTACCAAAGTGCAAAGCACTTGTGCTAACAGTTTATATTTGTAGTGGAAGCTGTTCTGGTATTTTTCTTCTGTTTAAAAAAAGTAAAAAACTCAACTATAAGTAAAACCCAAAATCCAACAATTAAGCATCCCAGAGACTAAAAAATTATTAGAGAGAAAGCCATGGGCCTGTGTGTTAGTTATAGTGACATATTAGTCTTAACTAATATTTAATGAAAGTCAACTAGAATGAAGGTACCAGAGAAAAAGAAAGCAACAGAAATTACACATTGGAAAACATGATCCCAGCCAAGAATGAATGGCTGGATTGGCACAGAAAGCTCTACAGGGGAAAACAGTGGAATACTTTAATACTGTCCCTGCTTGGCTCTGTGGGGTCCCGCGTGGACCCACAGAAGCATGGGTGGGTTCAGTGTTACAGTCGGTAGTGTAATAAATGGTTAAAAGTTTTTTCTTTTGGTTAAAAAGAAGTTAATAGTTACTTGTTATATACAGTTAATAAGTTGATTATTATTGTGACTGTAGGGTGTAATGCTGCTATGTGATCGCTAGATGGTGACACCAATGGGGGAGAGTGGTGGGTCTATAGAAAAGAGGGGAACGTTCTGGAATGTTCTTGAGATGACTCAATAATTTATGATGTAAACATCTTGAGGAATTATTGGTTAGGGGGCAAACCAATCACTCGACGCCCCAGAGACTGACGGAGCTGAACACCAATGAGGACCCTAGCAACAAGCCATCAGAGGGAGGATCGGAGCTCCACCAATCATAACATCAGAGAGACTATAAAACAGCCCCGGGGCTCAGCCCCTTGTGGGGGGGTCTTCCTGAGGAACCTGAGTCTGGAGGAACGCCCTGTGCATCGCACTGTTGTTTTTTTTTTCTGGGTTGCTGAGTGGGACTCGGGCTTATCTCGAGTCTCCGCTTCTGGTTTTTCTTTTTAAATAAACGAGCAGACTTTTACTCCACCCAAAAAAGTCCACGCCTCGTTTATAACAGGTAGCAAAGAGTCGAGAAGGGCATTTGCGTGCGTTCCGCCAGGAGCATTTATTGCTGCTACACTGTCGAAGGTTGCAGGGGCAAATGCAAACACAATCCCGAAACTCACAGTTTTATCTGGGGGCAGGGAAAAGGCGGGACTAGGGAACAGGGACCAATGGGGAAGCTCTGGGGGCGTGACGAGGGGTAGAGGCTGACAGCCAACCGGGGAATTCAAACTGGGATAGATTAACATAACAGAGCAAGCATCCTGGGAGAAGCCTTTTTCGTCACCCTAACGTAAAGTGGTTCTTGTGGTACTGGGGACTTGTCTTACTGAAAACTCTCTGTCCGTTGTAATGTGTGTTCACCGGCCACCACAATACTTAGCCAAGAGTTAACAGTGATGCTAAGGGAAGCACAGTGCTAAAACACAAATAATCCTGGAAAAATAGGTGACCTTAAACATGTCTGTGAAATGTTCTGTTGCTTTCATCTGCCATTCACCTGTTCATATAAGTCCTATAATTTTAATTTTCTACAGAAGGGAAATTGAAATTAGTCTTAATATTGTACTTATTTCACAGTGACTATTGATTGTTGTAATAAATAATAGCTCTTTAATCAATGTGTCGTGTATTTGGCTGGCTCAGGCAATCATTTATTTCCCGTTGTTTTGGAGATCCGTTGCTCTTCTTGAAGTGACATTTGCTAGAAGCTCCTCTCTGCAATTTTGTTTCTCTTGTGAGTTCTGACACTTTCACACTGCAGTCAATCATTTGGAGCACACAGATGGAGGAAATTAATCAATCAGATTTCAAAAAATATTGACCATAATGTGGAACCCATGAGGTGCTAAAAAAATTCCAGGACTTCAGTATTTTGTTGGAGACCATAATTTGTGACCAAACAGCCACACAGTCACAGTGTAAATGAGTGTTAGATAAGCTTGGGCCAAAAAGAGAGGTTAAAAATTTTTGTATTCATTCAAAGAAGGTTTAGCATCAAAGATCAGGGGGCTCATTGCCTTGTCTGGACTGTCAGACTTCCTGCCATGTCTAGATCTCTGTGATGGTGAGGAAACACGGACTTCAACAGAGGAAAAATCACTGTCTTTTCAGCACTGTTTGCTTTGCTTTACAAACATAAATTTGAGGTTGACTCAAGTCTAGACCTGCTCTGCGTCCACAGCCCCCAGAAGTGCATACAAGCAAAGTGTCTGTACACCTTTGGACACACCTTAATTACACAATATTCATTACAGATATCCTGGCTATTGCTATACCTGCCAAGGTGGATTCTCAATCCCAAACACCACCGTCTTGCTGCATCAGAGTCACAGGGCTTCCTGTCACATAGAGGGCTGACACTAAGGAAGACAGCGTGTGATTGTAGACAACTGGACTGGTCTACTGCCATGAGGTAGCTCACATGAGCACAGGGTAAGAAATGCCTGAAGGTTCAGCCTGTCAATAGATATTTTCATGAAAGAAGAAATGTAGCTTAAACAGCAGACTCTGAGATGAGGAGAGTTGGAGTGTGAAGCTGTAGCCACACGTTCAGCCAGCCCATAGTCAGGAGTAACACAGGGGTACGTTGTAAGGGCTTCTCATATAGACTTACTGCCTAGCAAAGAGTCTTCTTCTACACATAAAGTTTCATTTTCCTGCTCAGAAAAAATTTTACCCTCCCGTTTCCTCCAATTTCGGCCCATTTATCAGTTTTGTTTGCATTCAAATTTTCCTAATTAAGTAGGGGAAAAAATGCATCATTATTCCTGTCTTTCATGCAGGTTCTTCTTGAAGCAGTTCATGATTACATAAAAGTGTAGAAAGAGGCTTGCACATCTCAGAAACTGGGAATGAGGTTTGGGGTACTCTGGCTTCCTGTGCTTGATATTTTCCTTATCTAACAGCTCAGTCTGTTATCCCCTCCAATAACCAGTTTATTTCTTTGTCTAGTCAACTGCTGCATGCATCCTCTGCAACTCCAGAGAACATCTTTGTTACTGGGCACTCGGATCATGGAAAGTGCCTTCTGCTCACGAGCACTATCCTTCCTGGAGTCACAATTTTCGAATGTGTTTGGACATGAGCTTTTATTACTAACACCTCACTGTTAAACGCAATTTTTTAAGGATATCACCAGAGTTTACCAGCATTTTGGACATGCTCATAATTCTCCTGTCATCCATTTCTAATCCAAAAATATAATTCTATATCTGTTACTTACCCCTTTCAGACTGTCTTCAGAATATCCTGTAAAGAGAGCCATCTATCAGAAGTTCTGAGGACAGGTCTCCTAAGTATATAATCAATATGATCCTTATTCCTTTTCGTATCTAGAAACTGGGCTTGTCTTTTAGAATCCCTTACATTATTACAGTGCTTATTTGTACATATGAAAGATTACCATTAAATTGTGAAATTAGGTTATACTTAGCAGTAGGTCACTATATCAAACAGGGCACAGCCCACAGAAATACTTCATTGCAAACTAGTTAGTTCTTCATGTTAGTGCTCCAAGTTACCGGTTTAGAAAAACAGTTAATCTTATCCAGATGCACTCCATTTCTATTTCACTAGATCAGCTAAAATCTTGGTAGTTTTCCAGACAGGGTCCAAATCTGGAAACATTTGCACAGCTATTTCAATGATGACCATAAAATACTACCTTGCAACCCAGTACAGAGCAAGCCAAAATCTGTCTGGGTGGGGACGGTCTTCACCTAAAGCACTGACAAGGCTTGGATACCTAGCAAGGCCTTCTCTCAGCTTTGCTGTTGAAGCATTCACTAGTTTTAGAAACAAAAGGAGATTGTGTTGGGAAAAGGGACAAGAAGAAAGGATTCCAGAAGGCTGCCTGTTTTGTGTGCCTAAGATTCTTGCAAAAATGTCTGTCCAGAACCTCAGCACTGATGAGATGAGAGAAAGGCTCAGCCCAGCCTTAGACAGCTGTATTTTGAGTGTGCTAGATAGGAAAGAGTTGTGGTTGCAGTGGCTGTCAAAATGTTAAGCTGTGAAGATCAAGTCTCCCAGTCAATTGAATGTTAGAATCACAAAGTATGAATCTCTACTACCTCCTTTCTGAATAAAATATTCCTATACATTTTTTTAAATGAAAATGGAAAACTACCTTCCATCAGGAGAATGCTCTAACATTGAGTTGGACAGAAGTGACTCTGACTCTGACTCAAGTATTAAGTTCCAGAGAAGAAAAATAAATTTAAATAATACTTGAATTCAGCATTATGAGTTAAATAGCTCTACTGACCTTGCTAGGCAGCTTAAAGTCTTTTTGATCTGCCCTCTTAAGAGATCCAGTTCCTTTCATGTGCATATAGGATTTATGATTTGAAAGCTTGGATTGAGGTCCAAGGAATAGATCCAGAGAAACCTATACTCTCTCTTTTCAGATACATTTAATTATCTACTGACTCTTTCAAATTTCTCTGTGATCTTTGTTGAGATCACTTCCCATCCTTCCTCATGTTTATTACTGAAGGTCTGTACCCTCACTGTGTCCCCTAAGCCATTTACCTGTGCAATGTTGTCTGCATTTAATGTACACTGTAAACTTTTTGCAACATGGTGTTTTCAGCCTAGAACAAGAATAATAGCTTGGGTTATTAACCTCAGTATGTATTTTGAGAAAAATCAACAGTCTCAGTTGACACATGATGCTGACCTAGTTAAATGTCAAAAAATATAATTCATACTGTAGTTAGGATCTTTCTTTTCAAAAGCTGCCACAGCCAATTCTTCTCTCCTTCTTTCAAGACTAATATCATGCCAATTCTATGTATTGCTCCCTGCTGTAGTAAAGTGAAGTCTTGCAAAATGAACACAGGAGTGCTTTGTAAATTCCTTCTCTTATGCTCAATATCTTGTGGCAAATTTCCCAACAAGTTTAAGGATTTTCCCAATAGACGACACAGATAGAATCAATGAAAAGTCTACCCAACCATGTCCCTAGCTGTCTTGTATTTCCAGTTGTTCTTACTTCACGAAATCCAGCCTTTTCTGATTGCTTTTATTAATAGACAATAAGAACGATGACTTAACTTACTGATTATTCTCCTTTGGCTTTTAAACTGCTCTGAAATCATCACAGTGAGGTTATTTTTCTGTATAGAAGTAGATGGAGGAGAATAGTAGCATCGCATCTTTATGTAAATGAGTTTGTTAGGTTTATGACGTTACCAGCACCAGGAAGAAATGGCCTTAATGAGGAAACGAGCTACATAATACAAGATGAAGTGTTTCATTAAGACTGAATGCTATTGTTCAGGTATTATTGCTGGAGAATTTGGATGAAAGTAAGTTCATCTTTACTCGGATGAAAGTAAGTTCAACTTACCGTCTCGTGGCTCAGTAGGCCTAAAATCAGTAAATTGAAGAGTCTGGGGAGTTTCAGTTATTCCTTCTAGTTTTCCTGGCTGAAGATAACCAGTTTGTTTTATAGTGTGCTATGTCTTGAATATTGGTACTGTAAAATTTCAAATTTTTCTTTTCCTGTCCTCCTCCACTAGCTCAGGAAAACCTCTCACCCATCACACAAAGCTAAAGAGAAAATTCAGTCTACCTTAATTTCCTGTTGTATTTTATGTTTCTGGATGAAAACTCTCTTACTCTCAAGTTGTAGGTGGGTGAAACCCATAGTCATGGGAAGCCTCACCAAAATGAAATTGTTTGGGGAAAGGAGAGAGCTGGAAGGAGTGTTAAAACACCAGGACAAGGGTTGATGAAGGAAGCTGCCAACAGGTCTTCATGCAAGTACATTGATCGCACCCTGCAAGGGTGAAACAGGATGATGCTTTCCTCTTCTAGACAGATTTGCTTCACTACAAAAATGAAAGAACAGGTGATACTCACTTTCTTTTGTGGGTGATGGGGGGAAGGGGTCAGTAACTTCTCTCATTTCAGGAAAGCAGAAAAGGAGAAGGACTAAGGGGAAGGGGGTTTGTTTCTAGCTGTGTTACAGCAGGCACTCAGCTTTTTTTTGGTCTTACATCTCAGGAATGTCTGATAGCTAGGAAGAGCTGTAAGAAGCTGGATCTTCAGTATCAACTAGGTAGCATCTCACTGCTGATGCTCACAACTCAGGGAGCTGGGCTGTAGGAAACTTTTATGTTCATTTTTATTTCCTTTCCTAGGCTCTATGGAACCAATTTGAGCTTGTGGGATGTAATATTGGAACTCATGTCTTTGAAGTATAATGTCTCATGTAATACCTTCTTAGCATGTGAACAGAAGGCAACTGGACCCTTGCAAGGCAGCTGTTAGTCTCCAAAAGCATAGGCATTTTCCAAGCTACCTGTCTGACAATATGTGTGTTTTTCAGGGCTCCTGTATCATAACACTGTCTTCTAGATACATCCCACTGAAGCCCGACTTCCTTCTGTAAAAAATCAGCATGGGTGGGCATTTCTTGGGGTGTTTTTTGTTTGTTTTTCAAAAAAAAAAAGAAAAAAAAAAGAAAATAGATTCTCTGAATCTGTGACAGCATTGATTGGAACCAACAGCTGAGTGTCACTGGTCAGATTGCTGGCACAAATACAAGGTCAAAATCTAACTGTTGATGTGACTTACCCAAAATAGCCTTCCTTTTTTGTAGAATGGAAAATATATTTTCAAGCATATTCTTTTCAATCTGTTCTGTACTGGCCTTGCAATTATCAAGCAGACTTCATGGGTATCTTGTTATGGGAAGCAATGAAAGACAAAAGTAGGCAGAAATACTGATATTTTCATAATATTATCTACAATTTTCTGCAATATGTGGATATCTCCCAATATTAATGGAATCCTCATTTTCTATCCAGATCAGAAACTAGAATGAAAAACTTCTAACATATCTGATCATATACTACGCTAAATTTAGGTTGTCAATTGTTTCCAAAAAGACTGTCACATTCCAGTTTTTTAAGAAGGAAAACCACCAGCAAGAGTTGGCTTTCTGGTCCAGGAGTCAGTGTTATTCAATTAAATGTGTTGGCATTTGTCTATACATTTTTTCTTGAACATCAGTCACAATTAATGAGTCCATTGACTTTCACCATGAGAGTTAAACTCGATTTGCAGTTGTCAGGTGCTTTTTTGGAAATAAGGGAAGATTGGCTGAAATCCTAGAAGACTCCATCTGCCCCTTTTTTTTGCTCCATAGAGGAAAGTGATGCATAATCTGTTATCACCATGCCATCCAGCTCTGACCAAATTTGATCACCTGAGACTGTGAAGTACCTACAGACTTTTCTGGTTTAGCACAAGAGGAAAAGCTTGATTCTGAATTTAAAACAGGGGTTCATCATCACCAAAGGCAGATTTTTTTAAATGCTGTCATTCTGTATCACAAACTTTGAAAGAAAGAGAAACACATTATCTCAACTCCAGCAATAGTCTATAACAACAGCAAAGTTTGCTAAATGTGATCTGTCTTCTACAGCACAAATAGAGGGAGGAAGTGCCAGGTTTTATGAAATGGCTTAACCCTACATTTTGTAGCATGTAACATTTTAAGCTGGCAGGAACAGATTCTACAGCTCCACAAACAGCATGCTTCTGCTCCCAACAGATAAGAAAATGCTATGCGCAGTGCATTGATTTTCCTTCTAGTACAACACAATAATGCTGCCAAAATTATAATGAAATTAGCAGATATTTAGTATGGATATAGATGAAGCGTGCAGTCTTTTGTATTTACAGGGAAATTACAAGAAGACTTTGTATATTTTTTCCTACACACAAACAAACACATACTTTGACCTTTTTTAATCATTTTCTCCTTTATACTTAGTTTTTGTTCTTTTTGCTTTCATCCACAAGGCCTGTTTCTATTTGAATTATTTTTGGATATCATCCCAGATGCAACAGGTTGCTGTGCTAATTTATAAATAACATAAATTCAGTAACCATAAAATTGGGTTCCATGTTTCAAATTGTTTTCAGTGACCTTCTTGTTTGCATTATGACCGTTTTTCATGAGCAGCGATTTGCATCATCAATTCCACCTGTTCCTTCAGGAGATTTGTTATCCCTGTTTTTTGCTGGGAAGAAAAGAGTAGAAGTGACAAGTGATATGTGTCTTGCTTCATGCATGTTGAAATGAGCTCCGTAATTTGATATCATAACTATTAGCAGTAATCTTAAGGGTTTTCCAGAATAGTGTGTTCGGTAAATTGCTACTAATGTTGTGAATTATTAGTCCTGGCTACTTTTTTGCTTAGTATGTCTAATGGTTTTGCCCTTATAACTCTGCCTGCCTCAGCTGAACTATAAACTATGACCCTTTCCAGTTAGCCTGATGCTCTTCTTCATCATAAAAAAAAAGTCGCTGATTGATGCTATGTAAAGTACAATGCTCAGTTCTTGCAGGCAAATTTTGACCCAGTGGGAGCAGAATTTTTCCACCTGAGAGGTTCTTATGGACAACAGTGAATGATAAAAAATTCTTTGGTCAAGGATCTTTGATGTTCGAATGTACTACAGGACACTATACTGAACAATATGTTCTAACACTAAGAGATAGTGCATGCAATGCTGGGGTATAGCACTGCCTTTGGCTCCCCCCTTTTACAAGAAAAATTTCTGATCTCTTCTGGTCTGAGACAGATTCCTATGTGTGGTCTTGGAACAATGCCAATCTCCTTAATTCATATGAAACCAATTTATATGTGTGGGAGGGAAAATATTGCTCAGTTAATCAAAGTTCTCCAACATATTGTTCAAGCAAGAGTCTGGCTTTCTTCTACAACTTTCACGGCATCTTGACAGAGGGTTATTTACTGACTTTGCTACTGAGACAGAAGACATTATGAATATTAGCTCCATTTTCTTCCAAGATTTAAGTCCTTTCATTCAGATATAGATTTGATGTTCCATTGACAGAGTTTAGAACTTACTTGATAGGTCAAGTAAAGTGATCTATTAAAACAACTTTCCAAATCCAACAGGTTTTACCATCTAGATAAGAGATAAACCACGGTCTGATAACAACAGCATTTCCTAATTAAGCACAGTAAAAGATGGGATACAGCTATTTAAACAGAAAGAGGTATACTTGACCAGTGTCTACAGAGAACTAAAGGTCTATATAATGTATCAAAGCTCTCAACCCAAGCCTTGTCCCTAAACCTAAACTTAAAGCTGACCAAACCTAACAAAACCCTAACACAAACACAAAAAAACCCCCAAAACCTAACACTAAAACAAACCAAAACAATAAATCGTAATCATAATAACCCCAACCATAACATCAAACAGAATATTAAAGCTAAATCAAATCCTAAATCTAACCAAACTCCTAACACTACTCCTAACCCTAACCCTAATCCTAAAATTAATGGGAAGCTAACCCTAAAATTAAACTGAGAAATAAATCCTAACCCTAAACCTAATCCAAACCTAACACTTACTCAAAGGCTAAACCTAACCTTAACCCTAACCCTACTCCTAACCCTAAACCTAACCCTAACACTAACCCAAACCCTAAACCTAACCGTAACCCTAACCAAATAATAAAAATTGTTCTGCCATCCAAGCCTTTCTGCCAACCTCTCACCAAATTTTGTGTGACAGGAACATGGAGATTAATTATATTAACATTTTTTACAACATAAAAGAAACACAACTCTTTGTTTAAAAGTAGAAAATATTAAGCTATTGTGACTTTATTCTAAAAGCCTGTTTGAAACTCTGCGAAACTGTCCTCTCCTAATTTCTTTCCTCATCCTTAATTTTGTATCTCCTTATAATCTCCTCTCTTTGTAAATCCTTGTGTTGTCAATTCCAATTGCCTGTTTCAGGGAAGTAACTTAAAGACTTTCATTGCCCTGTCTTACAGACATTGTTCCCAGCAGGCATCTAATTTTTACATCAGGCAACATCTAAACTTTGTCTCCTATTCATCAGTGGTACCAGGTCCCTCTGTAAAAGTTTAAGGTAAATAGGTCTGAATTATAGAGGATGTGTAGATATTGGAATGCCTTCTTGGCATTTGTTATTGGCATGTCAATGTACATCCATCAAACGGCAAAAAATACTGGAAACCCTTCTCTCTTTAGAGTAGCTGTGTATGAAGGCTAATGACACCCAGGAGGGCCAGCCTCTGTAAACAATCATTTGTATCCTTAGCAGACAATGTTCATTTCTTGACTGACAGGTTTGTGGGTGCTCTGTGGAGACTTGTTCCTGGGGTTTGAGCAGGCTGGCCATATGAGGAACAGAACAAATATCCATACTGCTTGCAGAGATAAATACTTCTGGTGTAGCACTTAGTTTAATGCAACCAGATTATTCAAAGTGGCTGATGGATAGGAATCATCTTAAAAATGTAGACAATGTTCATTTCTTGACTGACAGGTTTGTGGGTGCTCTGTGGAGACTTGTTCCTGGGGTTTGAGCAGGCTGGCCATATGAGGAACAGAACAAATATCCATACTGCTTGCAGAGATAAATACTTCTGGTGTAGCACTTAGTTTAATGCAACCAGATTATTCAAAGTGGCTGATGGATAGGAATGATGTTAAAAATGCAATTGTTCTGTCCCTGCTCCTGATCTGATCTGAGGGTGCAGTCTAGATGTGTGCAAGTCAGTCAGTCATCCGCTGCTCCTCAGGCTATATTTTATGTCAGGGACACTTCTTTTCTCTGTCCTGACCAATTTGTGGTTTATGGTCATAAAATTCTTCACAAATTACACACTTCTGATTTCTCCAGTGACCACCTCAATAATCAGTCTCACCCTCACCTGTATTTTATAAACAGCTTCATCAAGGGAAACTCTCCTTCTTCTGCCCCTGTCTGCTCCAAAAGTCACAATGGCTGACAGCTATAGTCTCAGTGGTTTTGGTCTACTTTCCAGGGAAAAACTGTTCAGGAATAGGCCTTTGCCTAAAAGTAATAATAGTATGTTTCCTTGCTATAACAACAAATTCAGGTTGGCTCTTTTACAGATACTTGCCTAGGAGTACTAAATTAGGAAAAATCATGCTAAATATAAAATACAGCAAAGTGTCGTGTTTTAGAAGTCTTCCCTTCTGAGATGAAAGGTATTAAAATAATATTTATTTACATGGAAGAAAAGCAAATATTCAATTCATATTAAATTATTGAATTAAATTCACAATTTTTTTTTAATTTAATTGTTTGGTTGTTTGCCTGCAAATAAAATTCTATTAATGACAGTCATGTTTGGATATATTTGTGTAAAATATGTAGTGGCTACTTATAAACCAATGAAAATTTATATTCTTGCTTAATTAATCACTATGGTGGGGTTTTTTTTAACTATAGTTGTGCCCCTTCATTAAATCTGCAATTTATTAAAAATATTTAAATTTATTAAAAATAGTTTGAGATTAATAAATAACAGACCTTGCCCTAATGAAGCTTTTCTCAGAATCAGTATTAGCTTCAAAACTTTACATAGTCAAAAGTACAGTGAATGCAACTAGCTAAGTATAGGTGCTGGAGTTCATGCTAGAGTTATTTTGGCCGCAGCCACTGCAAATACTGAAGTAGTGGAGTAGTAAAGGCTTTTGGGGGGTTTTAGTGCACAATTGTTATTCTAAGCCTCAGGAACTTTTGAGGCTAATTCTTGTATGGAAATAGTTAAAAACCCAGCCTCTTTTACTATGAATGAAAAGGATATCTATGGCTTTTAACTAAGTATAACCTAAGAATGAAGGGTCCAACAGGGTGCACTGTAATCGTCTCTTTGCCAACTTGCCAAAAGAGGCCCCCAGCTAAACTTGAAAGGTTCTTTTTAGTTAAAGGTCATGTTTACTGTTGAGTTGTCTACCTACTTAAAAGTGTGCCATTTACTAACAGAACATATGTTCTGCTAAACTTCTGTGTTTGAAGAACTTTGTTCTTTGCAGTGTGCATGATAGTTTCCCAGAAGAAACACTGGCGACAGGCTTGAGCAGTTCCTCTGTGTGATTTTTAATGCATCATTTAAAAAAACAAATCTCTAAATATCTCTAAAATGTGCTTGTACTGGTAGGGCAACGTCTCCTGACTCCTTATTAGCTGACTTTAATGATGTATAGTTATTTATGGCACAGACTGCAAGTATAAATTCCTCTTCATTAGTCTATGACTCAGGTTTAATCAGTGGTGAGATTTGGGGTCTGGGGACCATTAATGCAGCTCTACCATTTACCCAGCTCTGTGACATCACTACGAGTTAAACATTACCTCACAAACTAACAGTATTCTTGCCATCTACTAATTGCCTTCTGGGAGTGAAATGCCTCTTGGCTTCATTCAATGCAGCTTTTTGCTTTGCAGATTACTCAACCATCAATCACTACACTCAGGATTCAAAATATTTCAACATAAGAGTAATGATCCTGGGAAAGGAATTTATTTTTTTTCCATATTTTGATGGGGAATTAGGAGAAATATATGTGCTTTGATCTCTAACCACCGGATCTGTTCTGGTCTGAACAGATAATACTGGTGTCAGTAATTGAAGACAACATTTCTGGGCCTTAAATAGAAAGTTTTTTTAAGTGTTTTGCAGGAGAGAAGGAGGAAAAAGACATACAATTATTTCTAAGTTATTTTTTCCGAAAAGGGACTAGAATTTTGGCAAATTCTTATGCTAAGTAGACTAATATTGAAAATGAGGTAGAAGTGTTTTGTTTTCATAAATGCACAGATAAGTGTAAGATGTTTGGAAAAAGAACACCTAATTCAACATATTTATTTTAAAGAAAAATTGTGTGAACTCTATGATCTTTAACTATCTTTTAGGTCTGCTAACTGTATTTGTTACCCAAATATACTGTCTACAAAAGAGAGAGTTAAAAAGATTAACTAGTACATTTCGTGTTAAATTCATTTGTTAAAAATTTTTGTGCACTTTTTGAGATCATGGAGATTATGTGATAAAAATTGCTGAGAAATGTCTTTGAGGAGCAAATATTTCTTGAGTGTAAACTGGAAGACTTCTCTTAAGCTTCCTCTTTCACTCCGTGAACTCTTTGCACAGTGGTTGCTTTTTAGTAGCCTGCCATGGTTTGCCCTGTGAAGAGCACTTTTAGTTACTTGGCATCCTCTGAACAGACCTGGTAACTTTCCATTTTGTAAGTGATTGGGTGACCATGTTTTGGGCTGTAAGTGCTAAGATTTTGGAGGATTAAGCGACTTTCCTAAGAAGAAATGCCCATTGAAAATAGGGCAAAGCTGGTAAAGGAGATATCATCTCTTTCATTACATAGGGGAAAAAAAAATCTAATTTTTGGTGAGCAAAAGGAAACTATGGAGAGAAATTTAACAGAAACAAAAGTAGAATGCAAGAAGGACAGCATAGAAACCCTGTAAAGGACCACTAATTACAACTGTTTTCATAAAACTGTTGAGGTTGAAAAAGACCTTTAAGATTGTCAAGTCCAACGATCAATTTAGCACCACTACCATGTTCACCATTAAACCATGTCCTCAAGCATTGGGGTCCCTCCCCTGCCGTGTAGCCCTGGGAGAGGGGCCCTGAGGGCACAGACACGGGGCTTCCCTGCCCCTGCTCAGCCTCGTTCCCATTGGTTGGTTTGTGTTCCCTGCGCGGGCAGAAGGACCCTTGGTCCCATGACTGGAACAGTTCCTCGGCAGAGCCCCGGCCATGCGGCTGGAGAAATAAACATCTCTGAAACAGCTAGCAAGAATTGGTCCATATATATTTCTTTCCATGGGCCTCCTTGTCTGATACACGTGTTGCAACATCCCCATTGCAACACTCAAGTGCCATATCCACACATTTTCTGAACACTTCCAGGGATGGTGACTTCACAGCTCCCCTGGGCAGACTTCTCCAGTGCTTTACAATCCTTTCCATACAGAAATTTTCTTTAATATTAGATCTAAGTGTCTCCTGGTGCAACTTAAAGACATTTCCTCTCATCCTGTCACTTGGTACCTGGGAGAGGAGACTGACACCCACCTGACTACAACCTCCTTTCTGATAGTTGTGGAGAGTGATAAGGCCTTCTTTCTTCCTTCAGCCTTCTTTCTTCCAAGATAAACAACCTCAGCTCCTCACTAGAGGTTCACGATGATTTCCTGAGCCCTGCAGCAGACAACTCTGTTGGCATTTCTATTTGATGTAATTCAGAGCAATTAGAAGTCAGGGTCAGCATACTGCCTGACAGTGGGAGCTAAACTACCACCTCCCTTTACCCGAGTAAATAGCACCAACTAGCAAGGTGTGAGGTGTAGATGGAGGACTAAATGACTTTGCTGTGAAATGAGGTCTGACGGTGTTAAACAACTGCACTTTAGTCCACATCTTTATGAGTGTATATTATAATACACTATAAATAGTTCATATTTAGTCCATATTCAGTCCAGAAGAGGCATTCTCATATTCCTTGTGTAAGTCAAATTTGATTGCTGAATGTCATTAGTATGTTCAGCTGCATATGTTGCAGTACTTACTATTTACTATCTAGAAGTCATATCGCTACACAGAAGCAAATAGAAATGTATGATAGATGGTTCAGGACAAGTGGCCATAATATTAAGTAAGGTTAGGAGTTAAAAGCAAACTTAGAGCAGAAAGGATCATTTTGTATTGTCTTTGCATACATTGTCTTTGTATTGTCTAGCTGCTGTCATTTACTCCCTTAAAGCCTACAAGTTTGACTGACATATGCAACACTCATATGAATTAATTTCAGAGCCCTTTTATGAAAATATTTTTCTAACAGAAGTGCACTTGTCCTGCCCTCTTCCTTTCCTCTTCTTTCCTTCAAAATCTTCTGTTTTTCTAAGCAAGTTTGGCTGTAGTTCAGATTCTGCAGTTAGTTTTCTTGTGTGATGTCTACCCCTTACAGTTGGACACCTAAATAACCTCCAAGGCTGGGCTGTTTTCCAGCTCCAGGTGGAGGATCTTAGTGAGAATCATGTAGCGAAATAACTACTTGCTATTAATTTAGTAAGGAACTTCATTTACATCACAGAATAAACCTGGGAGATATGACAAAGAAAAAAGAGGCAAGTGGGAACCAGCTCTTGGTGACCACAGGAATGCAACATTTCTGAGACAGAAGTGGTAAATCAGTTCCAATTCCAGTACACAAATCGGTGAAAAGAAATTAGAAGCCATCGAGGTGCAAAGAGAAAGTGGCTTAGGTAACTTTGGAAATTGTTCAACTGCAAATGCCTGAGAGCAGTTAGTAAGCAAAAGTGATGGAACTGTCTAAACTCACAAAAGCCAGACAAGACTAAGTAGAAGCAGAGAAAAAGTTGTTTGAAATTTTACAACTTTGGAAAATGCAAGATTTTTAAAAAGGCTGAGACTGCTTTCTGCTGTGACACCCTCTTCCCCCATAAGAGCAGCACACTAAGGTAGGGAGTCTTACTAGGGTAAGCTAGTAAGCTCTCTTACTAGGGTTCTGTAGTTTACTGACTGATGTCAAATTCCTGAACACAATTTGTGTCATGAAAACAGACTTTAAGTATTAGGTACATTGAAATAAAAGCAAAAGAGAAACGTCAGGGTATTCTCTGACTGATTTGCCCATGCTCCATTCTGCAGAGTTCAAACTTTGTTACATCTTGCATTTAATGAGATGGAGATGTTGCAGTGGGAACACAAAGTCATGCATGAGCTCTTAGGTGATTCCTCCACTCCTGAAATAGGTGTTAGGCTTCAAATTTCACACGCCTCAGGTCTAAGCATGATGGATGCACTGTGTTAGACTGGGTCCATTTTCTAGGTAATACAGGCCACGATAAACAGTGTTTGTGAGGATGTTCCTAATAGCAATGGCAGTAACATTTTGGCTGACAACTGCTTTATCACCTGTAATCACAGTCACCATACAGACATTCCATCACTTACAAATGCTCTCATTTTAGGAACCCAAATAATTTTGAACCCAAATTTTAATTTATTTTTCACTCCAGAAAATTAAAACCAAATATGACTTCTCCCAGCCTGGAAAAGCACTCTGAAAAAATTATGAACCTGACCTCCCACACACATGCATCCCAATGCCCTTTAAGTGTCAGTGTTGATTAACTGCAATGCTGATGGTAAAGCACAAAGGCACAGTTCTGCATTGGGCTCCTGGCACTGAAAAGCCAAATATAACATCATTGACTATCATACAATTAAGGTCAAACCAGTTTCAAGTATACAAATATGATAGAAATACGAAATATTTCTTGTGAATATTGTGTGAATGAGCTTGCATTTCCATTCTGCAGGGACATAAGCATGCAACACAGCTGCAGTCCACATCTCTGGTACAGGTCATTGCCTTTCTGCATGCTCCCTTCCTAAAGACATGGTCACAGAGGCAGTCCATGCTTGGAATCATACTGTTCTGCTATGGCAATTCCTCCACTGATGCATTTTTCACATATGTACCCTGGCAGTCTCACATGTGTGGATTGTGGGAAGTTTTTCATAATGTTTTCAGTGGGCTTCCAACATCAGAGATCTACTGCAAGGACAGTAGAAATATCGCTAAAGGGACTTCATGTTTGGGGAAAACCAGCCCTACAATGTTCTTATTTGCAGCAACACAGTCACTGGCAGCCCACCAAGCTGTGCAGATCCCTGTTTATTGTGTTTTGAATGGAGCTGGCTTCTGGTGTGTATAAATGGGAAATTATAAGTGTATTAAATCCCATGTGTAGACACTAGTTTATAAAGACTGAAATTGTGAACTTAAACAGTGAAGGATAAAGCCTGGTAGCAGCCAGTACAAGCTTTAAAATTGAGGTTTGTTTCCTTTCTGGGATATGCTCCATAATCAGTCCCATAGATCTCTGGTTTTATTACCATGATGGCTTATCATGCTGCAGACTAGATGCTCCTAACAGGATGTGCACATATAAATATAAAGATATAAAGTGTTCTATAATAGCACCCCTACAACTTATTTACTAGATTTGTAAGCTGGTTTCCATAGAGCCACACAGCTTTCCATAAGCTTTGTGCCAATACATTTAAAAGCAATTCATAGTCTTTTTTGGCTCTGTGTGTTCCTAATGAATGATTAAATATTAATTACCTTCAGTGCCTGCTGATGGCATGAAGTGATCTGACAATTATGGATACTTGTTGTGCTTACCAATGTGCTCACAGGCTATTACTCTGGAGAACAACACTATTGTCAGTGGAATAAAGCTAGGCAAACCAGGCATTGTGCATTTTATTAGTGTTTTCAAAAAAATCAATACTTGCATGCTGGGGAAAGACTTAAATCATAACTGCTATGCACACTTTGTTAACCAATGGCAGTTTTTCTGGCTGAAGGGATTTCAGACAACCTCTTCAGATGGCCTTGCACTCTGAGCTGTTGGTATGTAGTTCCAAGCCTGCTGGTTGCTTATGAATCTTTGATGGAGAACCTTTCAAAATTAGTAAAAGTACTTGTGAGCCTTCCACCAAAAATGTTCTGATAAATAGATGAATCTATTTTAACAATGCTAAAAATAGGAAATAAATTCAAGAACACATACACACGAAGCTCCAAAAATAAAAATGAAAAATCTAAAATTCACTAACCAAAAAAAATACAATAAAATAAAAATATTAAAATATTAAAAATACCTGGGGAGTACAGTATAACTCTCTAGATAAATAGTCTTGTTATGCAAGTCTATGTTTGTACAGAGTCCTGGAAACTAGGTGTCAAAAACCTACACAAAATATAGATAAGATCATACCATTTTCCTTTAGCCACAGTAGAAAAAAAAAGACAAAAAAATCCCCCCCCAAAAAACCAAACAAAAACCCCCCTATTATGACCCATATTAGTTCACTGTTTAATATATTAATATTTGGTACTCTAAATATTTTTCAATGCCTGGAAGACATGTTAGGCTTGCATTAAATTGTAGAAATAGTGAACACTCGTGGCCCTAGCACCAACATCCTTAAAAAGAAAAGTGTATAAAAATGGTTAAGGCTTTTCAAGTTTTTTATTATAATTCCAAAAGTGAGATTTGCCATGATTCATTCACTGTACTCAATGGATTTCATCAGCCAGACTTAAATATAATTTGTTTAGTGTGGTGATACAATCTAAAGAGCTGGACAATACCCATGATATGAGAGGCATTTTATGTTCTAGGCAACAGGTACTTCTCAGTCATGTGTGTTTACAATCATCCAAAAATTTTGTTTTAAAGAAAAAATTTAGCAAAACATTCAAGCAAAAATTTGATTCCTCAGGGATCCTCTTTGATTTCAAATTCAGTTCTTACCACTTCAGGTTTTCTCATGACTTTGATTTGAGAGTCTTTCCCACATGTGGAATACAATATTCTCTGACAGAAGATATTGGCTGATACAGCAGGAGCCTGTCTCTGACTCATTCAGAATACCACAATTCCTGCATGTTAAATAGGGCATTTACAAGGACAACATCCTGTAAAAATGTTTGAGTTTTTTGTTTGATTCCTTTACTTTCTGCCAAAATCCAGAATTTCTTGAACTGCTTTTCTGTACATTCTTCCCAAGCAATCAGGTGACTTACAAGGAAGTCCAAATAGACTAACAGGTACCTGTCTAAGGCCAAGTAGAGGAAATAATTCTGATGGGTCGTCATATGCCCAAATCACCATGGAAGTATTGTAATCCATTATTACAGGCACAACATAATAAAAAATGCTACTCTTCAGTCAATACTGATAGTAAAGTCTGGGTTTACAGATCCAGTTTATGGGCATATCCTTTTACACAGATAATTTTCAGATTTTTTTAGATCACCTTCAACAATCATAGTCAGTCTCTCAGAGCTTACTATCTGTGCCTAACAGCTTTGGTTTGATAAACCCAGAAATGCACAAAACAACTGTGTAATAATGTTGCTACACTTTTCCTGTGTCATGAGAGGAACTGCTTAGTGAGACCAAATTGTATTGCAAGCAATGGGGGAATCTGTCTGACATGACCAAAATTAATAGCTCATACATAAATACTATGGATCAAAAATTATTTGTTGAGTGATGGATTGAATAGGAGTAAAAATGCTAGTTATTTTATTTTCTGGTGGCCCTAATGCCAATGTTAAGTTTGTGTTTTATTTTCTTTTTACCATTTTCCAAATGTTTAGTACAGTGTTATTTAAAACCCTGATAGTGTTACTATATTAATAAGTTCCTTTTCCATGCAGCACCTGTAAATTTTGTTTGCTGAGACACACAATCAAACTACTTTACAGCAGCAATGTGGTCCCAAGGGCTTGGAATCTCCTACCCTGAGGGAAGAATGTAGGTGTTGAAACCCACCTTGTACCTCAAATAATTTTGTTATAAGAATTTATTGCTCGTCAGGCAGTAACTGGTTGTGAAATTAACTTTTACAATACATTCAGCGATGGTAGATTTGCAGTTAACAAAATCTTTCAGAATCAGGACTGATCAACCTGATAACACTTCAAATTTTACAGGTACCACGAAGCTCACCAAAGAGTCTTCTGAGTTTAAAAGAGCACATCCTTCAGATTTATTCACTCAGATGTTCACTCAGTTTCAATTTTCTTTTCCTCTATTTTCATCACTATCCCAGCAGTTACTAAAACTGATTTTTTGTTAGCATTAGCCACTGTATTAATAAACAAAAAAAATATATATACCTGCCTCCTATTTTGCAGAATCCCATGACAGCTCTGTGAGAAGAATGTTTATATTCAGGGATGTTGTTCTGGGACAGTTTGGACAGAGTAGGGCATGGTGAGCTGTACACGTCTGCTCTTGGCTAAGAGAGACTTCCTCCAGCAATCCCTTCCTTTTGCTTCCTACTTTTCCCCTGTAGCAGCTTCCTGCCCTTGTGTTCTCTGTGTCATCAACTCCCCCATCACCCATGCCAGCATGTCTCCCCTCAAGAGGCTAGTGGCTGAGCTGAGCATGGGCCACCCTCTGTGTCTCCTTGCCAGCCACTGGCAGGCACTGGTGCTCTCTGCAGAGCTGCTGCTGTCCCCTCACTGTCCACTGGGTCTTTCCTCCACTTGGGATCTGCACCCCTGTCTTCAGCTCTGTCTGCAAGAGCTTTTTCACATTTGAACGCTGGTGAGAGGTGAGAAGTCAGCATGCTGGGGGGAAGCAGGTGAGAAAGAGAGCTGTTAGCAACAGGGACCAGGGAGTGAAGCTACATAGGGTAGGAACAGGTATCAGGACAGCAGGGGAGCCAGCTCATGTCAGCCCCACCATCACATCACTCATCTCTGGGATGGATGATCCAGAAGATCTTTTGCAGTGACAGTGCTTCAGATGACAATCTATATTGCTGAATTACTGCCCAGGTTAATGGGGGATTCATTGAATCCTGAGTAAAAGAAAATACTTAACTCAGAAGTTATATTTAGCCTAACTTTGGACTCCAGCCTATCATAGAAGAAGATTTGCAACCAAGCTTTTCATGTAGTTACAACTAATTTCTTCTCTTGACTTGTTCAAATGCAGTTAATTTATTTTCAGGACATGAATTGCACTGAACTAATAATAAAATTTTACTAAAATAAAAGCATCAGTTGCATTCTGACAGACTGCTCTGTAAAGTATTCAAAATCTCAGGAAGAAATTTTAAGCTTCCACATACTGTGGAAGAGACAGTATTCTAAATTTTTTCAGACTTCTTAAGAAGGAAGCAAACTGTTGAACTGAAGCATCATAGTTCCTCCAGGCTAGATTACACTATTAGTTCTGTTTTGTTAGTTAAATGTATGAATTATATAAAATTGTGGTTCTGTCAATGCCATATGTTTCCTGAACAACAGAAGAGAAAAGATATCCCAAAGAACCTTGTTAGTGGAAACCACACAGCAGTTAAGCAATGGTTTACAAGTCTTTAGAACAGGAAACACAATTCACTCTCTTGAAAAGTAGTAATTTCATGCATGGTCCACCGTGTTTATGGATACAAAAAAATGATGACTTATGCCTAATAAAAATGTTAATGTAGGTATTACATATTCATTAGGAAACCACTGAAGCTCTACTTGGTAGTGGAATATGTTGGTTTGATTTGTTCATTCAAGATGGTGATAATCCTCAGATGAAAAACACTTTTTAGTATTTTGAAATTAAGGTATAAGACATCAATCTTATAATTTATTTTATTTATATTACAGAACACCTAAACAACATGCCCATGCACATTTCATAAAATCAGAATCATTTAGGTTGGAAAAGACTTTTAAAATCATCCACTCCAGCTGGTAACCCAGGACTGCCAAGTCCACCACTAAACCATGTCCCTAAGGGCCATGTCTACAGATCTTTTAAATACCTCCAGGGATAAAAGATGTGATTAATTTAACTTCCAATAAACATCTAATGTTCTTCTTGTCTCTTTGCTCTCCCTATCCCCATACACTATAAATTCACTAATGATTTCTCAATGGCTCTATTCAGACATCCATGTACTAAAAGACATTGAATTTCCTTCTTTGTATATGCTGACTTTGTGCCCTCACAACTATTTTGACATCCATAAACCCAAAGGATGTCTCCCATTTTATGTAAATCTGTGTATTTTTCTATCAGCTTAATTTTAACTTGCTAAAACCACATCTGAAATAACTAATTGGGCATTACTAATAACTGTGCACTCCTCAAGCCCCTGAGGTAAGTCACTCTACTGGCAAATTGAATAAATTCGCTAAATGAATAGCATAAAACAGTAATGACAATTATCATTAGAAGAATTTTTGGAGTTAATTTAGAAACCTTCCTTAACAAGTCAATATCCATTTTGGTCCAAACATATCTGAGAAGGATATACAGTTATAATGGATAAGCTAAGACAAAAGCCAGTACTGCACTGACAGAGGAGCTTGTGTATGGTGGCTTTTCTACTTGAGGAGAGCTATTGAAAGCATGACAGAGGCACTAATTATATGGAAAGATCCATTGCAAAGCAACTGTTTTAGTTTTATTTGCAGATATGGCATGAGGACTTGTTGCAACACACTGACATCTGTGGGTATTTAAACATATTTGGTTTGCTGAGCAAGCACGGGCACTGGTTTCAATGTTTTCCAACATCTGTGAATATTTAAATGTGCTTATTGTGTTTATAAACCTTTGCCTGTGTACTTCACAAACAAAACATTGGATTGGTTGACAAAACAAGAATAGAGTACGAAGAGAGCAAGACAGTTTCAGTGACAGAGATTTGTTACACTGTAATTCAATTTGTCACTAAAAAATCAATTTCCATATTGGTTACAATTAAATCCAAATGTTATCTAGTACTGAAATAAGAAAACAAAAGTAGGATGTGCAGAAGATGTCTAACCAGGAAGCACCTCCTCTTAGTATACCAGTGGCTCTTAGGCGCTCAGTCCATACTGCTCACTTCATTCCTCATGTCCTAACCTCTCCTGCAACCTGCTGAGTAGAACTTTCCAAACCATTCAGAGTGGTAAGGGGATATAAAGGCAGCATTATTCCACTAGCTATCATGTTTAATAACAGCTATCTCCATTACCATTTGATAGAGTTAAGCAGGTCTGAAACAAAATTGTAAGACCTGGTGCACTATGCTGATTTTGAGATTATTTGACCTCATTAGAAAAGGTATACAGGGTTGTACTGGTTCAACACAACAATGCTCTGAACGCTTCTGTTATACCTGCAAGGCCTTTTCTGGAAGTCCTTGTGATCTGCCCAGATACAACTCAGCTCACATGTCAGCTTCAGAGTGCTCTGCATTTGGCTACCCACCCCAGCACTCTATCCAGGCCAGCCTCGGTGCCAGATGCCAAACATTTCTCCACTTTGTTGTTCCACCAGATTTATATCCATCTACTTTCTCCATTATCTCCTCCAAGCACCTTCATACTCCTGCTGAGGAATGCTTTAATTGTGATAAAATTGACTTTTGAGACCTGGAGCTCTCCTGGCAGTAATATCATTAGTCTGAGGGTCCTCTCCAGTACATCCAGGGAGGCAAATATTCATCCTCATGGAGTGTGGCTGCAAGTTATGTTTTATTGTATATGTCCCAAAACTATCTCTTTCAAGCCTCAAAGAGGACAGTAAATGTCTTTAGTGTATTCAGGTAACAGTGAATAAAAGTCTATACCCAGGGTGCCTGGTGGAGAACTCATGAGGCAAGCCAGGATGCAGAGAACAGGTTGGTAATTTGGTAGCTGTGGGAATGAGCAATGGACAGACAGGAGTAGTTGAGAATCAATATATATACTGTTTATTTACCAAGTGTTTGCCTCCTAGAGTTCCAGAGCTGTCAAGTCTAGAAAAACAGACATGGTCAAAAAAGTTGACCGTGGTTCCTGCCTACCAATTTCAGAGATCATAATTTGTGTTTCTCTTTTTCTCATAGGCTGAGAAGAACTGATTGGTGTAGTTTTATTGCTGAGTTTTGTTATATATGCAGATCAGGAGAAGTGGATCAGAAGAGCAACTGCAATACCAAGGCTATTTTGTGAAAGGGAATTTTTGAATACATGAAAAGTGATACAGAGGTATGGAAGGGGCATAAAATCTTGGGAATTGTAGAGGGCATGTCATGAGAGTATGCTGCCAACTGATTCCAGCTAGCATCTAAGAAGATTGTTAAGATGAATGCCTATCCCACTGCAAATCAGAGAGCTGAAGCTTCATGAAATGGCTTTCATTATAACTAAATATTATAACTAATAACTAAATAACTAAATATGTGATTCAATGTGTGCCAGAATCCATTGGATCATAAAGAGATCACTAGTCTATGTTGCTTTTATTTCAACTACTTCCATTTTTTTGTGCTTGCCTTCTTCCTTCCGTAGCAGGTGGGAAGTTTACAGATGATACCAGCAGGTTTTTTTATTCATATAATTCTGTCACTTGTCCTTAGTTCCTATCATTCCAGCGTCATCCCCAGTGAAAGTTTATTCAATTATGTTGCAGTATGCTAAGATAGTGTTTTCATGCTGTGTAACAAAGTGCATGATAAATATGCCTTTAACAGCCCTGAATTCTGGCCTTTACTGGAACATAAGCTGTTGGAAGGCAGTTTCTTGCATTCACTCACGGGTTTCTTGTTCTCATGCTGTGACAAATTTTGCTGTTGAGGGGATATTTTGATGCTGACAGAAAAATAATGTTAACTTTACTTGTTCTAGGTCTTCCTCTATGTGGCTTTCAGCATAGAAATTCCTCCATTTCAATCACTTTTTCTCATTAGAAAACCAGTTTTGGGATGATGATGATGATTATTCTTACTCCAGCACAGCAATCTTTCCTCTTTGGAAGGTACCACAGGGCTTGTGGACACTATCCAAGCTTAGGTATAAGAGAAAGTGACTCTAAGGGGATGTTCAACTTCCTTTATAAGCAAGCTTTAAGGAGTTTGGTGATGATAACTGATAGAGCCATCCTTTACTTCTAGGCTTGGGAAACAAAGCAGTAATCTGTTTTCCTTGGCAGAGAAATGAAGGAGGAATTTAGGCAGAGATATATGCACAGATATATAGAAATATCTAAAAAGGCTTCCTGAATTTGTTACAATCTAGGTGGCTAATACGACATTTAATCGCAACTTAACAAAGTAAAGGTTCGAGTTGCCATATTATGCATGCATCCACATCAGAGAGAGAAAAAATAGAGAATCATCAACAGTGACTAGAGAATGCCTCGAAAATTCTATTAGAAATTACATTCTGAGGAAAAAAGCTGAAAGCAGTAGAAGTCCTTTTTATGAAAATTACATTTGTCGAAACTGTCAGGAGAAATCAGAAACAATTTAAATAAAACATTACCTCATGAGGAAACACAGACAGTAATTGATGATCTCATTTCAGTAAAACATCAAGTCCAGATGGGATTAGTATTGAATTCCCCCCAAAATACACTGATATAATTTTATCTTGCTCACAATATACATTTACACTCTTTTATAAAATAAGTATTTTCTTCCTTGTTCGGAGGCATAGCTACAATTAATTGCATTGCGCGCTCTCAGAATATTGCAATGGGAACATTTTAATGCTTTCCAAGTGAAAATATGTCATAATAAAACAAAAATAAAAACAGTGCAATAAAGATTTTTTTCTTGTGTTGTACATAATGTTGTAGAAAAAATACTTGCAAAAGATTGTCTGTGTTGTGCCTTCAGCCATTTGGCCTGTGAGATGAGGTTGCTTTAACCAAGCTGAGATGCTCTACTGTGTTACAGCTGACTTGGGTTCCCAGAAACGAGGCAAGCACAAGCTGTAACCTTACTTGTGTGGTGTGTCAAAATATAGCTGCAGCAGATCTCCTGAATGGCCATAATAATAATTATGATCAAAGATCCTTTTGACTTTAGATGGAGAGTACATCTTTCTTAACCTCAAAGTGATATTGCAACTTTTCTATTATCCTTGAGATTTAAGGACTTCAGACAGAGGAACTGATCTTTTAAAGGTAAGAAAGTAAGAGTGGGAGAAGGATATCAGAGAAACTTTTGACAAGGCAGTGTCAGAACAGAGCAGGAATTTTGCCATAAGGGATCTAAAATAAAGTTTTTTACACTGAGACCATATTTACACTACTCTTCTTCTATCATCAGTAGGGAAGGATAGATATTTCCAAAGGTCATTCAGTTTTGAGGCACCCCAAAAAGTGACCCAAAGACTCCAATTGTATGGGGACTGTTAGGCATGTTATTTAGCTGCCTAAAATTAAGCAAGGTGAATTAAACTTAATCAATTAAAGAGATGAGACCTCCCCTGTCAATACTAGAGTGGAGATTGTCACCTACCTTCTTGGCCCTATGGTTCTGGCAGAAAAATGCAGAGCAACAGCTGTTGGAGCCCTGCTCTGCTACCTGAACAGTATTGATGGCATGTGTTGAGCACTGTCTCAGCCCAATAAATGCACTCCGTTGGTGACTGTGCAAAGAATGATACCCCTTATCGAGGCACCAGTGTTCCTTGGTGGTTAAACCATGCCATGCTCATGGCTAAAGAGGTGTTCTGGTTATCATTTTCCCCTGCTCAGGTTTGACTGACTCTTTCTTATCCTGCTAAAGGGGGTGGAAATTAGGAAATAGGACTGATGGTTCTGGAGACAGTGCGGTGTCCTCTATGGACCATAATGCAAGTAAATCAAAGGAAATGCAGACTCTTCTTTTTCGTTTGCAGTTTTTTATTCTTCTTTCTATGGACAGGTTGTCTAATGCTGCCTCAGCCAGCAGTGATTCAAAGAAACATATGCTTTTAGTAGCAAAAGAACTTCCAGAGTGTGTCTTTGATGGGTTTTTTTTTTCTGCTGAGCAAGAGGTTCAATAATTAGACACTCTATCTGTTTGCTTTGTGTATAGCTTTTCCACCTCTGTTCATTCTTATTATAATTCCAGAGGTACAATGAACAAGGTGTTTTCCACACAACCTGCAGCTCAGTGACCCTGAAAGGCAATGGATTCAGAGCTCTCAACTCTGCCTGAACTATTGTTCACAATGAGGTACTTGTCATATCCATCACATCCCTCCAGGGCCTGAACCATGCCATGGGAGAACTTTATAAAAGCATGCAGCAGAATAGAAGGGTACTGAGGATTATTTCGATTGCCCCTGCAGTCAATTGTCATTTAATGGGCACATTTTTAAAGAATTTTAAGTATTTGGTCACATGTAGCTCCAAATAACAAAATCACAGACTACCCAGGAGCACCAGGATAGCTTCTGAGAGCCTCATACTCAGACACTGAAGTGTTATCTGCCATCCACCTATGCCTACACGGAATGCAAGTAAGGAGATAATTTGTGCATTCAACTCTTTAACTGGGGTTGTGCTCATGAATCCAGAGGTACACCAGGTATATTCTGATAGATCTGACTTGAGATTCAAACAGGCACTTATGCAAGCAACACACACATGCACAGACTTACGGAGTCAGGGAAGAGATACAGTATTGCTGCAGCCTGAGAATGCTGAAAGAAACAGGGCTGAGATGAACACAGGGCCTGAAACAGTCAAGCTGGTTGGAAACATCTGAAGTCAGTCTTGCCTTCTCTAGAGAGCTTAGCTAATCCTTGTCCTAGGCAATGACGATCCTATTTAAGTAGCAGACACACTCATTTTGGAGTCCCTGAGGCTGGTAGTATTGACAATCACTGTTGTCATTGCTTGTTCTTCATCTGCAATAGCCCAAGGCAGTCATTGTACTGGGTTCTGCCTACAGCCTCTGAAGTTACAGCCTTTGTTTCTTTCACCATCTTCTCCAAGCTAAGGCAGATTTCATGCAGCAGCTAGGTATTTACAAACCAGCAGTGAATCTGCCAAAAGCTTAACCAAGGAATTATACAGAATATATAGACAAGGTTAACATTACATTTCTTAATATTTAATTTTAGGTTCCATTAAAGAACAACATAAGAAAGAGAATGTATACCTGGAAAATAAAAACACTTCTGTTTTCCCCAGATGTCTTTTCAGCAAGGGAATTGGTAATACTGTCGTAATCTATCGCCCACCAAACGGTCACTGCACACCTATAAAACTTCATTACCTTGCATACAGAGAAACTGATGAAATGTGAAATGTCAAGGCATATGTTAAGTTAGAGACTGTTCACTCTGGTCTCCTTCGGTCCTCTCTTCTCCTCCCATACGTCTGCCTCTCTAGGGGCTCTGCCACCCTGGCCTTACAGTGGAGGGGTTTTCAGCCACTGGGAGCTGTCAGAAGGGGGTTTTACCCCTCACATACCAACACAAAGCAGCCCGGAGGTCAACGCTGAAACCCCTCTGGAAAGTGGCACTCAGTGCCCAACACACAATGAAAATGGGGCAGAGCTCCTCACCCAAAAGGGGCTGTATCTTCCTGTCACTGTTAAGCAGGCACGCAGGCGAAGGCAAAGAAGTAAAGAGAGGGGACTCTCCATATGTGTTCCACGCAGGAAAAAACAGGGACGAAGAGTCCAATGGGTGGGAGGGTCCAGGGCTCTTATACTGGGTACAGAATAGGTGGGGAAAGGGATCACAGCCAATGGGATAGGGGCAAGCAGGTGGGATTGACAGGAAGGGAACCAATGGGAACAACACTTAGGAGGGACTCAGGGAAGGATCCAATGGGGTGTCGAGGAATAAAGAACTTTCTAGAACTGATACATATTAAAGAAGGAAAATGAATATACATAACTTCATGTGTAAGACAAGGAGATAAAATATTAACCAATCAGGGGAAAACATGCAAAAGGTGAAACAAGGGAAACATGGGTTCTCACCATGACTGAAAGTTACGTGCTAAACTTGGGTTGCTAACCACCACAGCTGGTTGTCTGAGTTCTCCTCAGACAAAGAGTAGCTGCAGCCACCTGCACTGCTATGTTACAGCACCCGCCTGAGATTTGTTGCAGCAGGAAGCTACAATAACCCTGTAACTTTGAACGGTGGTTTTTTTTGGTAAAAAGCCTGGGGTAAGGGAGAGATGAACCGGTCTCTGACAACACCAGTATGTCCTGCTGGTCTTCAGATACAGTGTAATTAGTGTTGTACCTTGGTATGAAAGGCTACCTTCATAACTTATACTCTGAACTGCAACTGATTATGCTCTGCCCCTTCCTCTCCACAGCCCTCAGATGTTCTTCATGCCTCCCCCGCCAAACTTGAGACCAAGCAGCTTCTCTGCCTTCTTGACTTACTGCTTTTCAGCTGATGGCCACAGGATGAGGGAGACCAACACAGATACTGAAGGCGTCCCTGGTGCCCTTCTTCATTTTTGCTGTTTGCATCCTCCACAGTCCTGTGTAAAGGAGTCAGATACCAGTGACAAAGTAGCCTGTGAGGTTTCTGCCTCCTGGATGTTTAACTGGGGAAAAGAGGATTCACAGAAAAGAGCCACATAACCTCACAACCTCCCGTACGGCAGCTTCTACTGTTTCAGGGTTCTTGCAAAAATTTGCACTTCCCAAACAAATGCTGGAAAGGGATGAGAAACATTTATTCCTCAAAAAGATGCCTTTGCTTTCCCATGTTATTATTTTGATAATCTGATCTCCACAGCTGAAGCCATGGTGGACAAGTCTGCTTAGGCAGAGGTTACCCCTGAGGCAGATAAATCTGCACTTCTTGAGCACCAGTGACCAGCTTGCCCAGACAGTGTCCTACCAGGATGGCAGGAAACAGTGGAACAGAATCAGTGCAGACTCTGACTATCAGAACCCATAGACTTGATGTATTTCAATCCTTTTAACAGCTGGAATTCTGTGAGTGTCCTGAAAGCTATTCCTGTTAATACACGGTGTAAACCACTGATGGGGTCAGCTCCAAAGGTCTAGGTGTGAGAGCTTTGACTGGGCCTTGCAGACAAAGATATTCTTTTCTATGATGATAAACTGGAGGAATTCTCAAAAAATATTGTAGAAGAATTGGGCTTAAATGCTTTCCTAGTTGATGTACTTTTAAGGAATGGGCCAAAAGAATATGTGACATTGGATTGAGAAGAGTGTTTTTCTTCCATTAGAGTAATGAATGGAATAAATGTTAACTTCCACCTTCTTTATTTATTTTTTGTAGACATAACATCAAACCACCAGAGTTTCTGCACTGCCTTTGTTAATCTACCATTGTGAGAAATGCATTGCTTTTCAAAAACAATGAATTAACAAAAAAATTAATGGGTTGAGCTGGGCTGGTCAATGACACAGTCACTGTGCTCTCCTCTCCTTCCTGCCCCCGGTCTGCCTTGTGCCACCTACAGCTGCTGCCTGAGGCCATCAGAAGCTGGGTTTGAGACATTTTCATTTTTGGCTTAGAAGTATGTTTTTTTTCTGAAAGCAAGTATGACCTTACCAAATTTCAAGCTACAGAAAATAATAAAGGTCCTGTACTCCAGGAATAATAAGAAATATAGGAAAATATGGGATTTAGATACCTAAAATTGATAATATACATTCAATACCTTTCCTGTCTATAATGACCATGGCTTTTTAAGTCAGTCCACAGTGCTCATATGTAGTACATGGCATTGCCCTAGCAGATGCAGCAATCTTGTCTCCAGCCACTCAGATATCTGTTTCTTGCAAGGCTGTGTCTGAAACACAAATGTCCTGTCCTGTCCTGTCATCACCAGTCTCTGAAAGGCAGGAATACTGCAATATGTATCTGTAATACGTGGATGTCACTTAGCTACACATATTACAGGGGAAAACAGTGGTTCTTCGTGCTGTCACCACTCAGTCCAGCTGTCTCAGGGTCTCTGCCTTAGCTTTGGAACAGGAAATGGCCTTGTACTGCCTCTGTAGTACAAATAAAAAAGTGAAATTGCAATGCTCAAGCAAGGCAGCATGAAACCTAAGCAACTATTAAAGATAAAGCATTACTAGGAAATACTTCAAGACATAAACAACTCAGGATTCATATTTCTCAAATACTTCTGTCCTAATTATCCCCCTTGAAACCTCTCATTTGCACTTGCCTCATCATTATTTTTGCACAGGAGAAAAATGGATAAAGTGATGGTCACAGGCTGCTTTTCTGCTGGGTCTCAGCAGAGTTACTGGGGAATCTGATACAAAGGAAGTATCCATCAATACTATAACAGAGTCTGTAGTACAGCGCTTTTACAACCAGCACTAAAGCACAAAGACAGCTAAATGACATCTTTTTCTTAATGTAGTAACATTTCAATGATTTAATCAAAGCTTCTGAGGAAAAATGCCCTTCAGAAAGTTCATGTAATTGCACAGCTCTGTCTTTAATCTGAACCTTTATCTCAGAGCTCATATGAAAAATCAAAATCTAGCAACATATTTGCTCTGGTTCTTTGGAAGACTAACTGGCAGCAGTAGAAGCTCCCTACCCAAAGCCTAGTATTTTTGATTTGTCAGAGGCCAGGAAAAGCTAAATGCTTCTGAAGATGTGAAGGTTCACTGGGGTAAAATAAGAAAAGGGAAAAAGACAGCAGGGATCTCTAAAGAGGTTGCAATCTGAAAGTGGTGAGTCTGCTCACAAGATTTATTAGCTGTTGACCTCCTTCCACCACTTAGGCTATAACATGATGACAGCCTGGCGGCAATAGAGAGAAGCCACTTTTCCTCCTTGATGCTGACCTAGAGAATTAGGATCATGAACCAGTCACACAAGCACGCCTTATAAAACCATTCATGGTGATTGTATTGCCACCTGCTCCCCTGCTTTTTAGTACATCAAGGGCAGTTGTCAATTCCTTGAAAGTCAAAACCATTTGAGATCCTCCAGCTGTCTCCAGTCCTCAGAGAATAGATGCAAATAAAATATTTCTGTGATTTCCTTTACTGTATGATCTCACATTAAGTATTTTATTTTAATTGGGAAATTCACTGTATTGTCGCTTCATTTTGATGCTTTAAAAATTACTGAAGATGGAACAGTTTAAGAAGTGGATCCGGGAAGGAATGAATCTCTGGATTTTTGTAGAAGTCTGGCAAAAGGTTCACCTTATACTGGGGGAGGGGGGGGTAGGTGTGGGGCAAAACCAAACCCATGCTGCTTTCCATCCAGCTGGCCCAGATCACAGGCCCTTGAGCAAATAGCCTATCCTCTGTCTTTAAACCCTAGAACAGTGTATAAACAAATTAAAATAGAAATGTGATATCAAAAAGATTATTTGAAACACTTTTATTGACATTTTGCTAGATGTGAGAAAGCAACAGGCTTTTTTGACATGTTTTTCAAATCCCCACCCAATTCACATTGTTTTAATTTTAAAAAATAGTTTGGAAAATCTCATATGAAAATGGAAACCCTTAACCAGAACAACCGTTTCATGATCACATAAGTCCTAAAAACATGATATTAAAACACTTAACTTTAAAATCAAGTATTATTTTGAAATAAAAATAAGTATAAATTATTCCTTTAGAAGAAGTCCAAACAGAAGATATCTTCTCGTCTTTTTCTTCCCACACATTCCACTTCCCATTCTGGAAGGGAAAAGACTTCCCCAAATTCACAAAATATTACAATATTCTGAAACTGCGGCTTTAGGTGAATTTATTCTTCATTCCCAAATGCACTGGTCTCCAATCTAGACAGAGATTAGGATGCCAGATTAATTTTTTTCAGTTTCTGGTTTTATATCTTTCTGTAGTTGTTTTATTCCCTGTAGTGTCACTACAAAGTTACAGTACCATCAAAAACATGTACTCTATTTTTTCTTTTTTTTACACATACCACAGTGATAAGAGGGAATTCAAGATTGTGATTAATTATAATATTATGGAAATAAAGTCTTGTCAGAAATGGTGTTTAAATATAAACATCTGGACTTTTGGCAGGCAAAATTAAACTAGAGGATATTTCTGTATAGTTGTTGAAGTTACAGCGCATAATTGGTTTCCAGCCAAAAGAATTTCAATAGCTGTGAAGAACATGCAGCCTGCCCTGTCTCACTGAGAAGAAGCTCAACTTTACCATTCAGTGCAAATAAGGTCATGAGATAACTTGGTCTCACAGGAAAGAGGAGAAATGTGGGAAAGGAAATGGCAAGTGGCTCTATATTTTCACCTATTATACAATAAACCCACCTCTGTAATACAACACTAGTACTGGTCAGTTGAGCTAAGGCATTGTTAAAGAAAAGAAAATCCAGAAATTATGCAAATATATGCTCTCAGCCTTGCTTCTTTATTTAAAAAATGCAAACAAGGGTTAGGTCATACTTTTTATGGATATCTTCGTTTTTAGCAATTATACCATGGAAAATGAATTAGATTTCTCATTCTTTTGAGAGAAGAAAAAAAAAGAATTTTCCTGAGTCCTTTTTTTAGACATAAAAATACAATTTCAAATAGACATTTAAAATACCATTCTTACTGAAAGAGCCTTCTGGACCACATGATCTGCCAGAAGAAGAGGCCCTTCTCCAACTGGTACTAGACCATGCCTGAGGGTTGCTGTGCAACTCTGAAACACCAGGCTGCTCTGGGACCTTGGCTGCTCCCTGGGGTGGCCAAGATGCAGGGAATTCACCCTCAATTGCCCCTCTCCTCTTGCCTCCCTCCTCCAGGGATAAGAAACTTGAGATTCATTTCCCCTCACATTTTAAAATGTCGCTGCCTTTCCATCTCCTCGTGTTCCTCATCTTCACAATCTTTGGGCAAGAGGTACCCTGGGAACAACTCTTGGCACCCATGAGTGCAGGAATGAGAGGGCAAGGAAAAGATCTACCTGGCACCTTTCACTGTTTCCCAGCCATGAGAAGAGGAAACCCTTCTCTGCCATTCCCTGTTCCACACCAAAACACCCTCATGGAGGAATTGCAGTGTTGTCCACTCTGGTGGTTTTATTGTAATTTCACACCTTCAAAATAGTTCTCACAGTCACAGCTCCTGGAATCATGAGCTTATGGTAGATCTACTTTTAAATTTTAACTAAAGTTTTTAACTTTTGTGGTTGTGGATAAAAAAGACTTCTTGTGTGAAGTGAGTCCAAGGTAAAAAACCAGAAGGCAAATAAAAAGAAAACCTTAAAGCATGACTATTATTACTTAATCATCATATTTCTGGGGGAGGAAAAGAGTGTGACTCATGGTTTTAAGTGGTTTTAGGGATGGGAACAGTTAAATGGGAGAAGCAGAATATCCTGCTTTTTCTGAATGTTGCAGTTATTGTTTAAGTGACAGAATTAATTTATCGTATTTGGGAGTAGCAGGATCCATTCTGGATGTGAAAATGTTGTGACTCCAGAGAAAAAAAAGATTTTGAAGAAAGAAATCAAGGAAAGGGCAAGTAGAAACAAAGGCTGTACAGCTTGTTTTATAAGTTTTGTTTCGAAAAGAGCAAATTCAGCTCTGCACCTTCATTAGGTGTGCACACAATACACTGGTTCATTAGTGACTATGAGAATGCTGTCTGTCTTGATTATGGAATGTTTCCCTGTCAGAAACAACATTTTTACGCGCTTTTGGGTTTTGTCATCTACTACTTAGGTATTTTCCATTCCTAAGATAATTTCCTGCAGAGGAAATGTTATTGTTCTCATTCAAGTAGCATTTTTTAGCAACTGTTGTTGTTTCCTATCAGCAATTCTGTGTTTTGGGACAGAACCAAATTGTCTGCTTTAAATTCCATCTCTGTTACACTTTCTCCAGAATTGCTTATGAGATAGCAATTTCCCAGCCCATCATCTGGAAAGATTATAATAGAATCTACATAAGAGTTTGTTCTGCATTTATATCAGATTACAGGTGATAGTGCTGCTTCTTCTGTTCATTATGATCATCTGGTACCAAGAGATCTCCTTGCTTTCACAGGCCAGCATGATTCTAGCGGTGAATCTGATTCTACAGTGCTAAAATGTGGACATCTATAGCTGTAAGCACCATCTTTCTGCCTTATTTTGTCTAGAAAATGTGTCTTATCTCTACCTGTGAAAGTCCTACATAACCCACATACATCTTGAGGAGAACTACCATGATGATGGCACACCCAGAAACAGATACTACTCCCTCAAATCTAATCCTTTTCTTTGAAATTAAATACGTGTGAGAAAGAACCGTAACACAGTTCCAGATAACCATGCATGGACTCCTATGTGCATTCCACTGTTGTTCTCTGGAGACAGTGTTGTGTGTCCCTGGTACAAATAAAACCAGTCATGGTATTTTATTAAGTTTTTATTGTGTTTGTCTGTGTATGTGGGCTTGCAAGCAATTATATGTTAGCATTAAAGAACCCCCAAACCCTACATTTTTGTTTATGTCACAATGAAGTGTACAGGGATGAGATTGCAAGATATTAAAGGTGTGTTTTAAGTGATGCAAATTCCATTCTGAGTTCAACAATCACTGACTGCATTACATACTCCATCAAGGGTCCAACACCACCTTCACACATCCTGTATCCTATTTCTCCATCTGCTCTGGCATTTGTCTGGATATTTTTCCACCAAAAGGTGTTGACAATTATGGGCAGGTGCAAAACCAGTTCTTGTGTGGTGTAAATCACTGCAAGTCAAATGAAGTCAGTCAGGACTTGTACAAGTCCAGTGCAGAAGGGTACTGAAAGAGAAGCTTGGAGACGAATTCTTTACTGGATAGCACAATTCAGCTTTATACTGGATATAACTCTTTTAGAGCCTTATCTAACCAAATGTGTCGAGTTTCCAAATGAAAAAGAATATAATTGGAGGCCTGGGTTGTATAAGTAGAGGAGACCTTCAACAATTTATGTCATTTTCTTATGTCATTACTCGTTGATGTAAGAAAAAATTTTCTGGAAGATGTAAGGGATCACTTCAGGCTCTTTACACTCTAGCTGTATATTTTAACTGAGCCGGCAATTTCTCTTACCTAGCCAGGCAGCACAGCCAGTTGGCCCAATACTGTAAGTGATAGCACTATATAAGTCATTTCCCTGTCAGTAGGCCCTGAAGGATATTGTGGTAAATAGTACTTTTTTCTTCCAGTTTAATCTTCTTCTCAATTATTTGTTGCCTAATTTAGCTCATCACTGAGAAACGAAAACTCAGCTTTTAGCATTTAATGGAGATGCTCTTTTCTCCAGACAGGAATTTCTGCAAGATGCACATCTTTCCAAAGGGATACCCTTGAACTGTCCCCCTGAAGTCACAGCAGAGGACAGAAGCCCAGGAAATTAAATCATGTGTCCACAGAAGTTAGCTGGATCTGGAGCCTATCCAGAGCCTTTAGTCAAGCTGGCAGTTCTTTGCCTTGGCCATCGCTGCTGAGGCTTCCAGACCAATCTTATAATTAACTGTCAGAAACTAATGAGAACTAAAATATAATTCAAAGCAAACAATTACTTTAACACATGCCCAGAGTCTTCTTACAGTTTGGAAACTATGACTCAGGTGGGACTTCTCAAGCCTGTTACTGAAGAGCCAAAATTTCATCTTCGTTCATACAAGTAAATTTACGTAACCTAAGTCACAACTCCTGAAAAATCTCTTGAAAGCGGTGCCTGAGGCTCTTTCTTTTCATCCCTACCCATGAGCAGCAGCTAACACCTGCTTGCTGAGGTGGGAGGCTTCTGCTATATCGCAGGCATTACCAAGCACCTGTGTTTCCCTGGCTTTGGTAATTGTCCACTGATCTCTCCCTGGTTTAAAAAGAACAAACTTATATTTTCGTCCCTAGGAAAGTCTTAGACTGTGAAAATCTCCGTTATATTGTGTTCTCCAGGGAGAATAGTTATTTATTGAATGCAAGTGCATTTGTTTCCTCAGATATTGTAATCTGAGAAGATGCTATAATGCAATGTTTATCCTTTCTAAGATGTTACATAAGATTTACATATTTTAAAACTTACATTCTGAAAATGTACTGCAAGCATGTGTATATTCTTCATAGTTAAAGAGGCAGTGTGCAATATAAATGGTAAGCTGAACTCAAGGTATACCTGCAGTATAACTTAAGCAGATTTTCGTGGAGTATGACTTGAATGCAATTAAGATCCCAAAAGGTAAAATATGAACTACTACTCTATATCAGCAGTGTTCCAAAACCAAGGGACATTCCTATTTTTTAACTTTCAAGTGAATTCCAGACAGAAAAAATATGCACTTTTCCCAATTTACCATCATTACTTGCATTTCTCATAGCTTTTTCTTTTCTCTACCCATGCATTTTCTTTGGATGTTTAACAGTTTCGTCAGGGCAGAACCAATTATTTATGACATAGTTTCCTATGTAAAATTTGTTTGGAAAAACCGTTCCTATGGAAACTGCTGTTTTCAAACAGGCTTGTATTAAAGTCAAAAATATGATTGCATCTACAATAGAGAATACATCTTTTATTATCAGACATATTCTAATGACTTTGAAAACCAAATAAATTGCACAGAGGAACAAAATGAGTTCCATTCTGTGATATCATCAAGTGGATATTCAACTGTCATCTGGCCATTACAGGGAATTAGAGTATTAACTCAGGTCATTTTACCAAGATCCAATTTGAAGGTCTCTTAAAATTTCAAAACAAAGCTTTTAAAAATATCAATCAAAAGCCTGCACTGCAATGCTATGAAAGACCAGCAAGAGCCATATGCACAAATAAAACACTGAAGGTTTTTATTTCAGAAATGTCAAATTTCATGTGTTTGACATACCTACACTGCACAACTTTGGCACTGGAAGTAGATTGACAGGTCAAGATGCTACAGACAATTGATTTCTGTGGCTTCAGGATCAAGCTCTTGTAATTAGGTTTTGCCTTTGTGGTGTTTTGCTGTTAGGTCTCTCTTCACTATACCTCCTGCTTATCTTCTGGTCTTTGCAGTCCTCCAGAAAAAAATGAAGCACAGAGCAGCTGCATCACAGCTCACCTGAGCAGGTTTTTAATGAAAAAGAAAAGTAATAATTTTCATCTGCCTGAAAAGGCAATTTGCCATTTAAAAAAAAAGTAATTTAAGAACCTGCTTCATTAATTGCCTTGGTGATATTATTAGATTTTTAGAACAGTAATACCTAGAAGTAATCTCGTCAGGAACATGACAGAGCAGGTGGATGGGCATCTCATAAAACATCCCAGTCCTCCAGCTTGGACTCTTTCTTTGGTCCTGTGCAGAAGTTAATGCTGTTAATACAAAACCTCAGCTGGCCACCTTCACATAGGCAGGCTTGTAGCACTTGCTTATCTTCTGAGTCATCTTCTTTGGGGAGATTTGGGAGAAAATTACTTCCATGCATTCTGTGTGCTCAAGTGGCCCTTCACTTATTTAAACAATTAACCAGGAGTTCTTTATTTTATAAAAGGAACTAGTTCAGCCAGGGACTGAATAAAATCCAAGGCCACAAAATATAAAGGAAATAAACTGTGAATTCAAGTTGGAGAGTTTTCACATTTCAAGTTAAGCTGACTGCAGGACTATCAGGAAAAAAACCCTCACTTCGCTATGGTGGAGCACCTGAGTGTATTGTTATGTGTATGTGAAAGGAGAAATGTGTATAAACCCATTTGTTTGGTGAACTGCTAGAATGCAACATTGCCAACACAAGAATTAAAATATTGTGAACTTGATCACTCAAAAACAGTGACTGCTCATTTTTCTAAGCTGACCTTGTGAGACTGCTAGGAAATGCTTGGGATTTGGAGCCATGATAAAGAATTCTTTTCAATCCCCTTTTTATGTAATAAAAGTTCCATGGTGGTACAAACTTGTCAAAGAACTGTTGGTGGCAAAAATGCTCCTGCAGCTGGGGACTCAAGTTATCTGGTGGGACATTTGTTAGGTTTGTTAGGTAGTCTTGGTTTCTACACAACCTAGGAAAAAGGAGCCTCCTTCTTATCCTGAACGGCCCTAAAATCTTTTCCAGAATTGCCTAAGCTCAGGCAAATAATGTGTTAAAATTGGCCTCTCTTTCAGATCTGAAGAGATTTTCCCGTGGCTGAAGAAAACCTAAATAAAATTAAAATACGTAATTTTAGAATATAATATAGAGAGTGCAATATTTTAAAAAGTATTAGTATTTATGAAAGTGACTGAAGTAACTTCTGTACCCAAGGGGCAATGGAGAAGGTCCTACCCTAGTATAAACAGTTGGAAACTGTCCACTCTGTAAGACTATGAAAAAATTCTGAGCCCACTTGTATGTGATGTCTTTTTTTGTTCTCATGTGTTGCTTTTAAAAATGGAATGGTTTGGCCTGTGATAGTCAGTGCATTTTCTTAGACTCACCCTTTGTACAGCCTGAACTGGCTGCATCTGGCTCCAACTCGTGGATTAGATTTAGCCATTTTAGTTGTACTGAATCCCATGATGCTTCACTGAGCTGCTGGAAGCAGCACATCTTCTGTCCCACATGTTGCTTTCCCAGGGTTTATCAATCCATTTTTGGGAAGAACTTATTTGCTGATTCCAATATGATAATGAAACATGCATTGATTTATTTTTCACCCTCTCATCCCACAAATGAGGCTAAAAGACTTGAATGCAGGAAACACAGGAATTTCTAGCCCCTTATCATGATAATCTTTACCTTTTAACCTCTCACAGATTGCTGATCTCCCTCTCAGTTAAAAAAACAACAGTAAATACTGTTTATTTACTTTACTTGAAGAAGATCCATAGTGACCTGCCAGCTCATAACTGAATTAATCTCTCTAATTGATATTCCCGGCGTTCTCAGCTTCTTTGATTTTTATTGGATTTTCTACTCTATAATTCCAAAGCCTGGTCCACTATGTTCCTGTGAGAATCTTTACTTTCATCCCTGTGTGGCAACACTAATAAGCAAAACAGCTCAGGACCCAGAAGGCAGATGGATTTTCATAATTAATGATATATATTCTCACATTAATGGTCATTGGGAAAGTAATCATTTTTAATGTTTAATGTGATGAGAACTTCCTGAGTCAGACTTCCAGTTACATGAAAACTGGAAGAAAGAGCATATTTAAATATGTATACATTGCATAACAAAAATGAAGGCATTTTTATTTATCTTCCAGGTGTGATTGTTAGCACAAAAATGAAGAGTGCTAGCAAAACCAGGGCTCTGAAATTTGCTGAAGATGAGATTTTCAGAAAAGTTGATGATTCTAATCTTTTTGTGCTGCTTGATATGATATTTATTGGGTTTTTTCCCAAGTCAGTGCAGGGCATTTTTAAAAATCTCACTCTTACCTCAGGAAGTTTCCCTTGCTGAGAAGTTGTGGAATGGGTAGATTTCATCTCTCCTGTTTCTACTTTTTGTTATTATATTTCTGTGTTCACTGAAGAAGGGATGTGTATGCAAGTATCCCAGGTTAATAAGAAGGTCATTGTGGTTTTGAAACATTCTCAATCTCTGTCTATTTAATGAATCTTTAAACTTGTGCTTGAGGAAAAGAGGTCAACGGCCACTATTCTTTCTTCTTTTTCTGGGATAAAATATAATTAAGATTGGCTCAGACACTTCAGTACAAGAAGGAGTTAATGATTGCAAGAGAGGTATATTTCTATCCAGTCTAACATGAGAAACATAGTACATTTTGGAGGAAAAATCCATGAGTCTCTGTTCTTCTCCAATTTCCCATGGACTAGCACCACCTGATTCTGCAGCCAGCTTGTTGGCATCTCTGTATGTACTTCTACAATTCCACATGGCCCTCCAAGAAAGAGATGGGAAGTCAAATCTGAGGTTACAAATTCCCCTGAGCAGACAGGGGCCAAAATTTTGAAATATAGTGCTGAATACTTCAGTATCTAATCCTCCCTTGCAAACCTTGTATTTCTGTAGGTACTGTACTGAACCAAAAAGAGTTGCTACATCTTCTTGTATGAGAAAATAAAAGTTTTAGTAAAACAGAAGCTGATCCAATGCATCATTAAAAATCAGAAATCTGAAAAGAGAACAGTAGACTTGCCTTTCTCTCCTTGCACAGGAGAATTAGGAGAAAAGTTAATATTGATGCTTCTAATATCATATTTCAAAGCCTAAGTATCTGACAAGAGGAAAAGATTGTTTTTAATACACACATACACACAACAGGAAAATGACTCAGAGAATGGAATAAATATCTTTATTTTTAGAAAACTGCTTGTATACTTGAGGTGCCACAGCAGCTTTGCTCCACGTACATAGCAGCCTGATAAAAGCTAAACAAAATTTGATATATTTGAACATTCAAGTATTTTAATATTCAGAAATTACAGGATAGTACAAATCTAACATATACCCCAGTATTTTTAATTTATTTGTCCTCTACCAAGAGAATTAAATTAGTCATTTCTCTACAGAATTAGTGTTTCCTTTTCTCTGATTTCTCTATTCCCTGATGATATTTATACTTATAGTATTACTAATTAGTTTTAAAATACACAAAAAAATGTAGTATTCATTTGCTCGTTCCATCTTAATCAGCTATAAAAAGCCACAAAAGTGATGACCACTGTGTTTCATTACGTTCCTAGATGAATCTTAATACCAAGTTGCAAAGCTTCATTTCCAGCAGGGATATGTCCTTTAGAGGCTTGTCTACTATACCAAGATAACAGTACATCACAACATCTTTGTGGGGTCATAAACATGTGAACACCCCAGGTTCACTTAGCAAAGGCATTTGTGAGGAAAAACAGACTCCATGGCTGCTAGTAACCTCTGCCTAAAAATGTAGAGAGGTTATAAAATCATAGAATCATAGAATCATAGAATGTGTTTAGTTGGAAGGAACCCACAAGGATCATAGAGCCCAGCTCCTGGCCCTGTATGGGACACCCCAAGAATCACACCATGTACCTAAGTGTGTTGTCCAAACATTTCTTGAGCTCTGTCAGGCTGGTGCTGTGACCACTTCTCTGGGGAGCCTGTTCCAGTGCCCATCCACCCTCTGAGTGAAGAACCTTCTCCTGATATCCAATCTAAACCTCCCCTCAGCTTCATGTTGTTTCCTCAAGTCCTGTCACTGGACACAAGAAGAGATTGGTTGTTATATTCCAGGTCACACTGAAACTTCAGGACATGAGGAAACTGTATTCAGTTTCTGGACAATTTCTGTGCTTGTTTCTGCACAATTACATTTCTTGTGCCTTTTCATCTAGTAAATTTCATTTATTTGTTTTGAGTTTTCAAGTATTTATGTTTTCCCACAAGAAATTATCTGGAACTGGTTAACTTACAGCTAGTCCAGGGATGGGTACTAGTTGTATCTGGTGCACAATATGGAGCCTTCTCCCAGCAAATTCGGCCTGATGATTACCAGCATGAATTTGTGGTACATATGCTTGGCATCTGCCTTGACTGCCAATCAGATTTTCAAGCCAGTCAAAATCTTTATTATGACCTCTGTGGAGAATAGTTTCTTTTCCCTTCCCATCATTGTTTCCTGTTCATCACTAGCAACAGAGTCTGAGGGAGTCCATTTTCTATCCTCCTAATAGATGAGAGGAAAAATTTTGGAAAGGGAAATAAAATCCAACAGGATTTTTATGGAACAGAGTTCCACACCAGATCTGGTTGAGCCTGAATCTTCCCAGTTTTAGAGTGCGCAACAAAACTCATCTATTAAAATAAATATGTGCCAACTAATAGCCAAATGGAAAGTAAAGGAAACTGCCAGCAACTTATTTTATTTGAAAAAAACCTGGTTTGAAAGAACAAGAAAAGAAAGACTAGTTTGGAGGCCAAAAGGATGAGCTTCTTTTTATCTTTGCTGGAAAGACAACATGAATACACCCAGCTCAGCTCCTCACCAACCCCAGACACTGGTAGCTAATACCTGTAGGGGCTGGGTAATTGGGAGGGGAAAGAAGTGAGCATGAGTACAACCACATGAAATGGAAAGAACATTGCATAAAGATGAGTGAGGCAAGTACCTGGAAGAAGATTCCCCTGGGAAAATAAAGGAAGAAGGGTGTCAGACAGGGGGGGTTTGTTGGTGGTATTTTGGATGGGATTTTTGTCAAATTTTGAGAAAATTAATTTGGCTTAAACCCCATAATGGGATGTGGACTATGTGAAGGCAACATATCCTTAAAGGTGACCAGATGAACATGCAACAAACCATGTACGTTCTACTTAACAGCAGTTAATGCCTGTGGGGAAAACTGACTGCAAGATACTCAAGTCCTCCTGATTTTCTCTCAATGATTGTTCCAATAGGATTTTAAAAATTCTGAAGTCCCTATTAATTGCCACCGATAGGCATTACAACACTGTTGATACAGTGAGGTTTGTTGGGGTTTTTCCCCAGGAAATCACTAGTTAATAAAACTCTGCTAACCTTTCTATTAATTTCAATATTGAAGCAAGCATTATAACCTGGAGAAGTCTAAGATGTACAATTAAGAGAGCAAGAGAATCATAAATACAAACAACCCTAAAAGCATGTTTAAATCTTGAATGGAAACATAAGGTCAGTTTTGGTTAACCATTTGGATAAATTTAGCCGTTAATGGAATCTAGAACAACAGAAGCATTTTCTTTTTTTAGACATTCTATTGGAAACAGAATGAAGAGGAAAATTGTCTTGCAATGCAAGGACAAAAGTTTTGGACTAAATCAACGGATGAGAATATGAAACTCAGAAGTCTATACTTGTTATCCAGGCTAACAGAAATGCAAAACATGTGCATGGCAGACAAGTAAATGAGAGACAAAATTCTGACTATAGTTACACCCATAAAATTTCAGTGATCATACTTGGGCTATCTGGTGATACATTTTTAAAATGTTGCCTTCTTAGTGAATTAAGGGTGTGATTTTGAAATAGGACAAACAAGCACTTCCTTAACCTGGAACCACTTTTTTTTAAAATGATAATTTAGTGCTTTAGAAAATGAATATTTGCTGCAGATTTTTTAGCAAAATATCTTAATAAAATAGGAGCTTGATTCAATCTATATACAGATTTTATGTGCATGAACCAAAGCTATTATACTAACACATTTCTAAACTATAAAGCATATACAGAAGTCCATTTACATTTCATTGTTAGAGCAGGAAATCCACTTCCAACAGAGCGCAAAAATAATGATTTTATATATAAATAATTCTCCTTACAAAAACCTTCATAGGATACTATTTTTATCATCTGTCTCTGTTCAGTTCTGTTTGTAAGGAAATAGTATTCAGAGATCTACTGAGCAGATTAGCCTTCTCATTTAATGAACATCAGTAGGGTCTAGGAAGCAGGCAGCTTCAGCAAGAGTGATCTCTACTTCCTGGTTTGGTGTTACAGTCAGATTCCCATGATGGGGTGTAGCAAGAAGGCTTTCTCATCTGTGCTGCACATTTGGTACTTGCCCTGGAGATGGAGGAAAGGTGTTTAGGGGTAGCAAGAAATGAGAGCTGCCAAAATTTTTATCTGATGCATTTTAGGTGTATTCTCAGCTGTGGATGTTTGAGGAAAATCCTTGTGTTGTGGGTTGACCATTTCTGGGCACCAGGTGCCCACCAAGCTGCTCTGTTAGTCCCCCTTCTCAGCTGGACAGAAAATCAGATGGAGAACAAATTGTAGGCTGAGATAAGGCAGTTTACTGAAGCAAAAGTTAAAGGTTGCACACACACAAGCAAAGGGAAAATACCAAAGATTTTTATTCTCTTCTTTCCATCAGCAAGTAACATCTGGCCACTTCCCAGGAAACAGGTCTTCAACACGTAGTGGAAGGCAAACATTCTAAATAATGAATGCCCCCCACCCCTTCCTCCTCCTTTCCTTAGCTTTTATATCCAAGAAGTCACAGGGTATAGAATACCCCTTTGGTCAGTTCAGGTCAGCTGTCCTAGTTGTGTGCCCTCCCAGGATCTCACCCACACCCAGCCCCTTGATGGGGTGGAATGTTGGAGAGACATTGCTGGTGCTGTGCCAGCGCTGCTGGGCAGTAGCCAAAACACTGAAGTGTCACCATCACTTGTGTAGCTGCCACTGCGAAACACAGCACTGTGCGGGCTGCTGAGGGGAAAATTATCTCAATCTCAGCCAGACCCAATACCCCTGGATGAGGAACGACCAGATTTAGGAGCATTTTCTGAACAATACACCAAGTGAAATCATCCAGATAAATCAAGGCAGAGTATTCTAAGGTCTTACCAGAAACCCAAAATCTGCACTGTGGTACAACTCAAAAATATGAATCTAAATCCTCCACATTTCCAGGAGAGAACTTTCTTACATGGTGCTGGTTCTGGGATTAATGTTGCTCATGCACCACTGTGCACTTCCAGCATTTTAACAAACAAATCTACTCCAGCCTGTATGGATGGCAACAGCACACTTGTAGCTACCTGACTACATGTCTCTTCTACTCTCTCTGCTTCTTCTCAGGTTTTACAAGGTTATTCCTTGAAACTAATACAGATGAGAGCAAAAATTCCTTGCAGAAATGAGGTTCCACATCTTTCAGAAACCTTAGCCTTGGAGTTTCCACAGATCTCTTCTGTTCTCATGCTTTGAGACCCTTAGTGGAAATGTATTACAAATCCACACATGCCACCGCTGAAATACATGGTAGGTTGTTTCCCCTTCTCTCTTAAATGGGAGTGAAAAAGAAATTACTGAACACTGAATCTCAGCCTTGAAAAGGCTGGAGTGATTTTGGTCAGAAGGAAAAAGAAGTTCGAAGAACTAATCATGCCTACTCTCCTGTTCTCTTCATTTCAAACTTCTCTTGGCTGTCTGGTAAAGGGATACAAAATCCTGCAAGGTGAAAAGAGAAGGCTGCTTCCAGGTTCAGCACTTAGCCAAGCAGGTGAACATACAGAGTCTCTGAAAGCAGCTGCCTGACTCCTTGTCAAGCTTAGTCATTGAGAGCAGGCTAGGTGCAGGAGTGAGCCACAGATGATGCCACTTCTCCACTTCAGTCAGGGCCATGCTCACACAGGGAAAATACACAGTGTTCGCAATGGCCAGAGCACAATCCCATCTTGGTTTTATTTAGAATTAATTTTAAATATAGAGTGGTTCTTATTTTTTTAAATTTAGAATTGTTCTTTTCCCATTCTAGCTTTTTTTGTTTGTTTCAGGCAATATTTTCTCTTTAATCTAGGTTTTTAAAATTAAAAAGACTTCTATAATGAATTTAGGCCCAGGGAATTCTTGAAGAACTGGACATGTTACCTTTGTGATATTTGTCTGTCATTACAAGATATACTACAGATAACTCTCATCAGTAGGTCAGATATTTTTATATAAAATATGAAAATATCATAATGTGGGTTTAATAGCAAGTGTTATATTTTTTAAATTTAATTTTTAAATGAAAGAAACAGAACAATTACCTTTTAACTGCCTTAACCAAATGGATATGATACCCATCTAGCCTTGGAGATTTGCCTTTCCTGGAATCCAAAATAAATAGGGAACGGCAGCAGAGTTAAAAAAAAAAAGCAATTCAACACAACCCCAAACCTTTAATTTGCAAGTAATGTCATTGATATGAGCTCTGTTTATCTGGGAGTAATACATAAGACTGAAAAAAAGTGTTTAATGGCTGCCTTAATTTCAGTTAGCTTGGTCAGTGTTCCTTTGGGCACATTTTGTAAGCCAATGGGGTATTATTCTGTCAGGTTTATTGCTATTTCCTCTATAGAATCTTAAACTCGTGCTTTTTAATAAGAACATTGTTATCTTCTAAGTAGCACATTTAATTCTCCTCCTAGAGTAACAGGATGAGAACCTCTTCCTACAGCTTCTGCTTGCTTTTGGTTTTATGTAACTTTTCAAACGTAGTGTTGTCAATTCTTCTAAAATGCCTGTGCCTTCAATCTATTCTCCTGTGTAGCTGGAAAATCTGTCCCAATTTTTAATTCATGTTTTTTCATCTTTAGACTGTTTATTTCATGTTATTTCATCTCTTTAAATTGGAGTTCAGAAATTCAGTTAATTTCTCAGGATATTTTAAATTATTGCTTTTGCCAAAGGAAACTGGATTTTGGTTTACATCATCATTCTCCTGTAAATCATCTATGTCAGTCACGTGCAGAAGGCACAGTTTTGATTTCTGTTTCATTTTTGGGAACATTTTGAAGACAAAGTGAAACCCACCTCTCTTGTTTGTTTTTACTTCAGCCGTTGTCTTTGTTTAAAGCTAATCCCAACTGAACAGGGTTAAATGATTAGATTTTCATTAAATTTAAATTAATTCTTAAACTTGATGAGCTTTTTAATTGATCAGTCTTATTCTGGAGTAGAAAACAATTGTTGATCTGCTATCATTCTGCCCACAAGGGAAAAAGCACAAGCAAAGGAGAAGCCAGGGAATTACGCATATAAATAAGTTGATTTTTAATGCCCCCCCAAAAGTTCTGGAATAAATAATCTAACTCACCATTTAGAAACACTGGAAAGAAGAATAGGGAAATGAATAAAAGACAACATGGATTAGTGCACAAATCATATTGAATAGATCTAATTTCAATTTAAAGCAGAATATGAGGGCTCATGGACAGGAGAACAGCATGTGATGTTATTGTAAGCAGTTAAGAAAATGTGTTCTGTATGAATATTTGGGTAGGATCAGCTCAAAAGTGTTGCTTCGATCACCTGTTTTTTATTATCTGTAATAACTACGGTAAATATTTAACAAACTCAACCTTTCATGTAGTTCCACACTCAGTATCTCTTGATTTCAAAAATGATTCATTGATAACCACTTCTCGGGTGTATTTTTAAGAACTCCTCTGGATTTAAAAAAATAAAAAAATAGAATTCAAAATTATCTTGGTAATTTGGTTTGAAAAAACTATGTGCTACTAAATATGGTCAAGAGGGAGACCCCTCACCTGGAAAAGAATAATATGCCAGGCAAAAAACAGATCAGGGATTAACTGGTGGGGTGTCAGCTCTGCAGGAAAAGATCTAAGGGTCTGAATAGGAAGCTAAATAAGAATCAATATTGTTATACTTGTGAGAAAGACAAGAAATCTACTTGAATGCATAAATAGGAATGTAGTATATAAAAAGCCATGATAATAATTCTTCTCTGCTCAGACTTGTTTTCAGCTAGGGTGCTGCAGACAATTTTTGGTGCTGCAACTTGAGAAGTATTTATACCAATTAAAAGAGGAAGGCAACAAGAATGGTTAATAGTTTAGGAATTACTATATGGAAGGAAAGCTTGAGATTATACTTTCTATACCTTTTAGGAGTGATGACAGGGTCTTATTTCTGAGAGCTGATTTTCCAGGTTCAGGTATAGAGTCTGTCCTGTGGCACAGGAACAGAACAAAAAAAAATTAGAGATTTAACACTCATCCAACCTTAAGTATCCAAAGAAATTACCAATTCTTGCCCCAATGTCACAGTGTCAAGGACCCTATGGCTGAATTACTGACTACACACATATTAATATATGAAATATGGACAGGACATAGGCTCAGGTCTCGATATGTGACTGTTGATTCTGCATCCAATAGACGTGAGCCCTGGCAGAGTTTTGGTCATGCCAAGGAATTGTCTGGGGCACAAGTCTGACCCAGGCATTTCTCCCAGCCAGCTGAATATACAAGGCCACCTTGTCCTTGGGGCTGTGGCAGGAGCATAGCTGTGTTCTGTCCTTTTCATCAGGGCAGAAGAACAGCCCATATACCCTGTTGAATCTGTTAGCATAGGCAGCAGCATGATGTCTTCATAGACATCCAAGCAATTTTCAGGTCTTCTACACAGTGGACTCATTCAGATCAGTCATAGAGCTGCTCTTGACTACCTTGGACTTGCTTCCTCTGGTTCCAACTAAGTTTCCCCAATTATCCTCAAATTACCCTAATTGTCCTCAAAAAAGCTGCTTTCAAACTCCCAGACTTCCAAATCTAACTGTGAATAACTGCTCCCATTTCCTTCTGGTTTGGCTCTGACTGAGCATGCAGGAGTTCAGCTCGCAAAAAAAAAAAAAAAGCCAAGCAGTGCTGAAGCAAAAAGCCAAGGTCAGGCAGTGATATTACAGTGATATTACAGAACCCTCAGCCCCCTGTCCCAGTGTGGTAGAAGCAAAGAGGCATCAATTTGGAGTGAACATGGGAAATATCACAGGAGGTAGGAGGGGGAACAGCTAGAACTGGGAGGAGGAAGCATGCATTTGAGGGTTGCAGCTATGGTCAGTGTCATAAACAGCTGTCAGCACCCAGCAGCAGCCCTGTCACTGACAGGTCTTCAGAGGTTCAGTCAGACAGTGTTACTGTCTCTGATCAAAGCAAGTGGCTGAGGGAATAAACATGCTGACCTCACGGTCTGCCTATAATAAACACCAGTGATACTGCTCGCTCTAACTCTGGGCAATTCAGACTGCTTTCTCTAGTAGTGTTTGCTGGAAATCAATTCCTAATGAACAAGGTAGGTGGAAGATAAATGAAAACATCCTATCAATACTGGCAAAATATCACAAAGGCTTATTTCACCTTCATCATCAACTCATCTGGCTGAGTGTGAATCCTCACATATTCTCTCTTTTCACTGTAGTAGCAGCAAATAATTGTAGGTACAAAAATGCTGCTACCGAGGATTTTCTTGCTATTTTCTAAGTCCGTGAGAGACTTTTCTCTCTCACAGAAGAGGTAGCAGGGAATGTAAACAACCAAGCCACCTGCAACCTTGGAAAGTCTTGTTTATGGTATAGTAGAAAATATTTTGACAATGGATGTTTTAGGATTTTGGCCAATCACCTCCAAGGGGTGGCTGGTCCTTTGTCCAATTAGACTATGAAGAAAAAAGTCTATAAAAGAGTTTGTAAAATAATTAAATAAATCAATCTTGCTGCACAATTCCTGCCTGCTGGATCTTCTCTCCTCCTCCTCCCTATGGCTGCGGGACACGGTGATATACCATAGGAACCAGGCCTGCGGTAATAAATAATTTTTACAGTATTCCTCCAAATAGAGCATTTCCTCTAGTTGCTATGGGAAAAATAACAAATATCTAGTAATGCAAGCATTTCAATTAGTTAACAAGAAAGTGGTTTTCTTTTTCTAGGAAGCTGGACCATTTGCAAACTGAAAACTCAAATGCTGCAGGTAAACGACTGTCTGGCATGTGTAAAAAAAAATTATTTATCAAGCAGATGTTGTTACTTTGGTTTGAAATGGGAACTTGAAAAACAAAAACAGAAACAAACCCGCAAAGCAAAATCAACAACAAGCCAAACCAAACAAGTTTTAGTAGGTTATACTTCAGAACTGCCAAGTTACAATATTCTTCAATTATATGGACAAGGTCTACAGAACTTTTTTAAACCTTTAAATAGAGGTTTTAAGTCTCTCACAGATGGAAACCTTTCTCTACTACAGAAACTGTATTTCCTAGGTGACAAGTGGAGAGTCTCATCACCTGTGCAGTCAGCAGCTGGCGCAAGATTAATTAGTGAAGCTGAGAAGGTTGTTGTGCCTGAGCCTGGAACACAAAGAGAAAAAATATCCTTGCCCTTAGAGCAGACTTCAAGAGGAACATAAATAACTTATTTTTCTTTTATATGACTATGAGTGAGTTTCACTCACCTATTCAAAGCTGATATATATTTTAGATATAGAGGAACAGCTGAACACAAGTGATAGTCAACAACATAAAAGTTAGAGATGAGCCATAATATTTTTCTCAGGACAGTTCTCAGGTTTACTAACAAAAATTTAGAGTTACTTATGTCAGAAAACTGTAATTCTTGTGGGAGTTATTTATGACTGTCTATCAGCTTGATATAAACCTAATTTTTGAGCTGAATTTTAACTTACATTTCTTGTTAAGTTAGGATGGAATTTCATCTCACATTAAAGGGACAGTTAATCCAATGAAGGTGAGGAACTCATTCTTTTTCCAAACATGTATGGATCTAGCTCATTGGGATATATGGCTGTTAAACAAACATTAAAGATAGTCTAAGAACTTTCTTATTTACATGGTTGTTTAGCATTATTTTATATATAAATGTGTGTATATATATATATTATATATATACACATGAAACATATTTCAAAATCATAATGTCCCCCCCAATGCAGGACATTCAGTTCCTGGTGTAATCCTAACTGTGAGCTCTGTTAATAATGTCGTTGAATTTAGTAGCTTTTAAATCTAGTCCCTATTGTCTCTGTGAGAATATCTACAACTTCCTCATAAAACCAGGGCAATGCTAGTGTAAAGGATGGTGGATGAAAGATTTCTGTGATATTAGCACATAATTGTTTATGAAAGTGTTATGAAAAAAAAATCAATTCACAAAACAATTTGCAGTGCAAATCTCACTTCTACAGCATGCCTGCTGAATTATCTATTATCACTTAGCTCATTTTAAAATTGGTGAAGTCTGCAGAATGTTACATTCCCTCTAGACTGGGAGTTCTACACATATGGTCTTGTAGGGAATAAAAAAGTAATTACTGAAGATCACCCTTTCCCAGACAAGTGCTGTGGACTGTTCAACCACTCATTTACAATTTAATCATAGGGCCCGCATTGAAATAGGTTTTTAGGTGTTAAGTCAAGCTAACAAAATGGTTATTTAAATTCATTACATTTGAAAAAACAGAAAACATACTTCCAATTTTGTGGTAGAATTGAGGCTGTTATTTTTGTACAGAAAAGCAGAAACAATGGAATCGGATTGTGTGATGGTTATGTTGGTGGGGGTTTTAATTTTCACAGACATATAGACTGCTTCTGATCCAATATAATTTCTACCATTTTCTTAAGATTTTCAGTAAGTTGAGTGATAAATGATAGTTTACTGTGTCACAAGCTTTTTGAAGCCATTTCAAGCTTTCCATATATATATAAAAAAAATATCTTTTTATGTTTCTTTGAGAAGTAAAATTTTAAGTATCTTATACAGAATACAACAGGATAGAGTCTTACTACTCAAAAATGAGAGTTTTTATGTGTATGTATATATATAATTATATATATTTGTTTTGGAAACAGTTCATGAGGGCAACCAAGCTATAAGAGCTGGTTTTTTTTATAATGAAGTGTGTGCTACATGTCAACAAGGTATGTTGGGGTTTTTTTCTAACCCCCCTTCAGTGGCTCTTTCTTTATTACTCTGTTTAATGAAAGACTCAGTTCATGTTCAAAGAATCAGATTTTCTTTCAGTTTAAGTGAATTGATAGCTGAGCACTGATCATTTAAACCATCTGAGATTCTGCTTCTTCTTGTGGTCTTTTCCACCCCTTTCTATCCATTTCAAACAGCATTGCTAAAAGACACTGAGGTCCAGATTTGCAAAGTTATTTTAGTGCCTATCCTTTCTCACTGGTAATTTTAACATGAGTAAAGCATTATACACCTTAACAACTTAAACAAGGAACACCCAGGTGATCCCCCTGTCATTCCTAGTTCTCAATCTAGAAGCATACACATGTCAATACCATAAGTTTGCTTTGCCTGGGCTATAATATCTCTTCTTAGAGGTTCACTGAAATGCTGTGTCCCACACTGACAGACCAACTACAGTTCTGCAGAATTCAGTGGGGATCATCTCAGGTACAAGATGGAGATCAGCACGGCTCTCACTCAGATCACATTTCAAATTAAAAAATCAGGTTCGTGATATATTAAAGCTGTTCTTTTTCGTAAAAGTCCAATACCTCAAATTCTCAACTTTCAGGTCAACTGGTATATTAGAAAAACATAAAAAACAGCAGGTAATCAAAATCATAAAAATATTATCTTAGTGTTTATTATTATCCACCTACAGAGATAAGTGAAATGTATCGTGTACTGCCAAGAACAATGTATTGTCAAAATGGCATTTGTCAAAAGATGTCTCATACCTCACAGTGATTTCGGATTCATATAATGCATTGAAATATGTGCTGCAAATCTGAAAAAAGTATGATGCAAAAGATCCCTTGCAAAACGTGTTGTTGGTCTGAGAAGGTGCCATACCAGTTGATACCTGATAAAAGAATGCAGTGATGAGCCTGTGGCTGTTGTGTTTTCCTACTCAGTCACTGAAAGCATGTTGCAGCTTTTAGCCTATTGCTTGGAGTCGGTCCAAAGTATCTGCACCCATATAGCTGGCAACAAAGCAAAGTGCTGTGGAGTCAAGCTTGCACTTTGTGAACAAAAGGCAGTTTTGGGCCATCTGAAATTTATTGATTTCTGGTGTTTGCAGATGACACTGTTAGGTATTTTGCATGAAGTAGTTGAAGGGCATTGAATGGGCAAAGAAACTTTTGTGAAAGCTGTATGCAATACTCTGGTTCAATTCAGCTGTGGAGGGTCTCCTGGCAGCCACCAGCTGAAAACCCCATGGAATCAGTGGAAATCATCTGCTGGCCAAAGTTAGGATCATCTCTTAAACAGCAACATCACATTTAATCAAAGTGCTTTCTATGAAAAGTATGAGTTACTGAAGATATGTGAAAATTTTCCCATGTTTTTAAAGGAATTCTGGTTGCCTCTGATGCTATTTAACTTGCTCTATAAATTCTTACACTTTAACAGGATGACGAACAAGGCTTTGATATGAGCTACTCAGATGGTGAAATATCATTCTTCCAGTGTTTGGGAAACAAATTTAAATAGACAGGTAATAGAATGCTCTTCTCACAAGTTCTCTTTAGACTGTAGGCAGTGAGAACGACTTATATCCAGGTTTTTTTTTAAAAAAAAAGTCTAAGTCCTGTTATTTACAGTAAAATAGATTCATCCTGTTTACAGGCAGTGAGAACGACTTATATCCAGGTTTTTTTAAAAAAAAAAGTCTAAATCCTGTTATTTACAGTAAAATAGTTTCATCCTGTTTATCTCAAGAAGTAGAGTTTTCCTTCCTTAATCAATAATTTTACAGTTATATAAAAATGTGTGCTATAAGCTGTATTCATACCACGTTCATAGTGATATATCATAAACTGGAAAAAACCCAGACGTTCTTGTTCTGAAATAAGCTGATCTCCTCAGAACGACATCAGCCAATTTCCTTATTCACACCACTTCATATTAAAGGTGGAAGACCATGAGTGTCTGCTATCTAGTACTTGAATCTTAAGTGGCAGGAAGATTACATAATTTACCTTTATACAAGGAAGTCTTTTTCTCTTCCTTTTCCTTCTTCTTTTAATTGAGACACATAACATGTAATTAGAAATAAGTCATTATATTAGGATACCAACAGATGACACAAAAATATGCATTACACAGAGATGAATTTTGTAGTTGCTCCATTTGTTTTTATTGATTACAGTTTGCTGTTATACACTTTCCATAACAGACTCTATTCAACTCAGGAGCTTGGTTTTTCCCCTCAGGAGTATATATCCATAACACCTCTCCCTGTATCTTTTGTCGCCTGAAATTTCAAGAACCCCTTTTTTTTCTTCATAATCACTATGGTATCATTTCCATAGACAGTATATGATATAGATCATATCATATATGTGTGTCAAGCAAAGAGTTTCTTGGGTCTGATGCATATAAGAAAACTTGCAAACGGTTAATTAGGGAATTATACATTTCTGTTATTTTAAGGAAGTTAATATATAATCTCTTTGTCTCTGCTTTGACAAAATAAGGCATCTAACAATCACCTAAAAATTTAGCCTTAAATTAGAATGATTAGTATGTATCCTTATCTGTGCTCTTCTTCATTTAAACCTTTTAGTTATCTGCCGAAATTGATTTTGAATTGGTCTACTTAGGGACACTGAACAACAGTCCTGGTTAAGCAGGTCTATACCCTGCTCAGCCAATTCAATTTAGCAATCTCCTGATTCAAGCTGAGAAAGTTTTTAATCAAAACATAAACTGGGGCAAGTGAATATATAAAGAATGGTTGCAAAAACTGAACTGAAAATCAGATATCCTTCCAAATCAGGACTGTAGTCGAGAGCCTCTGAATTTGTAATGCCTCAGCCAATGGTTGTACAAGAACATGTACAGAGATGTGTGCTATCTCTTCAAAAGCAGTTGGAGGAAACCAGGCAGTGGGAGCCCTGGGGAACACATGGTAGTAAATTAAATAAAATAAGAGAGACTTATGGGCAAATAATAGTTTTCTGTATTCTAATATTGATCTTTGAGAGTGCTGGGAGAAATTCTTTACAGTGGCTGCTCTTGTCCTTAAATTTCAGTGCCATGTTTGAACGGAGTCCTTAGCATAAGTCCAGGCATTATTTTCAGTTATTGGTCTGTGAGTAAAAAGTCAAAAGGCTTGCTTAAAAAAAATACGTTAAACCTGATTCTTTCTAAATCAGAGGTTTCCTGATGTCAGTGCTTGTATCTGCAAACAGCAACTTTGAGACACCACACTAATGCTGACTCAATCTCTACATCTAACTTTCCTGTGAACTGCATTTAAAGATGGAAGTCTTTCTGGTTTCTCAGAGCAAGAACAACCTGCAGCTTTCCCAGATCATACCCACAAAGGAACTTGTTTATGCTACTGGGATACAGCTGCAGGGCCACCACAGCGCTGAGCTGAGAAATGAGAGAGAGATGGTGCTGGCTTCCTGTCTGTTTTGAAACAGGTAACAAAGAGGAGTGTATGGGTTTTTTTTAATTTAATTTAATTTCATTTCATTTCATTTTTAAAAAGTGAGTAAAAAATTTCTTATTCAGTTCAACCTTTTATTAAGGAATCCATCATGGATGCAAATGTGTCTGAATGAATTTCTTACCCCAGTGTGATGCCTGTTCCCACAATAAATGGAATGAAAATAGTGCCAAAGCCAGCAGACTGCACAGGTGCCGGGGGTGAAGGCAGATCTCATGGTGCAATGGCTCTCAGCAGGATCAGGGGTCAGACTTCCTTGCCAAGCCCTGAGTGCTGGTACAGTACAATTGCCAAGCTGCTGAGGGGTTTTTGACTCAGTCTACAGCATGGGTACTACGGTTAGGGATCCCTTTGTCCATATTTCTTCCTAAGGGCCAGAAGCAACAGGATAACAACTAGCACAGAGAAAACTTTGTGTTCTGTGTTGTATCCCACCCCTGGAGAGTGCAATTAAATGCTATAAAATCAGTCTCCATGTGCTGAATCATTCAAAACTGAAGGTGAAAAGGGGGATGAAAAATTTGTTTTGGATTAAAATTCATGTGGAATCACACAGGTGAGGACTCCTAAATCTTTCCGAACTTTGCAGCCGACAGTTTGTTTTTCCTTTGCACTACATTGCACCTTGGTAGATCTTAGTCCAAAAAGCCTTTGAAATCACTGTCCTGAGTTTGCTTCAGTCTCTTGATCTTAAATATATTGTTTGTCAAAAGCAGCTTCTAAATCCAATAGTCCATTAATTAATTAATGGAACCTAAAACTTGTGCCATAAATTCTTTTTCTGTCCATACACATTCCTATTTGTCTAAATGCCTTCTTACCAGTCATGTTGATAAATTCCCCTCCCCTTAATTCACTTTTGTGTTTCAGGTACCTCCTTTTCACACAAAATGCCATGTTTTCCTTCTAACCTTCAAGACATTGTAAACGTCCTTTTCTTGCTGATTAGCTGCTGCTGTTTTCTTCTCATGGGGACTTTCATACTGATCCATTCTGCCAGTGTGTCAAGCTTTGAATGCCTCCTTGCTGCCTGAATTCTGTTTCTGCCTTCAGACTCTTTCATGCCAACACTTTATGCATATTTTCATTGCCCTGGATTTCTTTAACGCTCCAAAAACCTCCTTCTTCCAATTCTGCCTCCTCACTAATGAAATCTGTTTCAAGAGTCACATTCCCTGTATCTGCAAACTGCAGCTAGCTTTGCAAGATTCAGAAAATATATATATATCCATCATACCCCCTCTAAATATATTAATGCTTTCCTGTTATCCCTGTCTTTCCTTGTTCCTTAATGTTTATTGGACAAACCAAGACAGGGGGCCTACATCCTCAGAAATTATGTCTGGTTCATCCTCCAAGGCAAAAGATTCTTTCTATTGTTTCCCTAGAACTATTTTAAAATAATATAAATTTTCTATCTTTTGGGAGTACAAGCATATGTGAATGTATTTCTTCATCTATCCCCATCTTAATTGTATTTTAAATAATTAACTGAGCAATTATCCTATCTATCTTATGTAATACCTTAAAATTAATATGATTATTGGTGTTTTGTTGGTTTCGTGTGGGTTTTTCCCTTCCCCAGGGGAAAAAAATTCAGACCTATGAAATCTGGAAAATAAGTTAGAAAATGAATTCCTAATTACAGTCTTGGCTGTAAACACATTTAAGTGCATCTTGCTAAAACTTTGAAGGATGTCAAAGAAGCATACCTATAAGCTGAAGATACTTATTCTGTTGCTTCCCTAGAACTTCAGAAATAATGTGAGGTAGAAATCATGCATGGAAAACAAGGCAAGTAGCCACTGGAATTGCATGGAATTTCTTGTTGTGAAAATTTACTTTTTAATTAGTCTAGAAATTACATAGATATCTTAGACACAATATTTAAACTATGAAAACACTATATAGTTTCATTCACAAGAGGATGACTTACCAAGAGTCTGAAAAAGTAGTGTCTACCCTACAGGGTCTTTTCTACCCATAAAAAAATACTGAAGAGAGCACATATATGCTAAACAAAGATACCTAAGAGTAAGCATACATAACAAGCAGAATTAATAAAACAAGCTGACCCCACAGCTCTCCTTCCTGTAGTTCTCTGGAGAAACTGCTACCTGCCCTGAGCATAGGGAACCAAAGGACAGTTTTGAGATGAGGCCCACAATGAACCTGATTAGCCCGAATTAATGCTGGGGGCTAGAAAAATGTCAGATGCAGGTTGCAGAAATAGTTTTCTCAAACATTGAATAAGTGCTTTAAAAATATTCAGCAGTGATCTTTGCTTGCTTTTTACTGTTCTATTTTACAAAAGTGCAGAGTTTAGATCTATATCTTGTATTTCCTGTCATTCTGAATGATGTTCATTGAATGAGACTTGAATGAAACTCTCTTTGGAAGCATATATGGTAGGACACAGCCTCAAAGGAGTGTTTTAAGATCACTTAAAGAATCACTGGCATAGGTATTGGTATAAGCAGGTTTAATACAAAGCTGGTTGGCAAGGTTCAGTCTACTAAATGGTTTAAGCACACAAAGAGCAAAGCAAATGAAAATCTAAAATCAATCAAACTGAAACTAAAATCAATCACAAATTACCTATGTGGATGCTGGGCATGGAAAGGGGTAAGGATGGGAAAAGGTAAGAATAGAAGGAATAAAGGAAGACACTCCCATTGAATCACAAAGTTCAGAGGGGACTCCCTTGCCAAACTTAGCCCCGGAACTGACCAATAGTTTAGGCCTAAAGGTTTAACAGCAACAATTTAACAAAAGATTCCATAGAACATATATAGTTTGTTGTGGCCTGCTGTGAACCAGGAGAGCTCAAAGGGTCTCACTCAGGACTGCTGCTTATGGGTGTATTGGGTTTGCATGGCCAGGTTTTGATAGCTGGGGGGCCACAGGGTTGGTATCTGTGAGAAGCTGCCAGAAGCTTCCTCCATGTCGAGCAGAGCCAATGCCAGCAGGCCCCAAGACGAAGGTGCCAGGCCCCAGGCGAATCAGAAATGGTGGGAACGCCTCCGTGATAATGTATTTAAGGGAAAAAAAAAGTTATAGCGCTGATGTAATTGTGGCCAGAGAAGAGCAGGGTGAGAACATGTGAGAGGAATAACTCTGCAGACACCAAGGCCAGAGGAGAAGGAGGGAGAGGGGATGCTCCAGGCACCAAAGCTGGGATTCCTCTGCAGCCTGTGGTGAAGACCATGGTAAGGCAGCTGTGCCCACGGAGGAGAACAGGGATGCAGAGGTCCACCTAGCCGTGCAAACCCAATACAATAGGGTTATAAGACCGTTGCCTTTAGTCACAGTAATTTTCCATCCCAGCTACAATTTAGGTCAGTAACTTTCTCTGAAAGTTCAATAACAAAAATGTTCTGCTTGGGTTGTTATGCAGGCAGGAAAAATAAATTTCCAAGGCTGTTCATTAAAAAGCAGGAGCTTGTTAGACAGTGTAAGTTCCTGGGAGCAGACAGTGTTTCTGATAAGCTCGGGAGGAGCTTAGCCCAGGTGCTGTTCATCAAGACTGAGGCCTAATGAGCATTTCTGAGAGCATCATGCAGCTCAAGAAGGAGTGGGGGAAGAATGCACCACCACAGATACATACATTCTGAAGAATATATTTGGTTTAAAAAATGGGTAATTTCCTTATTTATGCCCCTATTAATCACAGACTATATACTGTCAGAAAACTATCTAGTGTAGAGACGTGGCAAGCACATAATTAGACTTTTAATTACTATGTGGATTCCAAACTTTGCAGGTTTTTATTTCATTGATATTCAAAAGATGCAAGTATCATTATTTTGTTAGAAATCACACTCATTCACCCTAGTTACTGTAAGTAAACATATAATTATAGAATAGAACACATTACTGAAATCAAATTATCTTTTGAGAAGATGCATTCTGATAGTACTGAAGATGCTGGTAAGGAAACTTTACTGTGACCAGAGCCATATGGGTGGTTAGCACAATGGAGCAGTAATACATATGTGGCAAAAAATGAGGAGAGAATTTTGAGAAATTAACATGCTTTTGTTCCCCATTTTGAAATCATGGGGTGTGTTGATAGTACGAATATTTGGATTTCCTCAAATCTCCTTTTTTTGTCTTTGTTATGCTCAGCACTACTTTTACATCTTCCTTCCCTGGCTGATGAGCAAGGTCCTTAGGTCACTAGTAAAATAAAACTCATTGCTTCTGCCTTCTGTGAATGTAACATTGTTATCTAGATTCGTCAACAGTGATTCATGCTACTGTATTGAGAGAAATATTAATTTTGGGGGAGTGCATGAAGACAGAGCATCAATGTAGGAGAGGATTTGAGTCTGTGGGAGATGAGAAAGCACGCTGCACAACCTTCTTTTATGAAAATTAGAGATTAAAATATTAACATGCAGAGAGTGTTGGCAGACCTAGAAACAAGCAATTTTATCTGTGTAATCTCTGCTCCAGTGAGATCAATCAGATATACACCTTCCTTTTAACTAAGCTACATAACAAGGATGAGAAAAGAAAATAGTAGCCAGTATATGAGTATTTTTTTCAGTTTTTTCTCACTTTTGGAGATGGATAAATGCTTCACAGATGGCTTATGTCTTGCAGTGGGGCTGTGGAGACAGGGCGACCCTGTTCCTCATTCTGCCCTCCATCCTAGAACACGTGCCTTGGGTAAGCACAAATGCCTCCAGAAGTTCCAGGAGGGAAAAGCCCAACGTTACTCCACATCAGAGGGTAGCAGCAGCACAGCTTTCTCCCTGCATGGCTGTAATGAATCACGTAAATCCTAATTTTGTCTGGTTTTCTGTTTGCCTTGAAGAAATGTGAAAAAACGAGTCTATGCTTGAGCACAGCATTTGCATTTTCACCAGGCCAGTACTGAGATGAAGGATGGTTCTTCGCTCCCATTTCCAGGAAGGTCTGCCAAAATGTGATGATCACATCAAAGGCTCTGCTCCCTTTCTTCCCCCCCCCGCCCCCCTTTTTTTTCCCTTTTTTTTTTCCTTTTATTTTTTTATTCTTCATTTGAAATGAGGTAGTTATCTGGCTGTGTGTTCATTCCTTGACAAAGCTTAGATACAACAAGCTCCTACAGGCAAAAGATTAGTAACATTGGCTATTGCCTTGTGACTTTATTTGATTTGAGGGTGAATGTGCTGTAAGAGATGTTTCGAGCTGGTGGTGTGTGATTTCATGTATGAAAGCCTTTGTGTAAGGAGTATGTGCAACAGCCTTTGGCCATCATTCCAGCCTGCTTGTTCCCAGAAGAACCTGTGATTGGCTACAAAGCTAAGCCACAGCCTGCCTCTAGGCTCAGGAAGATTTTTAAAATTTTATCTCCTTTATTCTCACACTTTGTACAAAACCTATTATGAAGAGAAAAAAAGTTTGGAGCCCAGAGAACTGTTCTAAATCTGATGTGTGGAGTTTCCTTAGATATGCCATTTTTTGTTTTTAAATTAAAAACTTTAGGTACTCTCTTAAGAGGATAATTCAGCAGTGCCTTTTGAGACAAGATGACAATATTTCCTCTAATTGTGTGGCAAAATTACAGTAAATTGTATTCTAAATCTCCATTACAGACAACAGAAGAATGAGAGCACTGGGAAAACAAAGATGCTGTCCCTCTGTCATACAGTCACACCTCGAGTCTGTGCAGTTCTGGTCTCTGCTTCTCAAGAGCGGTGTAAGAGGTACTAGAAAACATGCAAATGATCCAAGGCATACAGAAAGTGCGTTGGAAAAAATGATTAAAAAGTTTGGACTACTTAGTTTGGAGCAGAGAAGACTGAGGGAAAGCATGACCAAGCAAATCATGCAGGTGATGGTAAGCAGAATGCAGATCCATGGTTCACCAATTCCCACAATACAGACACCAGGGGATTCTGGATGGTACTCAAATCAGTTCGAAATATTTAAAAGTACTTTACACAATGGGTGGTAAACTTTGAGAACTTTTCACCACAGGAGATTGAGGATAGCAGATGGTTTCATCAGGTTAAAATTTCAAATAATATGTATTAAATAAACAAGCAGGAAT
>NW_008236196.1:91861-108128 GCF_000691975.1 Corvus brachyrhynchos | reverse complement strand
AATGTGACCTCCAATATCCTTAATTCAGTGGTAGTGTATCCTAGGGAAGGAGAAGGATGGATAGCACAAAATGTCAAGCTTTTGCCACTGTCAGAAAACAAATCCTGTACCAGATGGAGTATTGGCTTAATCCATCAAGTTACTTCTCATGGTCTTCCTTTTATCCTGGGAAGTTCAATTACCATGACCTGGCTCTTCTCAACAACACTGATTTTTGAATTTTTTTTTCTCTGAAATATCCCAAATATTGAGATGAATGTGTTTATTTTGAAAGTTTTGTTGTATTGAGACTAATTCCTATGAATTCTTCAGTAAACCACAGGGAACTTTCTTTTTCCTTTTTTTGTGTATGTATTTCGACGGAAATTTGAATTTTCTACTAAAAAGAGTCTCTATATTATTTGTCACGATTTTCTTCATGCCTCTTCATCTGTATTAAATAATTCTCAAGAACTAACCAATTTAAGGCAATCAGACTTCAACTATGAATTTGATAATGCCTTTATAGCATTGATGCCTTAGGGTTTAACTTTTATGTTTTTCAAATCCTGCACTGCCTAGTGTGTAACTGAAGTTTCTTGTGGCCTGTTACCTGTTGTTCTCTCCTGCTGGTTAGACACAACAAACCTCTCTGGGTTTGCTCTTCAAGGACACCAGGCCCCAAAATGTGTAAACTAAAGCCTAGAGGGGGGAAAATGTGGGTTAATTACATCATTAACTGAGGTTATAATTGGAGAATTAACCCTGATATGCAAATGGACCAAACCTATAAAAGTGTGAAGAACCCGTGACCCAGGGTCCATCTTGGCTCTAGCCTTTAGACTGCCCAGGGTGTACCTTTGAAGGGCCTTCAAATAAATACCTACTTTTATTCTCTTATTCTTGTCTAGTCTCTGTGTTTTAGGTGGCCACCTCAAGGCATCAGTTTTTGGCACTCCAGATGGGATACAAGGCTTCTGAAAATATTCTGGACTGAGAAAGATCCAGGGCCAGTTTGGTAACCATGAAGTCAGGGTGTGGAAGATATAACCAGAGCTCAGTGTGTTATCTTTGAATGCTATCTAATGTAAGATCTGAGTTGGTTCTCAAATTGTAAACAAATTTTGCTGATCTTTCCACTTTGGTTTACATGTCAACTGTTAGCTCTGTATCCACATAAACGTCCTTGGATGAGTTCTGGACTAGAATCATATGCAAATTTTGGTTCCAAACCTGAGTCAGGGTTATCAGCTGTGTAGATTACAAGCACAGGAAAAAAATCATTTAAACTACATCATCTTAATTTGTATCAGTCTCTGTTTTCTCAGCTGTTTCAGGGGCAGAAGCCTTCTTGACACTTGAGTTAAGAAAGCTAAAGAGTTAAAATCTGGAGAAGCAGATTTTTTATTTGAATGACAACAGTACATACTGTTGGGCAAGGCAGTGTAGTTCTGCTGAGTTACATGAAGCAGTTGTCTTAATAGGTCTCGACATAGCCTGAAGAATATTTATCTCCTGTAAGTTCAAAAGGCTGAACCTAAAAGGCCACTTGAGACAATTCCTAACAGGGCCAATTTATCTTATTTAACTTTAATCTTTGTCTGTGGCTGAAATGACGCTTTGTTTACTAATGTCATTGACTAAGACGTTGCCTGAGAATGTCTGAGATTGGAGCATGTGCGATGCAACCACGCCAGGCTTGTGCACCACTGAGTGTAAAGTGAGCTTTTGGAAAGAGAGGAGAGAGGTTTATCTCCCTAGCACTCTGAGCACTACTTTAATGATAATCTTTCCTCATCTCAACATTCATGCAAAGTAGTGTAAGCAACACACAGACCTGAGATTTGAATGTTGAAACAAGTGATTTCCAGAGGGCTGGGTAAAATCTTTTTTAGCAATGCCTCAGGTCTTGGGGATCTGTTTGATAACATTTTTTCTTGCAAGTGCCTGAGAAACAAAGAATTTTTTAAAGAATCTGCTTTCCTGCTCAACCTCTTCTGGGATGCTTAAATCTTCCTCACCATCCATCTCTTTTATTTCTGCAATCTCCCAAGCTCCTTGTCCCAGTCCCAGAAAAAAATGGCCAGAAAAGTGAACAAGGAGTTTTGCAGTGAAAGTGATTTCAAGCTGGTTTTGTTTGCTTGTTTGCTTATTTTTAAGATTGGAGCAATTGTTATTTGTCAAGTAAGCCCTTCTGCTTTTCCTGACCTTTCCAAGATGTCTTGTAGTAACAGAACACTGTTCAGAGAGATAATTGTGCCACACAATTAGCTGTGGGACATAATTATGAATTTGGAAGCTGCAAGTCTCGTATTAACTTGTACATTTTAAGTATGAAGTGTCTGAGGCTTGTTGTGTTTCTAAGGAATTCCTTAACTAAATCTTCTTTTTTAGTTCTTCTCCCTTCATGCACTTAGTAAATTGCTGGCAACAATACTGGCAAATTACTGAATACAAAAAAGTTTAGACAGAATGATAATTTAGTTCATTTTAGCACAGCCACCCACAGGAAATGTTTCTCTACCTATTTCCCATTCTGAAGTTGTACTTAAAATATTCCTTTTCTTAGGAATTTTCTGCTAATCTTTGATAATGAACATGTAATTTTCACTCTGTAATAGTTTTAAAGGACTCATATTTTTTTCAAACTAACTGTCTTTCTTCTTGCACTAACAAAATTGACATTTCCTAATGCAGCTTCTTAATATGAAGGCATAAATCAGGAGATATGCGAAACACAAATGACTCAAATGTCTTGCTTTTTTCTGTTCCTGTCTGTGCAAAGTGGATGTAAAGTGTTGCCAGCCCTTGAATGCTGCCATTTTTACAGTCTTTACACTTGAGTTTTGTGTTGATCTAGTGAATAACTATATAGGCCCTGGGCTTGGGGATGTCATACCTATGGCTAACTTCCATAACCTTAATAACAACAATAGTAGCAGCAGTAGTAGTAATAATAATATTAATAATTTTAAGAAAAATAAAGATCACCTCGCCACCCTCCAAACCCAACATTCATTGCAAGAAGTAAAGCTCCTTTTCTCACGCTGTGCCTTAAACTCTGCCTTAGAAAGATCTTCAGAAGGCAAGTTGCAATCTCCCAGCAAACTACTTATACATGTGCTTACCCTTACCTGTCCTGCTGTCTTTAAGGAGCTGTCATAGGTTAGCAAGCATAGTCCCGGAAGGGATGTCCTTGCTAAGGGGTGCTTACAGTTTCCTCTGGGAACTGATAGAACCTATCAGCTGGCCAGTTTGAATATGGACAATTCTCTAAGCCACTTAAAGTTGTGACCACCTCTGTGATCCACATTTAAGAATAGGCAAACTCCCCCTCCAAGCTCTCTCTCGTTTCCGGTGAGATTAACCCTTTTTATTGCTGTGAAGAGCTGAAAACCTGAGGGAAGAGAGAGAGGAGATGCTTAAAGCTGAAATTCTGTTGTGAAGCTATGATATATCAGAGTATCCTGTTGTAATTTCATGAAGATATGGGGGGTGGAGTGTTCAACTCGTGAGCAAAAGCACCTGCGCTGAGATAGGCAGATGCTGACGCAGCTGTAATTTCATGAGAAGTTTGGACAGGGAGAGATGAACCAGATGAGGACTTTTGCTCCAAACGGGAAAGGAGGAAACCTCAGTCCCTAGAGATGAACCAGATGAGGACTTTTGCTCCAAATGGGAAAGGAGAAAACCTCAGTCCCTAGAGATGAACCAGATGAGGACTTTTGCTCCAAACGGGAAAGGAGAAAACCTCAGTCCCTAGAGATGCTCCCAGAGATAGTCCTAACGATGAAGATGATGAAGACCCTTTGCTCCCAGGGAAGGAGAAGGGCCTCTGTTTTTGTTTCTGAACGGCTCAACCTTAAAATTGTACCCCAAAAAACTTCAAGAGTGGACCCTCGAAAGCAGTTGCGGGAAAAGCTGCAAGTCGGGGGAAAGGACTCACACGCAGGCAGAGAGACTCCTCTTCCTAAATGGACTGAACAATATTTGGAAGTGGGCGGCTGTCTCGTTGTGATAATGTTTTCATAGCATGAGCAAGAAGAGACTTCTCTTTCTAAATGGACTGAACAAGGTTATTATGGAAGTGGTAAACAGACTGAACATCTCAAGGGTTGTCTTTTTACATTGTCAGTGGGAGAAGGGAGGAAGGTGGGGGGAGGAGGAGAGTTCTGAAGGTGGTATAATTTTGTTTTTTCCCTCTTTTAGGTCTGTTAATAAACTTCTTTATATTCTTTCAAGTTTGGTGCCTGCTTTGTGTTTCTCCTAATTCTTATCTCACAGCAGATAAACAGTAATGAGTATTTTGGACCAAACCACTACACTAAATTGGTGTTTCTGCCCAGTTACAAACCGAACCCGCGACAGGAGCTTTGTTTCTGTACATGAAGATAGACTTTCAGTGGGTTTTTTTTCTGTTGACTGTGAAACTTTCAATCTAAATTCAGGAATACCATACTGTACTTAATCCATATTCCAAAAGATTTGACTTCATTCCTTTTCTGTCTTTTCTTCCATCTTCCTTCACAAAGACAGTGAAAGCTCTCGAGGAGAAGTTGTATGAGGAGAGTCTGAAGTCAGTTTGGTTTGTTCAGCCTAAAGAAGAGGAGACTGAGGGGAGACCTCATTGCTGTTACAACTTCCCCATGAGGGGAAGAGGAGGGGCAGGCACTGATCTCTTCTCTGTGGTGACCAGTGACAGGATTCAAGGAGTGGAATGAAGCTGAGTTGGGGGAATGAATTAGGTTGAATATTAGGGAAAGGTTCTTCACCCAGAGAATGTTTGAGCCCTGGAACAGGCTCCCCAGGGAAGTGGTCACAGCACAGCCTGACAGAGTTCAAGACATGTTTGGACAATGCTCTCAGGCACATGGTGTGATCCTTGGGGTGTCCTGAACAGAGCCAGGAGTTGGACTCAATGATCCTTGTGAGTCTCTTCCAACTCAGGACATTCTATGACTCTATGATCTAGTAGTTTTCTCCGTAAGAATTACTGTTAGTGTAGTATCAACATTTTTAGCTTTGAGCGTGCTTAGTTTTGTCATGTGCTAGCATTTGATTTATGATTTGTTCACCGAGACCTTCTGGCTTCACAGACAGTGAATTTATTCCCTAGTTTTTTACAAACAGGCCCAAAACATCTTTAATGCTGCAGAAGGTAAAAAGCAAATTAGTTGGGGTTCAAGATAATGCATGTACTGCTTCTATGACAAGCTTTCCAAAATTCTTTGTGGCTTGCAACAATGTTGAGGTATTCACTGAGAGCAGGGAATAGGGCTGCCTATGAAACTTCAGACTCCATATACTTACTGAATAGTAAGCGTCTTTCCTCTAGGAAAAATCCCACAAAATATTGCATATGTATATGCAATAAAATATTATGATGTAACACATTCATGAGGGATAAACAGCAATTTTACAAGCAATGGCCTTCTGTTGAAGGAAATTAAGGATGGTGTTTTAAGTGAGATCAAAACTTTCCAGCTGATACAGAATGCAGTCTTAATAAAATGAGAATTTTAGAGCCAAAGAAATTGGCAAGTTTATTTAGGTGGAGGAGGAAGCAGTACAGCATTGATTTAAACACAGTGTTTTTCATTAAGGAGTGTACAAGGCTGCATACAGTTTACAAGTCAGTTAAGTTAAAGACTGGGGATAAAAAATTAAAAATGCAGAGAAGGAAATAAGGAGCAGAATAAACTAATGTTTAGAAAATCACAGTAAGTAGTTCTACAAATACAGCTTGAAAAATCTAGTCACAGATTTTAATGGATGAGAAAATATTTTCCTGCCCAATGTAGTGATTTATCAATTTTTAGTTACATTTAGTTCCTCTCCAGGACTGCATATTTAGGTTTTAAATGGCTAATCCTTACCTGAGATAAGTGCAGTGTGAGCATGGATGTATCCCAGTTGGGAATGCCAACTACCTCACTGGGTGGCATGCTCGCCAGCCATCTCTGCAGGGAGAATTTTGCAAATATAGTAAAACATACATCAATGCAGCATTATCTCATGGACACAATGTACTACATGGTTCTGCAGAGGCTTGTATTTCTGCGTTTAAGAAAATATGGATCAGGTTCATGTTGCCCCCCAAATCCTGGAGCTGGACTGATAATACTACTAAATCCACTTCCACAGTGATTAGACCCCAGACAGTGGGATCATATTAGGGAGATGTTTTCCCTAGATGTAACCATTAGAACATCTTTATCAGCCGCATCTATTTTATGTGGCTTTCTGCTGTTAACTTTGTATTCTGTGGTGAGTGACATATGTTATTTCACCATTTTCTAGGTCAAACTGTTTAGGTCTACCTACATTAAAAATAAGAATTTATTTGCAATATGTACCTACAAAATCTGAACAGATGTAGAACGTTCAATTTATTACTAAATGCATCATGATTTGATTATTTGTGAGCTAAAAGGCGCTTGGGCACATAAAAGTCTCTGAGACAGTTGTGTACCCATCTCTCTAAGGGATCAATAAGTCTCCTGTTCTGAATACAGCTCAGAGCCACGAGAAGGAGGTACAGTAGGGCTGGGATCCATGCATCTGGACTTTGTTGTAGCAAGGGTGTCAACAAGACTCACCGTTTATGCCAGTATCTGACAACTGATCAGCCAGATACATCTCCAGCTACAGTATAACCATATCGTTTTTGTCAGAAGTAAAAAAAAAAACAAACCTGGCTTGAACTTCCTCCTCTTTCCACTCATGCAAACTTTTTTTCTTTTCCTTGCATTTTGAGCAAGACATTTTCCCCAGGTAGCATCATACAGGTGGTTAGTGGACTCTGTGCAGCCACAAAGTTCAAAATTCAGGTAGAATTCTTTATCAGTAGCAACGATCAGATTTTCTTTGATCCTCCTTTCCAAATGCCCTGTGTCCCTTCCTGGAGATTTGAAATCATATTTACATAAATCCTTAACTATGCTTTCTGCAATTTACAAAATATGTGGAAGGTGGGATGTAAAGCTCCTTCCTGGAACACAGCAACACTTCAGCACGCCCCTTTGCTGTTTTTGCCATAACATTCACCCAGAGAGCATCTGAAGTTACAAGAGCTTTGTTCTCAGTGAAAGGTGAATTATTAACATGCTAGCCCTAGAGAAGAGGAACAGGGTGGGTGGTGAAGTGAGGTTACTGTGAAGTGTGCACAAAGATGATCTCTCAGTTCAAGCAGTTATATAAACCATAAAGGACCACCCTTGCCTTGAAAACAGCAGTGTGGTCTTTTCTGTTGTTCAATGCTAGTCATGGGTGATGGAAGAACAAGAGAGTCTTACAGTCTTGCTACAGTCTTCTAATTGATCTGGACTTTGGTTAATCTAAATTAATGAAGTTATTCTTTGTTCATTACACATTATTACTGAAGATTGGGAAATGGCAATTAGGAACAGAATACACAGCAGTAAATGGTAGCTACACAGATGAGTCAGCAAGGTGGCCCATGTGTTGGAAAAGACAAAAGGACCAGTGAAGGGGAAAAAAGGGCTAAAATATTTATTTCTATGTCTAATGAAGAAGAATATAAACAGTTTAGTTGTTCAGTCTCACCCTCAGACAGGCAGATGTGCTTCATTGCCTCCCTTATTAATACAGTGACTCCAAATGCATATAAGTACAGGCTTTGATTAGGTTAAATACCTGAGGATATGGGACTGGATCCAATCTTGAATGCATCCTTGAATAGATGAGGAAAAGGATGAGAAATATTGTAAAAATATAATTGAAATAGTTATTTTAAACAGACTGTAAGCCACTTATAATAAGTATAAAAATACTTGTTTTAAGTAAAACGGGCAAGTGTTAAAAATCCAATCCCTTCAAGAACAGATGCTAGCAAGTATTTAAAGCAAGAACCTCAAGAACTTGATATATTGTAGAAGAATTTGTTGATACTTAGGGAAAAAAATCAGATGTATATTAGAAGATACTAGCATGAAGGTTTACTGGGTTTTGTGAACACTCCTCCTCCATCAGTGCTGGTATCAGTCAGGGCTTTGTCAATACAGCTGAAAGATTCCCAAAGGCTCTGCCTACTCCCTCTGTTAGGTTGCAGTGTTGGACAGACATGAGTTACTTCCAGCATTAATATCATTTTGGCCTTCACCTTACCCACAGTGATCATCCTTTTTCATCATTAATCATGAGCAAGGCATCATGAACTCACTTACATGCAGGCACATGACAGAAGGGAAAATGGGTACTTCCCATTGCCTGCAGTAGGACTAGGCCCAGAAATTTTACTTTAATATATCAAGGATGTAAATTTGACAAATAGGTAGTACTGGCAACTCAAAAGCACATAAGCACATACCTCACTCTTTACATGCAAAATAAAATAACTAGATTTAAAAAAAAAATCTCTGTAATTGAAATGGTATATAAATAATATAACATCTGTTATACTTCTACATCAATTTACAATAATATATGCTGGTTTTCTGGTTTTAAACATCAAGTTTGATAAATATAATAACCCTAAAAACATTATGAAGACAAATAATCTAGATCAAAGAGAAATTCAGAAACAAGAAAATATACAAAAGAGAAAAAGAGAATGAAAATATGTAATTTTCCTCAAGTTATTTTGTCACGTCTTTTTTTTTTCTGTTTCCATGCACTGTCTTTCAATAGACATGATGAGTTTTCATCTTATCTATTATATGTCATGACACATATTAAGGATTAACACTTTTTTTTTTTATTTTTAAAGTATTTGTGGTATGGTATAATTTATGGAAATCCGTCCACTGTCCTCACAAGTATAGATCCGATGCTCACATTCGAACTTTGTTTCAAACTCCATGAAGCCATTCAAGAAACAGAAGCCTAATGTGAAAGTTCCTAGGTTATTGTCCTGATACAGAAGCTGCTTAGGTTTCCAAACCCCAGCTATGGTTTTCAACTGGATGCTTACTGGGGTTGTGTAAATAAACAGCTGTTTTAAGTTAGAGAACTGCAGCTGAGGTAAGTGGGTGAGTAGATAAAATGCTACTTTCCAGCACCTTCAGAAAACACAAAGGCTAAGAATTCATTACATGTTACATAGGAGACCAGAACTTTCCTCCAGGTTTCTCCAATATTTTACTCCACTTCATAAGGCTTAGGCATTTGAGTTGCTCTGATTCATTCTTTTAAATAAAAGGAGAATAAATGAGGTGCCTTTTGTAATCTTGCAGAGAAAGCAGAGAAATCTTGAGGCGTGGTCCCAATTACTGTTAAAGACTTTAGTAAAGAAAAGAGCTGGGTAGAGAAGTCATGGATGTGCCAACTGTTAAAATTGTTTGTTAAATGCAAGTGGCCAGATGGTTTATTATCATCTATGCTTAGTATTGATCTCAAAAAGTAGACTCAATCTGTGAGAAATGTATTGAATTTTTTGCTTGACTTCTTTTCTTTCTCTGATTTCCTTTAAACTAAATGTCAACCATATAAAGTTTTGTTCCCTTCAGGCCTGTCATAATTTTGCTCATTTATTCTTGTCAGATGATTTCTAAGGAGATTTGCAATACCAGACATAAGAGCAATATTTTTATACTGCATTAAAAGTATCTTCAACTTGGTATTGTCAAGACACAGCCAGACTCTGCAATCTGTGATGAGAGAAATGCAGTTTCTTTGCTCTGTTGTGGCAGCAGCAAGAAAGAAGTAGCAAGGAAAACATCTTCCATAGTCAACTCTTTATCTCCTCTCTAAGATATCTCTTATGTGTGCAGTTGTTTGGTGAATAGTGTGCATGGCTACATACTCAACTTGTGCCAAATATCTGAATATCACCCTATTTAATTTATTGCAGATCCGACTTCCAGAAGCGACAGGGTGAGAAGCTAATGAAAGGTCTTGAATTTTTCTTCTGTCTCACTAACAGAAGTCTATGACAGAAGCCTATAACAGAAAGTGCTTTGGGGTCTGTTTTTCTTGCATCAAAATGCTAAATTATTCAGGTCTCTTGAAATAAGGTTTAGGACCAGGTGTGAAAGAAAGAATGCTACACTGCTAGAGGGTTACAACAATAAGATGTTCTCTGCCTTCAACCCCAAGCTTACACTGTTTTAGCTCTCAATCTCAAAATATAGCAGCCATGTGGAAAGTCTCCTGGTTTCCTCTTTGGAGCAGGAAGAGCAACAAAGCAGCTATTTGAGATAACAATCCTTAACAGTGCCTCCAAAATCCATGTGCACTCCCACTATTTAGAAAATCTCTTCAGGGTGTCAGAGATCATGAATATTTGTAGACCCTCTCCAAGCAAGCACATGATTCCTTCTATCCTAAAAATTGTCAGGCTTCTTTGCCCAAATCTGCATGAAAACTATGTACAAGAGACCCTTTCCATCCCCTGCCAGGTGATCCTGCTGTTGTGACAGCTTCTTGCTCAGGCTGAGCAGCACTGTTCCTGCCTGTAAGGCATAAAGACATGCATGTGTGCAATACACATCTCTGTGCCTTACAGGCAGGATCAATGAATAATTTTCAACAGAATAATTTTCTATCTAATCTTCTTTGAATGCTTGTTGTATACTAGCAAACAATTATAATTTGACAGCTGTATTGAATTGTGTTATACAAATGCCTGTTTAGTTAGAAGAGGAGATCAATAAATAAATTGATGACTTTGTTTTTCCTCATAAGAAATGGATATTTTTAATTAATTTAAATTACTCATTAAATAAAAGATGCAACAAAAAGATACATTCAAGACCATAGTCAAGGTAAGAGGCTTTGAGGACTGGTTATTAAAAATCATTAATAAAAAAAAAGCAGCTAGTTTCTAAAGTTAAAGCACATTGTTGCTGTACAGAGAGATCCTTTATTTCAACTAGATCTGTTAAAGTTTAGAATTTTCCAAATAAACTTTATGCAAACTTCTGTTAGCCACCCCAAACATTAATTTTAGAAAATATTTGTTATGGACTTATTTAGTGATCATTCATCTTAATTGGAGTGGAGATGGGGGGACTGTAAATTAACTGTTTTAATATACTAGGTTTCCAGCGGTACTTCTGACTTGTGTTCTATTATTGTTAACATATATACTCTCAGTTCTTTTTCTTAGACACACCTTTTACTGTAAATACTTCATTTATTGTGATTAACTTTTCTCCATTGTAGCTAAGAGATTGGCTCAGCTATATTGTTCCTTATGCTTTGGATATTAATTTCACACACAGCTGGAAATAAGTGCTTTTGGGAAAATTTAGCTAAAAAGGCATTAAATCTAAGACCAAAGTTTAAGACAATGAAATATTAACTCTAGTATTAAGACTTCAGAAAAAGGAAATGAGGTCTGATTTTGTTCCCACCAAAGAACTGTAATTGACTTACATTTTTGGGGCTAAAGGTGAAGGTGAAATGGCACTGTGACCAGACTCAGACTGTCCACTTAGAATAGGGCTTTGGAACAGCTGCTGCATCAGCAGGGCTGCCCTAAACAACAGGGAAATTGGGAGCAATAGATGACCAATACAAGCTCAAAGGCTGAATATCATGGATTCTGGATACAAAAATGCTGTTAGCAAGGAATTTTCCTGCTTCTTTCTAAACCGTGGGATACTTTTCTCTCTCACAGAAGATATTTGCAGAGTTTATAAACCATGAACACCTGCGACCTTGCCGAGCTTTGTTTATGGTACAGTAGGAAAATATTTTGACAATGGATGTTTTAGGATTTTAGCCAATCACCCCCAAAGGATGGTTGATCCTTTGTCCAATTAGACTATGAAGAAAAAAGTCTATAAAAGAGTTTTAAAAATAATTAAATAAATCAATCTTGCTGCACAATTCCTGCCTGCTGGATCTTCTCTCCTCCTCCCTATGGCTGCCGGATACACTGATATTTATGGCACAAATAATGAATGCAGGAAGATTGGGCTTGTTGTTTAGGTGCAGTAAAGCATGGTGATGAAAATGTGAGAGACACAGCTCTGTCACAAGTCAGACAAGGACCTGCAAGGAGAACCAGAATTGGCAGGGAGTGTTCCTTATCTTGATAAATTGACAGTGGTTTTTTGGGAGATGATAAAAATGTTACCATTTTGATATTTGAGACCATCTCTGGTCATACAGATGGCTGGCTCTTTGCAGCAACAGAGCCAAGAAACTTTATTCAACTTGGTGTGGCACTTAGGCTCACACTTAACACCATTGATAGCTGCAGGATTATGCACATCATCTCACCTCAGCTTTACTCAGGACTGTCTTGTAAAAGAATGTATTGATGCATCCTAAATCTATAGAAAGTTGCAGGACGAAAAAAAGCAAGGATTAAGTTATGAATTCATTATATCTTCCATACAAGGCACAGAAATGCCTGAAATTTCTTCAGTTGCCTGAGGTACCTTATTTTGAAGATCTGAAGTTAGTTGTTTTCCTTCATACCACTATACCACTCATGCCACTTCAGAGGAAATCAGATGAACTTTTCTTGCAGGACCCCAGATGATCCCCAGCCCACGTCTGTCCCCAGGGTAGGCTATTGGTACAGCACCTGCAAGGGGGAGTGGGAGGGTGTATGACTAATCCTGCTTTCACACTGCTGGAAATATTTTCTCTCAGCAGCATGTATAAAAACTGAAAACAAGTCCAATTAAAGACTATACCAATAAACAGAAAGCACACAGCAACAGCTGAGTGATTATGTAGGGCAAAATAGTGTGGTAGCCAACTGACTGCAATATGCTCTACCAAATTTAGATCTTATATCGTACACAAAGGTAGGTGGTATGTACTGCAGTCAGCTACCTTGGACTTGTTTGCTGTCTTATTGATTAGATGCTCAGGTCTGAGCTGTTGTAAATTCTTTTACTTCTCAGTGCATACTGTCAAATATGTTGCCTAGGGAGCTCATAGCTACCGTTCCGTTAAAAAAAAAAAAAAAAAAGAGTGTTTTAAATTGTTTCTTTTCTCAGTTTTCATTTATTCAATTCTTTTCCACTGCCTACTGCTTTTGGAGCATACTCATGAGCAGAGCAGTATGCATTTAAATTGTTATTGCTGCAGTGTTGCAAGGGCTGTGTCTATCAGCTGAAGTGAATCACTAACACTAGCTTATGATTTAAGTTACAGCTATTTTTCATACAATTAAAAAACGTGCATAGCGTAAATATATGACTGACCAGATTTACACTCTCTCATTCATGCTGGGGAAAAAAACCCACAAAACTATCATCATTCACATATGCATTCAATACTTTGCATGACAGGTTTTTCAAATATTATGAGCATAAAGCAATAATCACTCCAGGGCAAGATTAGTTTGGGGTTTTTTTCCCAGCGTGTTCATAACAACAATAACAACAATAACAAAACCAACATTGATAAATAACTGAATGGCAGAGAGATTTTTAAAGAGTTCTGAGAGTAGCCTCCAATATTTTTTTTTTATTTTACTACTTTTCAACTACTGCAGATAAATTTTGAATATTTTTGTTATCCCTCCATGTTTGCAGAACACTTGGGGTGCATCCAGCACATATGTGATTATAAAAAAACGTAATACAAGTTGCAGTGTTGGTACAACTTGTTACGAGGCTATTCCTTCCTATTAGATACTCTAACCCTGTCACTTCAAGCTGAGTTATTGTACTTTTTGATAAATACTTCAGGTAAAACCATTCACCTGCTTCTGAGAATAACACTACAAGGACAATTTGTTATTTGGCCAATTTTAAGTAAAATCAAGCAAAATTTGTTAATTCTTGTGTTCCAGTACATAGTTGTAAAGGCTTTGCATCAAGGGCCTCATATTTTACAAAGAAACATTATTTGTTTTCTATTTCTTTCTGTGTTCATAAGCAGGAAATCATAAGTAAATTATAAGCATTAGAAATATTTCTGTACTGAAAGACGTAGATTTTCGTATATCTGCACACTAATAATGCATAGTGTAAAGTCTAAATTGACTGTAGCATCTGCAGCTGATAAGAAATAGGCAGTTCTGACAGCTGTAGACTGAAATGGGTCAGGAACACATGCCAAAAACCTGGCAATAATTCTGTAATTCAGGAAGGAGATATAAAGCTGCCATGAAGGTGGGAAGGGAGGGAGGATAGCTGAAACTGCAGAGGATGAGAGAGTCAGTTTTAAGAAGGAGCAGATAACCGACAGAAATGAGGTGTCTGGAAGGATGAGACTGATGTTGGATCTTGCATCCCCTAGCACAGGTGTAACCACCTGTGCCACTGGCTAAGGCGGAGATACTGTGGGCAAAGTATCAGCTATGCATGTAATTACAGAGCATATGAGAACGCATGCACCACGGCCTGTCAGTCAAATATAATTCTGCCATTTCCCATCTTACACATTCATAACTAGCAGAAGACACCATTTGACTGACATAACTTTAATTCATAACTATAGAAAAAATTTGGTATGTATATATAGCAATATCTTATTGTCCATTGCAGAATAGTAAGGAAGCTTATTGATTATTTTAAAAGAGAATTTTCACGGAAATGTTTAGGGCTGTGTCTTTTGCAATAAAAAAAGACTTTATGAGTTTTATCAATAAAGCTGTGTGAGAGACCGAGTTAGATTTAGAAGTAATATAGAGGCAGAATACACAATAAGAAAATTTTTTGTGAAATAGAACAGCTGGACCTACACTAAATAAAGAGTGGAGTATGAAAGATGTCTAGCAGCATTATACACACAGAAGGCCTGGGTTTCCAAAGGGATAAAGCTTCTATTTGTCTCTATTTAAGCAGAAGATCCTAGCAGCACAGCAAGCAGCCTTTCATGGCTTACAGCTGTGCACTTTACTGCCACCTCATTCTGCTCTTCTGCACAACTCTCAAATTCATAGACTATCCACCTGGCAGAAGTAAGCTAAACATTGGTTTGCAAGAGTCCTGAAATTTCTCTAAATTACAAGTGCAGTAAATCTACACAAATCTGGCAAACACCCTGCAGTGGTTCTATATCGAGCTGTACTGTATCTCACTGCAGCCAGAACAAATGCTGCATCCAGGGAGATCCTCTGCTAATAATTTTCTCACCACTCGAGTTAAAAGGAATCCTCATTGTCTGGCCATGGAACAGAAAATTATTACAGCCTGTGTTGGTCAAGCCAAAAATTTTCTGACAGCTCTGTATGACTGTTTGCCTTGGTAGGCCATTACATGGAACAGTTTAACTAGAGAAGTAGGGGATGCAGTATGTTCCTGTGTAATAAATTTTTTTTAAAAATCCAAAATACAGAAAAATTATAAGGAAAAGTAGCTGGAGACAGAAGTTGCCACAAATGTGATCTACAAATATTACAATCTTCGTGGGCAAGGGGAAGAGTTAACAGGAATGAGAGAATTGTAAGGCTGAAGCTCAGTGGTAAAACCAAGACAACAACGTACTGGGAAGCTTGATGAGGAGATTATTTGCACTAATAGCTAAAGCATCCAAACAAAATATAATTTAGAATGATCAAATCCCCTGAGTGTTCAATGAGAGATGTTCTTCTTGAAGGAAGATCAGAGAGCTTCAAGGTGACCTTACAAAGACCTTGTTATGTCTTCTTGGCCCTTGGACTATACCACTAAATCCTTTCTTCTCTGGCCTCTTTTGCTTACCTCTCTACTTCTTTTCAGTAAATAACAAAATATCCTTTCTGAATTTATTAGAGGTGTAGATGTTACATTTACAGTGCTGTGCTTTGGTAGAGTCTGTTTTCCTCAAAGAGTTTTAGACAAAGTCAAATATTTGTTTTCTATGGGATTTTGTCTGGCAACAGAAGGCAACATTTGTCTTCAGGTTTAAATGTGAAAATTAGGTCTAAAATCACATCTGCACAGGAAACATTATTTAGTTACTGAATAGTGAAATTTATTAATATGCCTTCACAAACCCTGAAGCATGCTGCGGCTCTTTTTCACTTCTGAAAGGATAGGAGGGATGTGACTGGAGAGGCAGATTAAAAGTGTGTTCTGTCTAGCCCAGTTATAATGAGCTATGCTTTTTTTTTTTCTCTGTGGATGGCAGATTTAATATTTTAGTGGTGTTCTAAAACAACAGCACTTACTCATATTCTCCTATTGCCCTATTTCCTTTCTCACCTTTCCTACTATTTTCAGCATTCTTCTCCTTTCTCTACAGATTACATCACAAATCTACTATCTACCTTCTACAACTTCAATTTACTCACAGGTCAGACAGAAGATTATTGACTTTTCAGCTGTATCACAATTCAAGATGTACACTCCAATGAGTCTGGAAACGTTGTGTCAGGTAATGGTTCCCACCTCTAGTGATTTTATGGAATCCTGCGGTCATTTCAGTGTAGGGA
>NW_008236196.1:53293-91844 GCF_000691975.1 Corvus brachyrhynchos | reverse complement strand
TTCTTTCCTTGGAGAAGGTCTGTCAGCCAGCTTATGTTTTAAATTTTTTTTAATTCCTCTGTGTTAGTCCCAGGCCCTGATTTTGAAAAGTTAAATCCATAGGTGTAGAAAAGCCTGCAAAAACTTTCATGGAAGAGGAAAAAGGTCCCAAGAAAGTACTGTGGACAAAAACCTCTTTCTGTTGTGAATAGTTTCTTGAAGATGAGAGAAGTCATTATGGAATTTATGCTTTTTTTTTTTTTCCCCCCTCCTTGGAGATCTAAGGCAATATAGTACTTCAATTTGCAGTACCCAGTAACATACCAAGAAAGAAGATTAATTCTAAAGCCAGATATAGCCAATATTACTACATGAAAAGCTCTCTGAAGAACCTCTCTCAGCTTTGCTTTTATCTTTTCAAAGGCTAAGGAAGATTTGTTTCTGTCGTGAATGAGCGTTTTAAGATGTCTTAAAGAATCACCAGCAAAGGTATCAGTAAAAACAGGTCTAATATAAAAGCAACAGCACAAGAAAGTTCAGTGGCAAGGTTCACTCTACTACTTACTAGACGGTTAAGGCACACTGAAAAAAAGCAAACAAAAATCCAGAGTCAATCCATCCAAACCGAAATAAAGGCCCAACAGCACTCAACTTCAAGTTAAGAGCACCTTAACTTATCAGCATTTAATTTACTCAATTTATAACTTATGTTTAACAATTTAGCAAAGGATTCATATAGGATTTACTGTACCACAAGAGTTACTTACTTGCAGGCCTAGCTTACTTATGAGTGTGGAGGAATTACGGGTCTAGGAGAGCAGCATTCCTAGTACATCTGGCATAGCATATGCACGCTTGCACGCACACAGATATAAAGAGTCTGTGCAAGGTACCTGTGAAAACTTCCCCTCAAAGGTAGTGAAATACATTTCAGATGTCTTTGCATCATCTCAACAGGCGAAGGGTAGAGCCTTGAGGAATGGGGGTATCAGGCCAGGATCCATTGTTGTTCGGAAATCTCCAAAAACAGCAAACCTGAGAGTTGCTGTCTCTGAGAGGCCCCACACAAGAGGGGCTTCACTGGTCACTGCTGCTGCGGTCCAGGAGAGCTCAAAGGGTCTCACTTTGGACCCCGGTTTATAGGATTGCAAGAAACTGGGCTTTAGCCATAACAGTGTAACTGGGCTTTAGCCATAACGGCCTGGACACTCTTCAGGCTGGAAATTTCCTCTGAACGTTTGAGAACAAAAGCATTATCCCACTTGGGTTTTTATGTAGGCAAAAAATAGTTTCCAGGGCTGTTCACTAAAAAAAAACCCAGGAGCTTGTTAGACAGCACCAGTTCCTGGGAGCAGACAGTGTTTCTGATAAGCACAAGAGGAGCTCAGCCCAGGTGCTGCTCGTCGAGGCTGAGGCCTAATGAGAATTTCTGAGGTCATCGTGCAGCCTGGAGTGGGGGAATGCACCACCACAGTTTTGTTTCTTTACTTTTGAATAAAAATTGAAATGCTTTCACTACATTTGGTGTTTGATAATATTAAGATGTCTTTCTCTCTTCTTTATAAGAAAACATGAATATCATGTATTATAAATGGAAATTCTGCTTTTAATATGACTATATATTGAATTTCCTCAAACAATCAAATTCATAGGTATGGGTTATGAGTTTTGGTTTTGAGCTTTATATACTGGTTTTAAATGAGTCAACCTTGATAATACATCCTTGTTAAAGTATCAGGAAAATAAGTTTATCTTACATACTGACAGTCATAGTTGTAAAGGCATACCAGACAGCTCTTTCATTTTCTTCTATCTCCAGTATTCTGTAAAGCTTCACTTCTTAAGGTGTGAGGAGGAAGTTTCAATCAATCAAGTCCTTCTGCAAGATTTTATTTGCCCCTAGTATGATACAGATGCTCAGTAATCACTTCTGATTGACCCTGATTTTAATCAGGCCAAATAAAAACTACCTTGGATATTTGGATATGTCATTCAAAATAAAAAGGTGTTGAAATCAATGCACTAACTGCCAAAACTAGAAGAGCAGAAGTGTGGTAAACTATGTGCTTTAATGTGGTTTCCCCAGCTGGATCAACATGTTTGGATAAAACATTCTGCAATAAGCTAGTGTTTCGTGGTGCACTTTGTGGTATGGGCCAGGTTCAGGCAAACAGGTTGATTTAATACAGCTTTGATTCCACCCAGGAATGTGGACTAGGTTTAAGAAAAGAATTTCAAATTCATCTTTAAGATCCCAGTGTCATCGAGGTGAGTGAAATAATGTCAGTGCTAAAACTATAAATGATAACAGAAACCTTCAAAAGTGACTTTTTGTGGACCCCTCTGCATAAAAGGGTTTTAGTCAGCCAATCACCAAAACATCCTGTGTAGTACCTTATACAATACTGACTGTACTTGTAAGATTCCCTTAGACAAAGAATCAGTGAAACTTGGGCACCTTTTAACCATCTTACACATTTGCCACATGCAGTTAATTACTTATCAGTTTAAGTAATTTTAAATACAGAAAAACTAACCTCAATTAACTCCTAATTATTTTCAGAAAAAACATGAATTAAACCTAAAAATAAAATGAGCGGAATATCCCAATTAAAAAAAAAAAAAAACTCAAAACCCAGCTGTACTTCCCTCACAACAGTACATGACTGTGGCCCTGGCATGCAGTAGAAACGTGCTTACACTTTATTAAGAAATACTTGTCATAAAGTGTTCAACAAATATTTTGTTCTAACTGCCCATTTAGAGGGCATATTGCTGCAAGTTTGTCTGGGCTAGACAGAGAACTAAAGCTTGATGAAGTAATCATGAAAGGTTTTTTTCCACAGGTGAAGCACCTCAAAAGTCCATAAGTGTCTAGATTTTATGTAATCCAGTATTGCACTAATGGTCCTGCTATAAACTCAGTCTGCAAAACTAATAAAGTGCAGGAGGCAGTGCAATCCTTGCATGCTGATTAACCAGCTACTCCTCAAAAACTCTTTCTCAATTCTTTGGTAGTAAAATGGAAATAATTAATGTGAGATGTGTAGATGATGAAACAATGAATTCAGTAAGGAGCTAGAGAAGCCCCTGCTTGCACCTCCTGGGTAATTACCTGTGCTGCAGCAAAGTATTGCAAGAGCTTTCTCTGCCAGAAAGGATGTATTTCATGTTGCTGAACCACCAGGAGTGTGTTCAGCTGGGACAAACTCACAGGAGAAGCATGCAGAAATATGGAAATACTGAAAGAAGATCTGTTTATCTGCTACCGCAGTACAGCATGAACAAAGAACACCTAAAGGATTTTGCCTTTTGAAAAATGCACAAAAAAATTATTATTTTTAGACCAAATTCATACATTCCATATCAGCTCTCTCAAGTCTACAGGTGTTTATTAGGTTATATAAACAAAGTATCAGCTCATTTAAAGGGACTATGCTCTCTATCTCAATTGCTTCCTCAAAGAGAGTACCATCACCTACCTTTACCCGGATTTGAAGTCAGCCCTCTGGATTACTGTATTGCTGTGCAGCATTTAAAAGCAACAACAACAACCACAACCTAAAAAAACCTCCACAGACCACTAGGTCAAGATATTAGCCTGCTCACTATGGGAATCTTGATATATCCTGAGCATCGATTTACACAGAGTCTGTAGGAGGACATAAGGACAGAGTTAGAAAGCACATGAGAAGTATGTTTTACTTTGAGGACTGGGTTTATAAAGAGAGGCTGAGAAGAGAAAGAAAAAACTTTAGAATGAAAACTGGCAGAAAAGTAGGCAAAGTGGTAGACACCGTGAGAGCATTACACAATGCTCATGGGAAGCCAACAAGCAGCACTTGAGGAGGGTTAGCAAGCATGGTGCTGTGTGAGGTATCTAAGGGAGATGTTCAGAAGTGAGTTTTTATTTTGGCCATTTTGTTGGAAGTGGAATTCAGCTTCTGAGAGAGCCTTAGCTAAGGTTTCTGAGATGTGCAGGTGTGAGAACTGATTCTGCATTTATAGGATGTAGACTTTTCCAATATTCCAGCATAGATATTCAGTTGAAAATATTCAATATATTTTAGGAATACTCTATTTTTTGGAGATCTGCTCTGAAACAGAAGTAAAACAGAATTAAATTAAAATCATAGCTCTCCACTGTTTTGGGAATGAAGGGTTATTTTCTGCCAAATGTATCCCAAAAACAAACCTTGATGTTTATATATTTGTTCTCAAAACAAAGTGAGTTGCCACAATACATTATGTAGAGCTGTAAGTCATCCCTGCAAGCCAAATTATTTATAACTATTTTTATTTTCTGTTTCAAATACAAAGTCCTTGAATGGAAGACAATGATCTAGTACCTAAATATTTTGCTGGATAGTATGAACAGTGGAAAATATATGGGAGCCACTGTGACAAGGATAAAATACCATAAATCCATTTTAAATGAATATAGATGAGCAGCATATATTCTCTTGTGCCATGGAAACTTTGTTTAGCCAGCTCAGAAAACTGGTTGTAATTCAAAAATATTTAAGGTTTTTGTTTAAAAATTTATGAGTGCCTTCATGTCAACCATTTCCAAGGCCCTTTACCTTAGGAGACTAGATAGACAGATACTCAAAATATCTAGCACAATTATTATTTGAGAAAAAGTGAGGGAAAAGTGAGGTAAGTGATGTGCTGTTTTTGAGACTCATGAGTGACCTCATTGTTTCCTGACACTGTCTTGTCTGCTAACAAAGAGCTTCTGCACGTTCCCCACAGCCTGTTTCAGCACTGGGGAGCAGCTGTGGATGCATGGTCAGCAATGCTAGGACCGATTTTCTCAATGTCACCCTGTTGTGGTTTTGGCCAGGAGAGTTCATTTTCTCACAGTTGCCATGAGGATGGCAGAGCCTGGAGCCATGTGTGTGTGTCCAGGTTCATTATTCTGTGCCACGCACATCATCACTAGGAGCCATGGCTTTGGGTGGGAGAAGAATGGACATGATGCAGAACCACAGCCATTTTGTTCCTTTTTCCGAGGTCGCAAAGTGGCCAACAGAGCCAGTGGGGTGGCACAGATGGGACGAGGATTGGTCAGTGCAGTGCAGGCCATGTGGGCAGAGCAGTCCATCTCAGAGGGTTTGTCCATCATTGTGTGTCATTGTCCCACATTCAGGGGAAAAAAACCCCACTGTCTTCAGTGACAACCACCATTTTCTCCTTTGTCTCAGGAAGACTCATGTCACTGGCTGGGGTAACCTTGGGTCGGTCAGACTTCCATACGCATTTTTGGCATGTAGTCACCCTCTTTCATACACTTGTTATTAGTATTGTTGCTATTATTGCTTGTTTTCCTTATCTTATTTCTGGTGTTCCAGTAAATTTTTTTCTCAACCCACCATCTCTGCCTTTTTGTCCCTTTCTCCCTGGAGAGGGTTGGGGAAAGGGAAGTGGTTGCTTGGAGCTTAATTTCCATCTGGTTGTAAACCACAACCATTGAAGAAAGACCGACTGTGGCAACCAACCAACCAGTTGCTGCAGTTATTTTGATGGGGAATGGAAGATTTTGTGGTAGAGAGACCATAACTTCAGAGGAGCTGACCTACCCTAGGCTACCCTAGGTAGGGATACAGTCTAGGCTTTTAGGGTGGCAGCAGCACAGGCCATAGAAACTTCCTCATGGATAGCTACCATCCTGCAGCAGAAAGGCTGGGTCATCCTCAGATGAAGGCTGGGGTTTACCTCTGGTCCTGTGTCAATCTGGAAAGTCCTGTCAACAGTTGAAGAAGAAGTCTGGACACAGGCATACCCAGGACCCAGCTCAAATCCCACTGTCATGCAAGAGGAAGAGGATTCCTGAAGGGTCACCCTGGTTGCAGTGGAGAGAGTAGTCAGGACTGCGGGTTCACACAGGACTTGGCCCGTCTACCCTGGTCACTCACTGTGGGAAAGAGAGGGCTTGTTTGAGGAGAATACTATAAACAGATTTGGTCTTGGAAGGCTGATTTTAAAAATAGTCCCCTAAGAACACCAGTATGGACAGCTGGTCTTAAACCTGGACTTCAGAGCTGAAGCTTGGGAAAATTATGAAGCAGCCATCCAAACAAATATGGCATGTAACAGAGATGCCAGTCCCTTTCTTCAGGTACAAATAAATATATATATGCTGGAAATAGAAGGTGTGCAGAGTAGTAGAGCTCTGACTTTGTCTACTAAAAGAGTATGTGAATAAACTTATAACACTTCATGTAGCTAGATATTATCCATCCCTCATTTCTGTGAGGTTTACTGCTTATTTTCAGTCTAGCCAATGTCCATCTGCAAGATTTCATGATAATTTCCACACTTAGTCTGAAATTTACAATTCAGCCTGATATATATCAAACCAAACTCTTGTGGATCATTTCTGCCTTTATTTTTCTCCCAAAGTCATCACTTATATTCAGAAATGAGAAAGACTGCTTACACAGAACTCTTCTTTGCACTGTCCTGAAGGGTTTAAGAGCTGTTTTTCAGAATGAGCTGCAAGTCATGTTGCAAATGCTGATATTGAAGAGTCAGCACTTCCTGCCTCCTATTACCTCTGTCCTTATTCCCAAGACTTTTACATCCATTAACAACATGATGCCTTTGAAAATCAAGTGCCCTCTTTTTGAGTCCATTCCCAACTGAAGTCCTTGCAAGCTACATTTAAGTGCTGCTGACAAGATGTTCTGTCACTGCCCCCCAGTTTTAGGCTGCTCTCTATAATGAGGAAATATTCCTTTAAAATCACCTTAATGGTGTAATCTGGAGTCCTCAGCTCTTCTGGTAATGGGGAGAGCTTTAAAAGCCATAGGTGTCTTGCATGCTGTAGCCTCTGCAGCTCTGCTAATAGAAGGGTGTATGCACCTCTAAGTTTCTCTCAACTGTACATGTGACCAGTGCTGGAATTAAAGCAGTGCTAATAAAAGCAAGACAAATGGATAAATAAAAAGGTATTTGCCATAGTCATATATATATATAGGATGCATAGAAAGAGAGAAGGATATCTCCCATCTTGATCTAAATACGGTTCAAAACAGTGGATTGAATGCTGCTTGATTAGCTCTGTTCACATGTGCATTAGTAATGTAACACTGGAAAAATGGTTCACACTTGCCCACTGGGAGGGGACTGGTGAGCTGCACAGGCTGTGTTCAGGTCCCACTTTTGGAACTACAGAAATACCACGTGGGAACATCCCTCCACATCTCATTACACATCTGCCACATCCATGACTTCCCATTACAGTTAACAGGGAAATGTGTACAAAAGGCAATACAAAGCAAAATAAGCAGTCATTCCAATTCACCTGTCACTTTTCTTCACAGTATTGAGGAATCTGTTCTGTAGTGGTCCTTCTGAAAGCAAGCAGATAGTTTTATAGAGAAAATGTGATATGGCAAAAAATTTTTGTCCTCTGCATTTGAGTCCTTTGGGAGAAGAGAAGATTAATAGCTTTTTTTCCCCTTCTAATTTTTAAGCCTATGACATTTTATTTCTGATTAAGTCTTACTAAACCCAAGAATTCTATGTTCATTTTCTCTTCTCATCCTTCACTATAAGGAGGTGAATATAGGTTGCAAATATATGTTCTAGGAAAGGACATATATTAACACCTACCAGCAGGGAAACTTGCAGGGAGAAGGACTCCGGAAAAGACAAACAAAAACGTAAAAATCACTTTGGAATTTTCACATTTCTCATAGCCCTTTTTTCCTTTGAATGATTATAAATGCCTATTTTTATTAGTTTTTAAAAATGCCTTGTAAATCTGCTTACAACTAGGAGAGTTCTGCTGCCTGACATGCTAAATAAACTGCAAATAAACTTGAAGGCTATTTGTTTTCAAACATCCTGTTTCTCTCTTTTGAGAGCTGCTTCGTCTCCAGCTGCAGGTACTTCAAAGAGAGACAAGTATTTGAGAAATGGGCTGCAGCTGAAATCAGGAATACTTCTTGTAGTATACATGTTGAACAAATCATGATTTGGACTTACAAGCACTTCAAATGTCTTTCTAGTGAAGGCTAATTAATTATTGCTTTAAAACAAACAACCTACTTAAATCTGATGAGTCCCTGTTTTATGCATTGTAAGCTCCTGTATTTTAGTATATAGCTGTGACTGGTTAATTACCCTGTTATCTCTTTGACCAGTGCCTTCCCCTTTTATCTTCTAGAAACACCACCCTGAATCTCTATTTGATTTCATGGAGGTCATTAATGTCTGTCACACCAATAAAGGTTCAGGCTTCTGTCACACTTCTTTCTGGCAAATTAAATATTCTTGTTCTCAATATACTATTTCCTTATTTCTTACAGCACAATTTCAATATAGGAAATGAAAGTCCTAGGTCTTGCCTTGTTTTTATCCTGGGCACTAATTTCTTTATTCTCTAGTGAGGTGATCTACATTTCTACTCCTAGGAGGAGGGAAGGAATGGTGACCACTTAAAATGAGATTACATTCTCAAGTGATGCTGAGCAAAGAGGTTTTTTTTATTCCTGTTAACAAGTGGGCCAGTCTTGATATATGTTATAGAATTAGGTTTCTTTTTATTTTTTAGATCGATTTGTGCTGCAAATGCTAGCTATTCTGAAAGCATTGCACAATAAAACAAAGAGAAATTTTTCAAGGAATAACTGAGATTTCCATTTTTATAATTAAGATAATTAAAATAATTACTATTGTTCTTAACATAGTATCCTTATCCATTAAAAATGCTTTCTGCTTTTATGTGAAATGTTATGACATGACTTACTGTCATCTATGAATAGATAAAATAGGTATGTAAGTAATTTTAATAGTTGCTTAATATGTTGGAAGTATTTAACTGCAGTGCCATTACATGCCACCAATATATTTGGAAAGCCTAATCTGAGTGTTTCTAGTGATCAACACTGGAAGTGAAAAACAACTGAGAGTTAAAAATGAATAAATTGATATTTATATCTGGAACAATTATTATAATAGGTTTAAATTCTATTATTTAGGGGTTTGTGTTCCTACAATTTTTAGTTTACAATTGCTGACTATTAAAATCAGAGGTTTTATTCCCCCTCTCTGTTTAGAAAAGACAAGATAAAAAAATAAGGTCCAAAGAAACATTTTGTTTGCAGGTGCAAGCTCTTATTTAAATACAAGTGAAGACAGTGGGAGACTTTAAATAGAAATGACCACTCTGTAAAAACAGTATGCTGGCTTTCATGTGCAGACCTTAAGGCTGTCATGGTTGAAGGCTGCAGGCAGAAAAGGAAAAGAACCAGCATGGCAGCACTGCTGAAACTCCTGTATTCTAGATATTTTCTCCTTGGTGTTATGCTGGAATAATGGCCAGGTGCTTGGGCTCAATGTACACTGCATGAAAAGATTAAAAAGTGCTGATGAAATTTCAAGCCCCTAGTGAGAGGACCAGGTGCTCTTAACCTATAGGTCAAAACAGAGAATAAAGTATTTTGAATCCCACACTTTTCTAGGGATTCTTTCAATTTTCTTTCAGTTTTATCAGTTTTCACTGGAATTCATAATCTACAGGGTTTTACTGAAAATTGGCATTTTCATTTTTATTCTGTATTACTCCCAGCCTAGTGGAAGTAGGGCTGTGATAGACACTGCTCCTTCCAGGCTTTGTTTGAGCTGCAGTGTACACATCCGTGCTCTGCTATTAGGTATCTGGGAGCACAAGTTCATTGGGCATCAGGGTAACTGAGATGATTCTTTATGACCAGGATGAAACAGGGTTACCACGGCCCCCAGAATAACAAGTCATCTGCAAAATCACAGAATCATAGAATGGTTTGGGTTGGAAGGGATAGATGATCCTGTTCCAACCCCCTTGCCATGATCAGGGACAACATCTACATAGACCAGGTTGCTCAAAGCCCCATCCAGCCTGGCCGTGAACACTTGCAGGGATAGGGAAGCCCCTTAGGGCAACCTGTTCCAGTGCCTCACCACCATCACAGTAAGTTATTTTTTCCTAATATCTAATCTAAACCTGTCATCTCTCCATTAAAACCATTACCCCTTGGGTAATCTCAAACCTTTACTGTCCTTGAAATTATTTCCATGATGATAGAGTAGAAATGGTACTAAGACGTATCTCTCAGAAGATGTCCAAGCCAATCTCCTCCTTCCATGGTATTTCAGAATCTTGTACATTTGGGATTTTTGGTGTGTTTTGTTGTGGTTTCTTTTCCCTATGATTTATCTCATTTACATTTTCTCAGATCTGAAAGAAAGAAGAAGGAGATGCTTTAAACAAGTCTGACCTTCCTGCAGTCTAAGTTTTTTATAGTTAGATATACTCTGTCCAGCCCTTTCTAACACTTGAAACTCAGGCAATTGTAAAAAACCTGAACTCTGAAAGCTGAGTAATTGCGGCAGACTACCCAGTTAGTCCAAATGAGTATGGAGAATGGTCTGTGCCAAAAGAGTGGTATTACTCCTATTGATAAGGAAAGTAATACATCTGTAAACTTGTAGTTTACAGTCACTTGGGATATTAGGGAAAAGATTTTCAAAGAATGGTGACATTTTCATCCCTGACAAAATCCGCATGGAGAAGGAAGAGGACTCAGGAAACTTGCAGGGTTTCTCCTAGACTGCTCTGGGCTTGGCCTTGATATCAGTTAATTCCTGAGAGACTTCCTGAAAAGAAGCCAAAGCCCCTGGATGTTGCCTCTCTACTGTGCTGGGCAGCACATCCGTTGGAAATGAGTCTGACATAGATTGCCCTTGCTTTTATGAGATGTGCTCTCATAAAGGGCATAGAGCACAGGATGGGTGTTCATGCTGTCTTAAGTAGGATTAACCACAACATTGATAGCTTTTAGTTATAGGTGGATTTTCTTATTTATATTTTACCCTTTTTCTATGGCAGTGGCATGTAGTGACTAAATCAGACACAGAAAAATATTCAGGCAGAGTTTGCTCCCATTTCTGGAACATATTTTATTTTGGAAGGGAAGAGAGGAGTGGTTCTACAGATTAAATTTAAGAGGAGCAAATATGCTTGCATGCTTCCAAATCCAAGATTTTATCTCATTTTGCCATCTCTGATATTAAATTCAATCCCAGAAATTAAAAATGCACTAAAGCATAACCATTTTAACTATTGATAAATTGATGCCACAGCTCATTCAAAAATCTAAACAACCACTTTTCATACCTTAATATTGCAGTGTTTTCAAGATGTTTTGTGTATTTAAAAAGGAATTCTTTTAAAATACTGCTTCACCTTTTTTAAACCTAGCACATGATTTCCATCTAAATATTAAAAGATTCTCAAAGTTGTCCAAAGGACTATCATTGCCAAAAGATACTTCTCACAACTTTCCCCCCAGTATTGACACAGCTGTGTTAATGAAGCTACTGGAGTTACCATGTAATTAAATACTGCATATACATCTGGGATTTTTTCCAGTTTCTTCAGTTGTGCTACATAAGATGCTGCTTTGGCTGAATTTAGAAAATAGTAATTAGTAGAAGAGATGGTCCTTTTTCCTTTTATTTTTGCTTTTCAAGTGGATACGACATTTTTGGAAATTTAACTTTCTTTTTCTTCTCTAATTGTGTTAAACGTAACGAAACAATGGGGCAGTTACTGTCACTGCTTCCAGCAGGAAATAAAGATACCTTTTTACTATGGCATCTTTTTCCTGCTGTCATATATAAAGACAGATGTCATGTTCAGGATGATGTAAAGGCAAAAGGTAGGAATATTATTTCCTGTATAATTAGCACTAGATAAATATGGACATTAAAAAAGATATATATATATATAGCCTGTCATGGCAATAAATCACAGAGCCTGAACAGTGTGTGATTTGCTTTTCACGCTATGCCAGATTGACTTCTAAACAAGTAATTTATTTTGTTTCTTTCAGAACAGACTGGGCAATGCACTTACAGGCCACTTTATACATGCAAAGATCTCCTAGGTCAGCTGAAAGCTTAAAATACTTACTCCACAACGCTAAATCCAAAATAAACTGTTCCCAGCTAAGTGGTTACAGCTCAAATGTGGACTTCTGGTTTAGATTCTGGTAATGCTGTCTGGTTAATCAGTGTGCTTCTGCTGGTAAATTTTCAGTTAAAGAACATTTATCTCTGGGATGAAGAGAAAAAGCCATCAAGACTGACACATCTTTGCCTAAATTAAATACAGATGTGTCAACCACAAAATATGTTTTGTACATGTAGAGGAACATGTCATTCCCTTAGCCCTGTCCTCAGTAGTAAGCCACACTATGTCACTTTCAGTTGAGGGAAATGCTGTGATTTTGAGGAACGTGTAAAGTACTCACTTGGATTCTTCTGATCTCTCTAAAAAAAATGCAGTCAGAGGGAGCTTGAAAGTAAAGAACTCTGCCACAAGATATTCTTTAGTTTATGAAAATATGTTTTGCCGAATTACTGTTCCTATGGAGATAGGGGTGGCCTGAGGAAAAATCTCTTCTTGAATTTTAAAAGTTGATATTTTACTACTTTAGCAGCTCCTGGGTGCCTTAGGATATATAGTACTGTACAGTGGCTTCCTACAAAGGGCCTTTTGTGCTGTGCAGAGTCAAGGTAAGCATGAAAGAGCCTCTGCTTGCTTTTGGGCTCTGTGGGTCTGGAAGATGGAGATTAGGTGTACATAACTCAAGGCAATTAGAGATGGAAAGTCTGCCAGACTGCTTTCTAGAGATTTTCAGATTTTTGGGGGAGGGTGAGTTTGACTTTAGATAACCCAGGTACTGATGATCCAATCTCTGGACAACACATTCCGTAAAACTCATTGGTAGGAATTCTTCCCAGATCATTCAACTTAGTATTTGCTCCATCCGTTTCAGAATGTACACAAGTTGAAGCTCTTTTACTGTTAAACAAAAAATAGAAGTCTTCTGAATTCTTCATGTGTGTATGCTTCAACTAATAGGAAGCAATTCTCTCATATTGAAAACCATCTATCAAAATGTTAAGTCTTTCAAACAACTCCAGATACAACTTTTAATATCTTTCTTTTTATAGAGGAGGGTGCACTCTCATCCAATCACAAAAAGCCTGCGGGGGGTACAGATGTTAGCATTCCAGTTCCAGGTGAAAAGGTGTGTTCCCAAAGAAGGATGGGGAACTACAGCTACAGACACTGCACAGCCATAGGTTTAAGACTGATAGAATTGCAGTGTTATATGTCAAAGTTTAATATAACTAGTTCCCCCTTCTTACTTCATGAATGTTGCTCATTGCTGTATCAGAATTGAAATAGACTCAAGCACATGAGTTCTGTATATGAGATTTTGAATTAAAAAAAAGGTTTCAATACAGCATTTATATTAGTGCTCATGTCATCCTCTATTGTCTCTCAGTCTCTATATCTTCCTTTCAGAAAGAATTACCCAATCTTCCCAGAGTGTTCTGATGTGTACTGCCTGATAAGCAGTTCTTGCATTCAAAGACACCTGCATATGAGTGATACAGAAGTCTGTCAGCTTTCTCTTCATGGGGGCAGCAGCTCTCATGGCAGATATATCACATTCCTGTGTCTAGCAGCTGCTGAGCTATCATTGATACCTCTAAGCTGTTATATTTGATTGGCAGTGGTATGCACGTGTTTGGAGGTCTTCTCATGCAGCTGCAGAAGCAACACTTGATTATGTGCAATTACTGCTGGGTCTGAGACCCTGAATCACTGTGGCTGAACTCCCTTACTTCTATAAAGTGTGTAGGAACATTTGATTTTAAATGTGTTTTCCTTTCACATTACTTCTCTTCCTTTCCCATGTTCAAAATGATTTGAAAACTAAAACTAATACTAAATGAAACTAAAAAAAACAAAAAACAGAAACCAAAAAACTAAAACTATATGAATTATAGCCTGCACAGAAAAGTAAGTTTCTTACATGCTTCCCCATACCTTATTCCAGCCCCAAGGCATGTCTGCAAGGTCCAGGCAAGTTCCAGCTTCTGCATCTACACAGAGTGAGACCCCTCGACCCAGCTGCTGCATCACAAGTTTGCTGTACATATTTTTTATGAGAAGTACTCCCATTCTTTTGTCTCCTTTAGGAGAGGAAGGTCCCTTGACTGCACTTGCTGAAAGTTTGTTTGGCTTACCCAGAGGAGTGTGCTCAGAGCCATGACTAAGACAGGCAGTTCTGCAGGGGGAGGAATTTGAGTGACTACTTTTCCTTGACAGTGCATGCGTTGGCCTTCTCTCAATGCAGTACAAAGGAGTGGAAACAGTAGAGATATGCTCAAGGGTTTTATCAAGAAAAGCCTTGAAATCTTTACAGCTGTAGCAGATGGGATTTGTAGGCATATTGACTGGAGCAATGAAAGGATAGCTAAAATTGACTTTTAAGTATACCCTGGGTTTGAGATAACAAGCTCGGAACTGTTGGCCACAAGTAATGTGGGGTTCTGCCCCTGTTTCCACTGTCCAGATTCTGCCAAGTTCTACTTTGGTGTCTTTGTCAAAGCTCCATTTTATAGTTTAAAATGACGCCTTAGATGTCAACCTTTATGTTTTTCAAATTTTGTACTGCTTGGTGTGTGACTCTGAAGTTTCTTGTAGCCTGTTAATTTCTACTCTCTCATGCTAGGTAGACATAACAAAGCCTCTCCAGGCCTGCTTTCCAAGGACACCAAGACTGTCCTAGGCCAAAAGTATAAACCAAAGAGGTGCTAAGGGGGGGGTAAGCTGAGGGGAAAACTGAAGCTTTAATTGGAGAATTAACCCTGGTATGCAAATGAACCAAACCTATAAAAGAGTGAAGAACTCGTAACCTGGGGTCCCTCTTGGGGTCCATTTTGAGAATAGCCTCTGGCTCCCCAGGGTGTACCTTTGAAGGCCTTTCAAATAAATACCTCTTTTATTCCGTTACTCCTGTCTAGTCTCTGTTTCTAGGAGGCCTCTTAAGGGATCAAAACCAACATCTGTTAGTCTGGAAATGCCCTACAGAAGAGGAAAGCAATAAACAATAGCCATTCTTCTTGAAAGCTGATCTTTTAGCCCTTCAGAAGAAGCTCTGCTGGAGGCTGGGCGCTACATCCCATGTGAGCTTCCCACACTGTCATTGCCATCATTTACGTACCATCTTTTCCAAGGCATAGCTACAGCCATGGGGAAGGAAGGGAGATTCATCCTGAGTTGTTTTGCTTTCTCTAGTCCTGTTTCATTTCACCCACTGACCCAGTTCACTGGATATTTTAGCTTCTAAAGAGTATTCTACCTAGAACCTCATCAGGGCATTCATATTCAAATCTACTGGTCAATGGTGTAAGGACTTTCTTAGTTGGAATCTGGCTATTGTGAATATCACACTGTAATGCCACTCTGTGATCTGTGCTGCAACCAGCTATTTCCTATCAGTAAGAAGCATCCTACTGTGACTTTTACCCTGCAGAAACTAAATAGGGAAATCTTACTGACCTCATTATTTTGTGAATGAATGACACGATGAGCTGCAGAGATTGGAAAATGTTAGCATGCACTGACACCCAGGAGCTGTATTTAGGAAAATGTAATCCTGACACCTGCAATAAGACAGGGAAAATAATTTGTCATTTTGCCACCTACACGCAGTAAGAATGTGAGAGGTAGTTTGATGAGGAAAGATGATACTGAATATCCTAATGCATGTATAATCCTGAGTCATGATGTTACAAATCAGACAGAATAAAGTAACTGCTTATCCTGAATGTACATATATTCTGCATACCACTTGAAAATGAAGGAAAACCACTATGACTTTAAACAATTAATGTTTTTTCATTCTACCCCTCCATTTGGCACATTCTCGTTATGCCCAGCAGCTACCTGATTGCAGAGTCATCAGTCAGAGGGTTCAAATAAGTAGCATGAGTAGTCGAGAGACTGTTTTAAAACAGTCTCCCAAAAAAGGGAGTAGTAGCAGCAATCCTTTTAAGGAGGAATATAGGATTTGCATTAAGTGAACAGAGGTAATTTCCTCACATGCTACAGGCCTCTGAAAAGCCACTGCCTCAGCCCACTTACTGACACTTTTCCCACAACAATCAAGCTTGTCCTTCAGATTTTTAGCTTCAGCTTTTAAGTGTGTGTGCAAAAATGACTTCTAAATAGGACTCCACCTGAGAGCAAGCAACCTGCACAGACTCCTCACTCTGCTGGCTTTAAGTAGAAGGCTCTTGCAGGCAAAGTCAGGTACCATTCCTTGGCTCCTAGGAAAGCACTGCCGCACTCAGAACACCGAAAAAATGGCACCCCTTTGAATAAGAATGCCAGGACAGATGCACTGGGTCAAACCAAACTTTCACCTAACTCAGCATCCAACTGTGTCCAAAAAAAAAGAAGATGAGGGAAGACTGACACATGCATCATTCAAAAATTGTTTGATTATTGCCCTGAAAAACTTGATCTGACTCTGAAGCTGACCTTGCTTAGAGAAGCTGGCAGAAATAATCTCCAGAAGTCTCTTTTAACCTAAAATATTTCATAACTCCAGTCAATGGAGCCTTTTCTGCCACAAAACTGACCACAGCCTCTAACAATTTACAGCTCCTGCTACAGCTTCGGGAAGTTCCACCTCCTGTACCTCATTGAAAGAATAAATCCCTGTTCTGTTACACACTGTTATACAGTCCAATACTAGAGCTTTATTTCAGTTTTGTGTACCAAACACTGAAACTTTATTAGTTGAAACTAAATATCACATTCGGCACCATTACAAGGGTAATGATGCACAGAAGAAAAATGACACTTCTTATATGAGGTCTTGTTTTAAAGAATTAAATAGCTTTGTTAGATTTTTTGTCAATCACACTGCTAAAAAGAAAGGTTAAAAAGGCACAAGACAAAAAAAAAGTTGCCTTTTACTGCTCAGTCTGTAATATACAATCCTGAATTTGATCTGTGTGAATCAAATCTCTGTTCTTGGCAGCTTTGCCACATCTGCCTTTTTTCACAGGGTTTTGTCACAGTTAAGTAGAATGAAGCTCAAAAGCAAAAGGTATTTAACCTTCTCAAATACATCTTACTATCTTTGTAATAGAAATATGAAATCACCAACAACTGGTGAGTGAAATATATAATTTGAAAAGCCACTGTCACATTTTCCATTCCACAGCCATCTTTTAATGTATCTTGAAGTTAGTACAGTGAATGTCTTCAACAAAAATAAAACTAAATTTCTTGTTTCCTGAAATGATGAGAGAATGATAAAATGGTGCCGTTTCTGGAAGCTTTTTTCAAGGCAAAAGGGCCTGATAAAAAGCTGATGATGGAAAGGTTGTGTCTGGAACCACTGGGAATCAGACAGAACTCACCCTGCAAGAGGCAGGCTTTGGTCAGGTTTACTAGTGGCTTTGCAGAAAGAGCTCCTCAAAGGTACACAGCATTTAAACAGCTTAACATGCTGTGCTTGTTAAAAGGGGAGAGGAGCACCGCGCAAGCGTGTTGAAGGCCAGAACTAATGGTTTTGTTGTCCACAGTGTATAGCTTTTCAACTAGTTGTGCAGAGAAAGTGTCCCACTACCTTTCCTTGCCCACTCAGGATCAATGCTGCTGCTCCCATTAACCCTACCAGGGAGCTGGCTGTAGATTTAATGCTTCCATAAAATTGGAAATATCGCTTGAAGCGCCAGTGGGGAAAAATGCAGCAAATATCCTCTTCTTACACTGCAGAAGATGCTGTAATTGAAAGCTTAAAAACAGGTCTCCTTCAAGACCTTCACCTCTCTCTATGAACAGAAGTAACTCATAAATAAATATTCTTATCTGCTTTGAATTGCTTAGTCAAGGTTCATCCTTTGAACTTCTTACTCAAATTCAGGTATATTAACTCACAAGGCAAATCAAACTGAACACTTTGTAGACCACATAAAATTGTGTGAAAAACACTTCAGCAGTGAAAACAAAATATTTGCAGGGGGTGAGGGAAAGGGGGGAGTGAAATGATCCTGACCCATAGGAATATTGATTATTATTTGTTTGTCTGGCTGAAATAAAGACTAGAAAATTAAGCACAGTCATTTTTTGAAGATCTGTTTCTTAACCTGAAAGAAAATCTTACAATAACAGCTGCTTTTAAGCAATTAAAAGGAATTATATTCTGAAGAATGTGAATTAAAAGAGGGTATGAGTTTGGGGGATTTTTGTTTGTTTCTTGGGGTTTTTTAAAAATATATTTAATATATAACTCTGTGTTCTGTTCCCAGTTGCCTATCCTGGGAAAGGAGCTCTAAATTTTCCTGTTGGAAGATTTGAGGACAATCATCACATATTCAATACAAATATCATTTTAACATGGTCTTCCTTTAAATTCCCCAGGTGCAATAAGAGTTTATTGTCTTTCAATAATTTGCTTGCACATTTTATGAAGCATTTAAAAGAGAAAAAAAAGGATCATGTTTTCATGGTTAAGAACTCCATGGTAACAGGCTCAAAGTCATATTCCCCTCTTGATATATGAATATAACCCATCTTTCAAGAGTCCCTCTATCACTTGTTCACCAATCAGGTTTACTAGTATCACTTAGGTTTTCTATTTTAATACTTCCCCTTTTTCAGGAAAACACTGATTTGTAAGTATTTGGAATAACCTAAGCACATTTTGTAATAAATTAATTGTCAAAATTATTTTGCCTGGCCCTAGGTAGTAGTAAAACAACTTGATCAATTTTATGTTAATAAAAGCTGTATTTGAATTGATCATAAGCTACAGGCAGAATGTGACTGTGAACTTTTACTCTATTTTGTCCTGTAAAAATTGAATGCTGAAATACTAATGACTTCTGTGATACCTTTGTGCAGCAACTGGCAGTGTTAAAGAGAGAAAAAGCATGTAACAAATTTTGACCTAAGGACTGTCTTTTGAATTGTGTTTTCATTAACTTTAGATACCAGGAGATTCTGGCACTGCTGAGAGAAAGAACCCTGTGTTGCCACTGCATCAAACTGTGGTCAAAAAAATGTACAAAAGCAGATGGTCTTGTCTTTCTCTTGTTCGCTTCTGTCTTTGTGAGCACTTTTTTTACTTCTTGTTTTTTTCCTTGAGGTTAGAAGACAGCTTTTCTATTCCTTTGGTAAAATAAGGTTTGGGAGCTGCTCTTTCATCTAAAATATCATTTTTTGGTGACATTTCAGCAACAAGTAGAATGTTTGTGACTATTTGTAAATACAGAATCAAGAACTTGGGCGTGAAATTTTTGCTCCAAAATGTGACTCAGTCATTTATTATTCACAACACTGTGCCTCAAATGTATGTGTCCCCTAGTTGGGATACCATGCTCATGTGCCATCATAAGTTGACTTGGCAAATTCTGAGTCTTGTTCAGAAAAATACATGAGGAAAATTTCTGTTTATTTCCAACCCATAAAATGTAGAGAGAAAGCTAAAGCTTTGCTAAAGAGATGAAACCCTCCCACCTTTAAAATCAGGGGCAAAACTCTCTTGAAATCCTGTGGATCCAGGATTTCCTTCAGACTTTAAATACCTGCTTTGAGATGGTTGAATTTCGTCAATTGCCTTGTGTTTGTACCCAAGTGCCAAATTACTCGTAGTTTTGCATCAGAGCATGCAGCTTCATCAAAACCAAAATGTGTTAAACACTTGGATTTTTTTCCCTGAAAAGAGTTCTTAAGTTTTGAGAATGCTTCAGCTATCTTGATTTCAGATGACAAAAATGTCCTCTCTTTTGAATTTAAGACTCAATTTGAGCTTTTCATAAATAAGTTTACAGTCTTAGTTGTAATATTTAATCTCCATTTCCATTTTTAGTCTTATTTTAAATATAATCTATATGACAATGTCTTACTGTTGTCAACAGCAAGCACACTGGTGCTTTCAAATCACTTTTTTCATTTACTGTCCCTGGAAATATTAAGGTGTTGCTAACATCAGCATGGTTGGACAGAAATCCCATTTTCAGGCCAGTTTGTTTGTGCAAACAAGTTTTCAATGAAATCCAGAGAGAAGACTCAAATGTCACAGGATAGGAGAGAAAACAAGACTACCTTTGCATGTTTTGAGCTGCTGTTTTTGCAACACCTCGGTATAATATGGTGAGCATGTGATAAAATGCCAGTGCCCTGAGAGCACCAACAGACCACCACCACAGCCCCTCCCCACCCTGCCCATGGCCCACTACCCCTTCTCCCAGACCCCCATCAGTCCATGTCCCAGTGATGTAACAGCAGGGCAGTGTCCAGTCCCCAGAGCCCTGCCCTGGTCAGCCACAGGACCCTGCGCCACTGCAGCCCCCACAGAACTGCCATAAAACACAAGGCAGGTAAACAGAGAGAAACTTAATGTGAGAGAGAATGAAAGCAAATACCTGACTGCTCCCATTTGGAGGAGAGGAGGGAGCAAGAGAGAAATCATGAAGGCTGCAGCAGCAACCACCCAGGTTTCTAAGAGAAAAATAAATAAGGACACTAGGACACTGCTGAATTTGTGCTACCAACATCACTCAGTCTATATAATTATGACTTTGATAAGTAAATAACCAATACTGCAATGTAGAGGTTTATGGACCACAGTGTCCAATGACACATCACCCATTAACAGCATTGCCAGCAAAGTATGATTTCCAGGCAATTCTTATTAGATTTCCAGCAATTTTAATTTTAAAAACCCAGCTTATTTTAATCTTCTTGTAAAACTTGAATACCCAACTAGTGAGAATGATTACTGCCCATTTTATTTAAAAGTGATTCCAAAGTCATACCTTCTGCCTATGGATTTTAAATACAATTTATGGTCCAATTTGTCATGTGAAACATAGAGGGAATAATTGCCTAAAGAGAAAAAAATGGTTATACTGTTTTTTAATTGGTGGGGAGAGGGTGTAAGATTTGCCTCATGATGGTTAAAACCTTAATGAATAACATGGCAGAAATGGCATGAATTAAGGACGTTATGCATGAAGCTGAGACAACACACCAATTCAGAAATTATGGAGTATATTCCAGGCTTTGTTTTCCAATAAGGACAAAAAATTATGTTTGATTTAAGATGCTCAGCATTTCTAGCACAATTATATGAAGCTCAAAGTTCATTTGTTCACCAAGTCAGAATAAAAATGTGACACAACAGAGAACAATGCCTCTAAAACTTTGGCAGAAGAGACTTTAGTTCACTTTAAAGCCTAACTGTTGTCTCACTGTTACTTGCTGCAAAATGTCAAAGAATCATCATACAGAAAACATGACATCAAACACCAGAGAGCAACGTTTTCACATTGCCTCAGCAAGCACAGGCAAGAGAATCTGAAATATAAAATGCATATGTCTGATTTGATAGCTTGTATTGCATACAAAATATTTGAAAGTGAGGACCATCTTTTAAACAGCTATACCTAAAATTGTCTCCATCTTCCCACTTTGGACAAATGGACTTTCAGCTTCAGAGCTGAAAGTTTTGGGAAGTTTAAAGAGGAGAAAGAAAAGATGAATGTTGTAACATGTTGAGTTTTAAGACTACTCTTTGGGGGAAATCTATTCCCCCCTTATTTAAAAAAAGCAAAAAAATAAACAAAACCAAGGAAACACTGACCCTATTTGTGCACATCCTTAGCAAACTGCGGTAAAAGTTAAGATCTAGCAGGAAGATAGAATTTAGGAAATGAGAGATTTAGGGAAAATTCCCATTCTTAGGGAAAATTAGTTTCAGTTTAGCTGGGTGACGAGCATTTTAAAAGTGGAGTTTAGTAATATTTTTATAACAACATTTTTGCAACAGTCCAAGGATGTAAATAGAGCATTTTGCAATGCACAAAGAAATTGAGCCTAAATTTTTGATTCAATCTACAGCCTAATAGAAGTCACTTTTTATGTAAAGCAGGCTTTTAGTTCAGAGGTTTTCAATTTCATTATTTTATGTTCTAGTGATTTTACCAGATACTACAGTACTGTGTGTATAACAGTTTACTTTCATTGATTGTGCTTTTTGATGCAGTTCAAATTTATAGTAAAAATCATTGTGCAATGCAGAGAACAATTACATATGACCCTTAGAATCTGGGTGTGGAAAAGTAGTGCAAACTCTTTCTACTGACTTGCCTGTCAGGGGAATATTGTTCCCTAACAAATATTTGGAAGTGTTTTCTTCAGTTTTTTTTTTCTTTTTTTAAATATCATTTATGATGCATTTTTAAAAACCTGACCTCAATTCTAGCCCCCAAATTATTTGTCTCAATGTCTTCCCAGTTTGATCCCACCACTTTTGAAGGTGGTTTGCCTGGTTTTGGGTCCATGAGACAGCAGTCATAGTTAAACCAAAATCACAGTTTTCAGTTTTGGAAGAAACACTACCCAGCACATTTTTATTCTTGGTGTGAGATCTCAGCTTTAATGAGTTCAATTAAAAAGCACCCATTGATTTGAAGGGAATATGGGATTCACCTCTTGTGCAACTATCAGCTGAGTTAAGAAAATGGTGACGGAACTTCTTTATCCAATGTGTACCTCTCTGCCTTAAGTTCACCCAGAAAAAAGGCACTGACCACAGTGGTTTTACCTTTGCAATACTCACTTCAGTACAGCACCTCGTTTATTTTTTAAAAGATAGCAATTATTTCAAGAGACTAATTTTTAAAAACAAAGTCTACACAGTAAGAAGGGGTTTATTATAAACTCCCTTATATATTACTACGTGTTTTCTTCATTTTTGCCCTGGCATTTGGCCACCCTGATTTCCCCTGCCACAAGTTATTGTCTCTGTCTACTTTCTGATCAAAGGCATACCTGGGCCTTTGCAAATGTTGGTGCAAGAAATTAGTTCCTGAGATTTTAGTGGAACTTCTTGCATTGGGCAAGTACTCATATGCTTGTTTGGTTTTTTTCCAGAGAGCTGAGATGTTTGTCTCTAAAGTTTTCAAGACAAACTTAGATAATTAAACATATTCACTTCTTGGTCCTTTCTGCAATAATATTTATCAACCTTTCTAATTTTGGGGGATATTTTATTGCCTGAAAATTATTTTATTCAGGTTGTTTAGGTTCACTTTTTTTTGAAAGCTACCAAAATATGGTGAAGGTCATGTAGTAAGTGACCAGTATGTTTGTGACTGAACTGTGTGTCACACATAGGAAAGGCATGAGAAGGGCAAAGTAATAGTGAATTCAAGAAATCCCACAAGGAGAGGCAGAAAGAAAGTGATTGATACAAGCTGTTGCTTCTTGAATTCTGAAATGGTCCATCTGTGTAGCCTGAAGCATTGGACTGAGGTAAAGGGATATTTGGAAAGTTCACATAACTTATTTAAAACTAAAAATAGCAGGTAATGGCAGGAGTTAACCATTTCTTTGCACAGACACATCAATAAGTGACTTCTTTATGGAAAAAAATGTGAGGCTTTGAAGGGAAAATAAGAAATTGATGCTAATCTCCAATTCAGTAATGTCAGAGTTCAGATATGCATTGAGTTACTAACCAACTGATTTTCTGAAATGAAGCAGTGGATGAATTTCAGAGGTATTTATTTTCAAATTGAGTTGTCAGTTCACTGCCAATTCATAAAACCAACTCGGCTGTGATATCAACTCATCACAAAATAAGCTGACAGACTGTACCATATTTTTATAGTGAATCATTTACACCATGAATCATTCATAGCTTTACACAGGTGCTGAAAATAGTGAAAACCTGCTGTCATGCTAGACAAGCCTGGCACATGCTTTCCACAAGTTCGTTGCAGAACAGATCAGTTTTTAATCCTATTAGGAAGAAAGAAAGATCAAGGAAGGAAAACAAAACAAAAAAAAAGGGCTCTGTTCTTCATCCCTTCCTTTTGCCCCTTTCTCCCCTCCATTTTTAATGATATTATCTTGCCCATTCAAAATGGAAAGCAGAGAAAAAAATATTTTGTTTCTATGTTGCATTTGTTCCTGCTTTTGTTCCATTGACAGACAGATATAATCCATGTTCCAAATGGAGCAAGTCTTGATACAACAAATATGTTACAGTTCTCATTCTGAATCACCCCCAGAACATCATTCTGTTGACATTATGTATTTGTAGATGATTTGTTGTATCCACCAAAATAATCCAAGGAATCTGGGCATTAGTACAAAAGGCAGCAGCAAATTATAGGCTAGCCTTGTAGCTCCAGCAAAACATGCAGCAAACCTGTCATGGTGCAGATTGCTTTATTCCCTGCCTTAAATAAGAGTAGAGAAATGGATTGCAAATGAAAATTAAAATACCCACCAGGATTGATTTGAAAAAGTTGATGGATGGGCCTGGTTAGCATGCACTGCATTAGGTGGCTGGTGATGTTCTGGGAATCACTGATTCCATGTCAACATATCTGTAAAATGAGTTAATGAGCCAAGGGACAGGATGTAGCCATTTCACACATGATTAGGTAGGCTCTCCTTGTAAAGGAGTGCTCAGCCCATCCCTGGGGATGTGTTCTGCCTGCCAGTTTTGCTGCCAATCTGTGACTGGCTCAGGCAGACGTGTAGGTGAAAAGAGGAAATGCTTTAGGCCCCTCTTATACCATCGAGGAGTAAGACTTTGTGATAAGACTGGCAGCCTTCACCCTTAGGCACTTAGCTCTCAAGTGCTTTGGCATCTGGCAAAATATTTGCTACTGCAGCTGCTGCAGTAAAGCTGTGACAGAGAGGGACAATAGCAAAGGTGAAGAATCAGACCACTCCCCTCAGAAATGATCCAGCTTGGGATTCACAGCCCCAAATCTCTGTTGGATCCAGGTGCCTATGCCAAGACACTAAAGTAAGCTGTAGGATTCCCCTCTCTCCTTCTGTCCAGCTTGTCAGAGCACTCACTCATGGGGCTCTTGCAAGACACAAAGGTTCATTTCCAGCTGTCTCATCACAGTGTGTGGGGAGCCTTAAGATTGTTTCAAGGTATAAGGAGTAATTAGGGCATGCTTCCAGCCCCTCATGTTAAAGTTTTCCCAGTTTACTTGATATAGTTAATTATTCATTCAGACAGCAGAAAGGAAGTGTAAAGAAAGAGAGGGAGGGACAGCCTTTCTTTGCATGGAAGCTGAGTGATATTGACCAATATTAGCAACATTGACCAGAATGAAGGGGAGACCTCAGGCTCAGACACTGAATATGAGAAGGGGTGAAACTGAACATTTAATATTTGAGAGAATGGTTTTCTGTGACTGGTAGTGATAGGGAAACTATAATCCACCACCAAATGCTTTGTGTTGACCCTCTCCACAAGATATCTTCCAAGAATGTGTCCTGCCTTGGACTTTAACAGACAAAGGTAGGTAAATAAACTGCTAAACTAATGATCCAAACACAATAGTCATATGGAGGAGCTATGGAGCCACGCTGCACTAGTAAGGACAAGGAGCTTCCAAGAACTCCCAGAACTAGCCAAAATTTGAGGAAAAAAAGCCCAAGAGGTGCCTGAGGTGTTTTGAAGTTTGACAGCAGCTGAGTTACTGAGATCTGAATGTTGGACTTGAAAGCCTAAAGGCTTTAATGATCTAAAATGTTAATTAGCACATCTGTGTATCTGAATGGAAATGGCCTCTTTATTCCCTAGGCTCTTTCCTGATCTAATTCAGAATAATCATGGACTTGGAAAAGTGGCCTTTTTTCCTACTGAGAGTAATATGTCCACTCTGCTCAAATCCAGTTTCTCCCACTGGAAATTGGGCATCAAGGACTCTCCTCTGATACAGAGTCTGCTTTGAGCTTCCAAAATACAATACTGATTTTTTATATGCTGGAGACTGGTTTGGTCTTTGGCTCTACTGTTGTGTGTTCAGACCGCCCACTTAGAAGTGGCATATTGGAATTTGGCAGAGTAATTTACCTAAGGTATTTTTACACATAGATTGACTTCATATCTTCAGGTAATTTGGATCATTTTCTTTGAATATAAAATGAATTTAAGTTAAAACTCTTTAAAGCTCTGAGCAGACACACTTTAATTTAAAATATGTATTGCTGAATTCAGATTAACTTTCCCTTAGAGCTCTTGTGTACAAAAACCATAGAAAAACTTTATTATTAGGAGGAGGTAACTGGGTCCATCTCTCTTTGTACTAGTTGGAGAAGGAAGAGATCAGAAGTGAACCATCATTTCAAAAGGGAAATGTTTTACTTTTTCACAGGTAATTTTACTTAGTGCTAGAGGGTCATCCAGCAAAGGTAACTCTTGTCTAGTTCTAATAATAAATGCTTGCATAAATTGTAGAATATGATTTTGCATGCATCAGATAACTGATAGATGTATGTTATTCAGTTTGCAGTGAGGAGCACTTCACTGAAAGGAGAAGGATGAACAAAAACCTGCTATAGTCTGATATCTCCAAATGATTTAAATAGTAGATAAAAACTTATTTATAATATATATAATGACTCATTAAGATGTTATGTCAGGTTGTTTTTAGGAATACTAATTATTTTTCCAAATCACCATTTTATCACAAATTTTTATATTAGCCAATTTGGGAAAAGAATGTTGTTTCAGTGTGCCTGTAGGGATTCACTATTTTGATGGACAATCGAAATTTCAGATGCATTTCTGCAGAATGAAAACCCTCTGATCTGATCATGACTGCACTGATCCGCACAGTTTTTTCACCTGATAAGACATTGTCCCTACTGTCAATAGCCTTTGACCAAAGCAGAGGAAGAATGAGGACTTGTCATTACAGCAGAAGAGAAATTTGGTGATTTACTCAATGTCACAAACACAGCTAATGGCAGGGAAAGGACCTAAATCAAAAGCTAAATCTCCTAAGCCAACAGCAGGGATCATGGCCAACAACCTGATTTTGGAAATGGTTTGTATTTGAAAATGGCTTATACACTAATCATTATCATTGTAAAGAACAGTTAAATAGGTTTCTGTGTATAATTAGTGTTACACTTGCCAAGAACATCTTCTATTATCACTGATATAATTTTGAAGGTCCTAGTTTAAATTCCAGCCATATGTTTTAACTTGGTAATGAATTCCACTGTGAAGAAATGTTGATTTGGGATTGCTTTAATTTGCATTGTTGCCCTCTTTAACTTGTGTAATATGAGCTTTCTCATTCAGATATGTTTAGATATTTGCTTGGCTTTTTAACGCCTCTTTATGCTACATAATTTGAACCCCGATATAGTACTAAACATCATTCTAGAAAGTCTCTGGGATTTTTCCCTAGTAGCAATTTGAAGATTTCTTCAGCAGTAAAAACTGAGTAATTTTCCCCAAAGATAAGCACATCTGTGTTAAAACCATGTATTTTTATATTATACCTAGCCTTCTCCTAGCAGTGTAAGCAGTCTAAGTGATCTCATTATCTAGCAGATTTAACTTGATGTCAGTGTGAACTGATCAAAGAGAATTAGGAAGGACAGAATGGGAAGGCAGGAGGGAGATTTGCCCTTTGCAGGAAAGAGCTGCAGAACTGCCTGCATCTCTGCTTAAAAATGGACAGTGAGCCTGGTGATAGATGGTGAGTTGGAATTAGAAGACAACATGAGTGACATCGTTGTGGGTTTCTCTTAAAGACACCCTGATCAGGAAGAAAATAGATAAAGCCTTTTATAGACAACTGAAAGCTTCATGTTCTCAAGCCTTCATTTACAGGGGGGGCTGCAGCACCTTATTTACTGCTGCTGGGCTTCTGCGTGCATCGGTAACAGCATCTTAACAGAGGCAATCAAGAGGTCAGTGAGGGCAGGTGCTCTGCTGGACCTAATGCCTATAAACAAGGAAAAATCATTTGCTGATATGAAGGCTATTGGGGGTCACTGTGGCTGACCATGTGATGGTGGAAATCAGAATCCTGAAGGAGGGGTACAAGGCAAATAGCAAAACAACACTGGCAGAATAAGCAGACGTAGTCAATTCAGGGACCTGCTTGGAAGACTCCCATGGGAGACAGTCCTGGAAGAGAAGGAGTACAGGTGAAATGATTGTTTATCAAAGATCACCTCCTTTAAGCTCAAGGATGGTCCATCCTTATGAGCAAAAATCAAAGGCAGGAACTCCTGGCTAAACTGACACACAGACGTTCTGCAGGATCAGGTCATTTAACAGGAATATTTGGACACTGTCTGAGTGTGCAGGGATGGGTTTTGGAAAGCTTTAGTATGTACTGGTAAGATCTGCCATCAGGAATTCCAGGTCCCTGAATCCAGTGGAAAAGTTTGGAGCAAGGAAGATTTACCAGGAGGAATCAAATTAGAGAGCACTTAAATGAATTGGGCAGACCATGGAACCTGAGGTGATACATACAGAGTTGGTGGATGTGAAGGCAAGGCCTCTCATGAGTATCTTTGAAAGATCCTAGCAGTCAGGAGATGTTTCCTAGGAACCGAAAGAAAGCAAATACCACTACTATCTTCAAAAAGAGAAAGGAGGAATTGGGAAATTGCAGGCCAGCCAGCCTTGCCCAGGTCTATGGAAGGTGAAAGAAAAAAAGATTCAGAAAAACATTTCCACACATATTAAGGACAAGAGTGATTGGGAGTGACTAGAATAGATTTACAAAGGGTAAATCATGCATGACCAACCCAAAAGTCTGCTATGATGAGATGACTGAGGAAGAGGGGATGGATGAGTCTAGTAGCAGTCACCTTTGCATCTTCACCTGTGTTATGTGAGTACCAAAGAGCTGCATTTACATCACTGTAGGTATGGTCAGTGTAGGGTCAGCATTATTTTGGGTAACTCCAACCAAGGGCAGTGGGAAAACTCTTTGATGGGTGCCGTTGAAATACCATTGTCTCAGATCCAAGAGATGCCTTATCCCTTGGATTTATCCTGCAGATATCTAGATCACTTGTATAATACCAGACTAGGAAGAGGGTAGAAGAAAACTGAGAAAGTGTAAACAAAGAAACCAGGTACTAATGGTGGGTTTAAGAAACACTCTATGTCTTATTTATAAGATATGCTATGAACCACGGGGATCTTGCAGAAACATGAGAAGCTTGGGTGAGTTAAAACAGCAAGCACACACTTCTCTGCCTGAGGCTTAATTAGGGGACCAATTAGCAGTAAAGGAATCCACTGAGAAAGGAAAAAGAAAAAGTGTGCTATATTGAAAAGGCCACCTGAAAAAATTCTTGACCTCTTGGAAGTGTCTGACTTAATTTCAAATCAAATTGAGCATGCAGAGAAGAAATGTGCGCTGACATTTATTGTCTTGAATAGATTTCCACAGTGCCTATCCTGGCTCCATTAGACTGAAGGGTTTTTGGAATTCACAAAAATGCTGTCTATCTGTTGGCTTAGAGTATAAGTAGCCTCTGAGCAATAAATTACAAACCCAGAAAGCTGGAGGGAACATTTAACATGAGAGGAAATTTCTAGTTGTGGAAAGAAGGAATATCTTCCTTAGACCAACAGTAGTCTACATTGGAGGGAGCCTGTAGAGTCTGTGCCTTTGAAGTTTTTCTAGAAACAAAGGAAAACAAGAGCACTTCTGTGTGAACAGACCAAAAAGCAAGCTGCAGAACTTGTACACTGTACAAAGGGTGTCTCTAATGCAGTCAATGTGATGAATTTTCCATTTATAATGGAAAAAAAATCATTTGATTTAGTTCATGAAAGCACATTATGCCTGAGCTCACACCCTTGAAGATTCTTATTCTGAGAAATGAAGAATTTCACTGTAATCTAGTTATTCTTTATTTTCATACTGTTGGGAAGTCTTGTGGAAGTTGATCAAAGATTGTTTCTTGGCTGTAGTTTGATTGTGTAATTTGATCTCCATCTCCTATCTGAGTAGTTTTTAAAACATCCTTGATTTAAAAGATCCATGTTGTTCACTTATTTTTCATGTTTTGATGGCAGTGCTTTCCTACTTTCTATTACATTTTTACTCCCATTGCTTTATACTTGGTTTCAGACTTTTACTTTTTCTTTCCCTTGCCTCCTGTAAAGCATCATTTCAGGGAGGGATATTTGTTCCTTAAGTACCTTTAGCAGAATTAATCAATCACAATAACATATCTGTGTCTTGACAACTGTATCAGCACAAGGGTACATGGAAATTTGGTCTTTGAGATGTGGTCCATATGATCTGTGCCTCTGGGTATGCGCCAAGACAGACAACCCTGGATCTCACTGGAGGTTCAACTGGCTGTCTGCTGTCTTACCCAGAGAAAAGAGAATATGAAAATGTGAAAGAAAATACAGCATTACAAGACAAACTTCCCTTCGGACACTGTCTACTAACTGCCCCTTAAACTGTAGTGGTCAAAATGGAAATTTGTGAAAGCTAGTTATCTTGTTGCCAATATTTTGAAAAAAAACAATGTGAAAAAAAACCACAACGGTGTAAATGTTTAGGTGTCACTTTGTCAGTTTTGAAGTTTCCATGCTGTGCTAGAAAGAAATATAAAATTAGCATTTCTATCTGAACTTTAATTCAAAGATTATTTTGATTTTTTTTCATGAAAACTCTGTAGTTAGATAATCTATCAGAGTTTTTATTTCTATTCCTGAAGCACTTTTTTAAAATATACAGTTTCACAAACATTTTACACTTTTCCAACCTAAATAAAACAATGTAATATGGGTCTGCAGTCATTTTATTCTGACCAGTCTCAATCATTTTTTCAGTGTCATTACTAAGTGACTTTGGAAAACATGCAAAAAGACAGAAATGGGGTAACAGTTTTCATTTTTAATACATCTTGTTCTTTATTTTGTGCTTTCATTGGAACACCCAGTTTTAAATGCTCAAAAGCAATTGCACTACAGTTTCATCAGTTATTTGAGGTAGAATGGGATACCAAACAAATTAAACTTTTAAATTCATTTTTTGTCCTTTCCCTAATTTCTGCTGGATTACCTGCTGCCTGTTTTCTGAATAATGATAACTGTGTAGCAGTTCCTTCACACTGGATAGTCAAAAATGTTCCTCGTAGTTGAGGCTGTTGGTGTTACGGGACTTCCTTTGGGATGCACTGTATCCAGGAAGGTATGGAGCATGCTCTGATGGTGATAGAACAACCCTGTTGTAAAGACAGGCTGTGTCCCAGCATTTGAGTATGTTTACAGGACACCTCACAGTGAATCTGCCCCATCTTACTTGCCTAGACCTGCTCTGCACAGAGCTGTCTGTGTTTGAAGAGCACCTTGATACATTAGAAGTCAAACAAAAGTAATAGTTTATGATTAATCCTTTCCCCACTTTCTTGGAGATTTGGAAGAATAAAAAAATACATCAGCCCAGAGATGACTGTTCTATACCTGCAGATAGCTTCTGCCCTGACAACTGGAAAGTGTGGCTCAGTAAGCATCTTATCTGGGAACTTGTTTACAAAACCCATGAAGTGAAAAATCCAGACATGGACCCTAAAAAGCAGTAGATGTGCCTTTCTCTGCCACCAGATGAGGAAGAATGGCAGTCAAGTGCTGGCTCCCAGGTGCCCCAGCCTCATGGTCCCTTGCAGCAGCAGAAGACAAAGAAGACACAGTTTCACAGATCCCAGAGCTACTCTTCATTAAGGTCAAAGGAGTTTATCTTTCTGTCTCCAGACAAATCTGCTGTAAGAAATTTTATTTACTCCTACTTCACAGAGCTGGTGAGAATTGAGGCTGTGTCAATTAGTCTATTGAACTGGATCCTGCAGCACTTTATTGTGACTTTGCTGAAATGACCCTTCTCAGCAAGGGCTGCAGAACTGAGCTCTCTTATTGATGGAAAAACTTATTTTTCATGGGCATTTAAAAATGTGCTTTAAAGTTGTCTGGGAATGATTTATAGCCCTGACTGGACCAAGTACATTTCAATACTAATGCATAAATCTTCTAACAAATAAGCTATCTACATGGTTAGAGGCAAAAAGGGGTGTCTTCCTTTTCTAAAATGAAAAAAATGTTTGGAACAATGCCCATAGTTAAATCTTGCCCACACTTTGATCTCATGTGAAGAAATTTTATCGTTTTTATTTTCCTTGACTTTGAAAACTGCTCATATAAGCTTTAAAAAGACTAATGACAAAGTTTGCTTAAAAGATTCTGGGAGTGAACATATACTCTGAATTAGGGCCATGGTGAAGAGTCATTTTATTATAATAACATGAAACTAAGCATATTATGGTAAAGAAAACAATGCTATATGTGCAACCACTGACGGAATCTGTTCTACTGTAAACCTTCTGCTTATTGCTGCAGTTTCTTTTTTTTCTCTGCCTGCGTTATTTGTCATTGCCATTTTAGAAAGAAAAAATCCTGCATATCCCCAGTGACTGCTGGTACTTTTAATATATTTACACATAATTTATTTATTATGAATCCTAAAATATGTATAGAGAAATTTTAAATGTATTCAAATATCCCACTCTTAGGATGACACACATCTTTTGTTGATAGGTACAAAAAATACCCATACTTAAATATAACTTTTCGGACCCCTTTCCCATAATTTGGTACTGACCCAGATATATTATAATGGGTATTTGTATACTCAACACTGACCCTTTATGTGCTCCAGAGTGTGACTTTCTAGCCAGCCAGTTATGAAAATCTAGTTATCTTCACAATTGGAGTTATACATCTGAAATTATTTGTTATCTTTCATAACTGTAGACCATGTTTCTACTTTTTTATCCAGGTTGTGTTTTTATGAAGCAATTTGTCTGGTGAATAAAATAAATAAATAACCAAAAAAAATTTTTAAAGTCTATCCATTTACACTATGAAACATTTCTGAAGTAATCATCATATAGCTAATTCTAAAGATTAAATGGTTGGTAATTAATTCATCTGCAAACCTGAATTATAATTCTACATATTAGCACTACCTTAATAGGCACAGTAGCCAAGGAACAAAAGTGGGGAAATAATTGTGTGTCAACATGATTTATTTTTCTGCCTCGATCAAGAAATGTATAGCACTGTCTCATTAAGTGACTAAACAGGGGACCATGAGCTTCTTTGTATATCCATCATTATCACCTGGGCTTGTGTGATTCCTGTTTCAGTCACCTGATCTCAATATGCAAAGTGCAGTGCAGAGAATTTCAGAAGAGCAGAAGCCTTACTTAAGTAAATACTAGAAACAGGGCCTGATTCTCCTTTACCTCTAGATCCAGCCACACAGCACAAAGTGCAATTCTAGAGTGCATAAAGTAAGCATGAAGTACTTGCAAGTGGGCACTATCAAAATTTAAACAGTGATTGAGATCAATTAATGCCTTAATACACATTTGTTAGCATATGTTGTTGGCAGATTTGGAGAATTACCATTTTCCTAAATCACTTGCATTTTTAGATATGGTATCTTTTTGTCCCATTTCTGTTTCTTATTGCTGCAACAACAGGAAACATCTGAGAATGCTGATTTGGGATCTAGTTCAAAAAATTGGGCTTTAAGCTCTCAGAGAATATATTAATTGAGTTTTTACATCTTACTGATGCCCATTTCTTTTCCAAAGCCTATTTCTTCTCCAGACTAAATTTTTCACTTCTTTAATTCTTCATTCCTTTATAAATCTCTTCCAAGAGATCTACAGTTGAATCCCAAATAGATATATAGATATATAGCTATAGATAGATACATAGATACATAGATACATAGATATAAATATAGATGTAGATATAAGTTTAGCAATAATGTTAGGCAATATAAACGTTATAGTGCTATTTAGATAAACATGTATTTATTACACTCAGAATCACAGAATATTCCAAGCTGAAAGGGACCCACGAGGATCATCGAGTCCAGGTTCTAAGTGAATAGCCCATGCAGGGATTAAATGCACAACTTTGGTGTTATCACCACCATGCTCATATAGTCTTGTTATAGGATCATATTTAAACATATGTATTTAAGTATATTTATAAATCTGAAGCACATATCTTATTGTTAAGATAAATAACAAATACAAACCCTGTATATCTAAGATCTTTATACATATCTCTTTGCTACTGGATTCTTCTTCAAAAGATTGATATCTGCCCAAAACCTACTCAGTCTTATTGCTGATTATTGAATTAATGTAATTAGTAAGGGTGTATGAATCTTTTGTAAATACCACTCTGACAGCACCCCTGGACTGTCTCCTGCTTCTTTTGACCCACACTCTGCAGCCCACCCCCATGCACTGCATCAGGGTCAATCTTGGACAATTCTGCTTGTTGAGTTTTCAAAAACACTGACCTTCAGAAATGCAGCACAAACCTGTTTTTTAACTAATCCAATGTTTTTCCTGTTTGACCACATGTTTTATAAATCAATAGGCAGTGGCAGCTGCATCTCCAATTTCCCGTGATGATAGCAGTCCCTTCCTACATATTAATGTAGACAAGTAGAGGAGAAATTAACCCAATTCTGCCACCATGTTGATAATCTGGCAAATTTTATAGAGTCTATCCATTTTTGTTAGTACTGCTTTATTTTGGTGATGAACTCACCAAGCTATAGTCATCTTCTCCACATGATTTTTTTTTCTGAGAATAGTTGTTGAATCCAGTTATAGAAAAAATGTTTAATACATTTTCCCCTCAATATCCTACCAAAGTAGGTGGTGATCTTTTCCCCCCCCCCCCTTTTTTTTTTCTTTTTTTCCCCCCCCCCCTTTTTTTTTTTTTGTTTGGCCTCTGGAGACTCCAAGAAGAATGTGCATTTAGATCTTTGAGTATTTGACTTGGGGTGGCAGAAACTTTCACCAAGGCTATGGAGTTATGAGACTTTTGCAACCTAGCTCTGTCTTTCTCACTTCTGGAAGATGGAGAGAATGCAGTTGCAGTTGGTCTTTTGTCATACAGTCATAGAATCATAGAATCACAGAATGGGTCAGAAGTAACCTTTAAAGATCATCTAGTCCACCACCCCCTGCAGATGGGCAGAGACATCTTTTACTGTCTCTTAACATTTGCACCCTCCCTTTTGAGAACACAGGAGGTCATGCATTTAAATATGATACACATTTTTTTCTGAGGTACTGTTGTGATCCACGTGTCTTTCCAGACATTCTTGGTGTTTAATACTCAGGCACCCTCATCAGATACCCATTTAGTGCCATAAGCCCAAGCTTTACCCACTTTTACCTTGCCTTTGGGTTGCTGAGGGTTTTTTGGTTGGTTTTTTTTTTTTCATAGCTGATATCACTGTTCCAGGTACCACCTTGGCTTGAGCACCTGTGTCCAACTTAAAATTAAAAAGTGTCCCATTTGTTTTCAGGCTGACAGTTCATTCATCTTCTGCTGCTACCTTGGCCATTACTGCAATGAGGAACAGCTCTGAGCTAATGGCTCTGTAGTCATCCTCTTTGTCCTTGGTATCTATTCGTATTCTGCTGGTACTTGCAATCCCTGGCAACATGATAAAATCCACTACACTTCTATGTTCTTCCAAAAACTATCAATTACAGTGGTGGGTGTTGTCTGCTACAGGATGTATATGTTCATGTGCTGCCTTTTGAGGCTGCCAGCTTCCTGTTACCAGTTCTTTCACTGAAATATTTTAACTTCTGTGCAAGATCATCATCTGTACTCCATAAGAATAACTCTGGATAGTGATTTGCCTTTTTTCAGTATCTATGAGTTGTTTTGTAAGAAATGAACAGTCCTTAGTTTCCAAAAAATGTCTTTTGTGATTTGACCGAGGTCATAGCCATGATCTGATCTTTTATTTCAGGGACCTCTAGTAGTGTAAGAAAAACTGGTTTTCCACCTTACATCCATTAGAACCAGGAGGTCAGGTTTGGATTGATAAAATTATTAATAGGATCTTATATCTGAATGAAGGATTCTAAGGTTATGATTTGATATAAATACTCTTTCAAATTCAAAAAGTAATGCATGCTGAGTACAGCATATAATCAAAATTTAATTGGGATAAGTATATCCAGGATTAAGTATTATGACAATTTTTTTTAAATGCATACTTGTGTTATAAATGGGATGGTTGTTTAATTTTCAAATTGTTATTATCTTTTGCTTTTCACAGTAATAGGCTCGATTTAGCATAAACAGATATTTTCTTTATCCAAATTTTGAAATAAAAAGTGAGATCTTTCTCCTGCCTACTCAAGTTTATATATTGCAGAAACGACAGGGAAGATATGGCTATAAGGACATTAGACAGGGCATCACAGAAACTTAGCTTTGTAGTTATCTAGTCAATGCCAGTTTCTGGTTTTGTTTATTTTGATTATGATATGGACAACTGACTATCTTCCCAGTAAGCTCTAATCTAGCTGAATGCTAAGTCAATGGATAAGCCTTGAAACGTAGCATATGTGTACAAGGCAGTATGGGGCTCCTATACATACAGGAATGTCTCCATGTAGGGTCCAAGCCTTGGCTGACGTCATATCCTATTTGTACATACCCTGACCTATACAGCAGTTTGTTAAATTCATTTACTAAAGAAACCCTTTTGTTCGTTTTCTAATTTTTAAGCTATCTTTTAGAGGAAATATGAAAATGACAGTGACTTGTCTTGGGTCTTCTGCATCAGGGTAATTGCAGAATAAAGCAGACGCTGTGCTATTTAACTTTTTCAGCATTTGTGCCAGGGAGTACTGCTGTCAACACTTCTCTGAGCAGGGTGTTGGGGCCAGGGACACAAATCTTATTAGGAGAGCAATAAGTAACTGATTTTCAATGTAATCTGCGGGAAAGGATAAATTTTTACTTTAGGCAAATATGCTGTTTGCTATGGGTGCTATGAAAACATCCCAGATAACACTGAAAAGCAATTATCCAACCTCACTTTGCTGTTAAACTGAAAATACAGTAATCATTTCTATACATCCTGCATCTAGCAAAATTTTTCATTTTGAACAGTAGGTCTTAAAGAAGTTTCCATCTTGTTTCAATGTTTTTACTACATCAACTTTCCTTTTGGAACTTTTGGAACTGAAAATCTGTAGACCTAAATTTCAAATTGACCTCAACACAGAGACAGCTGGATTTAGTTTAACATCAGCTCTTAAATGTTTAAATTACACTTCTTCTGAGCTGTGACTCTCAAGCATACAGTGATGTCCAGCAGCACCTTATTTCCAAAGCCCCTAATTCAGCAAACACAGCTCCCATTGGACTCCTTTTCATGTTTCCTTTTCTCAGCATTCTGGGTCACCTTGCTTTTTCAGGCTCAGACAGATGTCAGACAAAACACCCTATCAGACAGTTCTTTATAACCGGTGACGTGGTTGTTGTGACTTGTGACTAATTTTTTAACATGAATGGGACATGGGTATAAACTGGCAATAGTACAGTCTTTCAAAAGGGGTTTTGAAAGTTAATAGAAATTCCTTCACAACTACATGAAGATTTTTTGAGCAAGAAGTGAACTACTCTGTGCTAAGTAAAGGGTGTGGTTGTTTACAAGTAGTATCCTAACCTAGAGTTAGAAAATTTCCCTTAAGGGTATCAGAAAATATAATGCTTGCTCTTTGAGCATATTGGATTCATTAAAGCAGCTTCTATTTTTAAGCCCTTAAGTATGAAAACATCTACCATCAAGTAGCTTCAGTTTGAATGATTCTGAAAAGCGAAGAAAGTGCTGGACTTGTGGAAAGAATGAAAGAAATGCTGGGAGTGGGTAAAAAGCATGCTAATATGTTCCAGCTCCAGCCCCCATGAAAAGCAAAGATCTCTCTGACTTATTTTTATTTTTTGCTCAGAGGTGGAGGAAAGGAAAATTGGAAAACAAATGAAAGAAGGAATTCTAAAAGATGGGATACTCCAGACCCTTGAGATAGGGAAAACACTTCCAGTTGTCATAGGATATTGTATAACTAAGAAAAGGCAGTGGCCTTTTACTGGGTGGTCAGCTCTCACCCTATCAATCCTGATGAGCTATACTTACTGTAATCACATTCCTCTCTCTGTATTTCTTTTTTCCAAATCAGTTGGAGAGCAAGAGTGCTAAGTAAAGAAGAGTGGTAGAAGCTTGAGCAAAAACTTGTAAAGAAGGAGCAAGGGGGGAACAGTGCTGTGCTAGAATTCTGCCTCTTACCCTAAAAAAGAGTAGGTAGCTCACTGCTACTCAGCTGCTATTCAGCTGCTATTGTGCTGCTACTCAGCAGTGCGTACATGGAATATCTCAGAAAACTGGGTCTAGGAACAAGCTGTGACAAGGTCTAAACAAAAACACTGGCTGCTGCCATGAAAGGGCCCTGGCATTCTAGAAAATCTCACCCTATCCTATGTCACATTTCTTGGATTCAAAGATATTGTACCAGGCTGAAAACTTGGCAAAATACCTAAAGTGTGCATGACATATTTTTATTTCATATGATTAGTTAGGTAGCTGCAAAATCACATTAGATCTTTCAGAATCTCTTTTGCTCCATTTGTATCATGATGCTTTTTAATCTACCTACAATGACAATGTTTTATCGTATCTTTTATATCTTTTAAAAGGTAGAGTCCTTATTGATTCCCCTACTCTGACTGTCTGAATAAAGGATATCCCCAGAGCACCATGATGCAGCACAACATGGTACATAAGCCAGCTATTACAGACACTTGCCCTTAACTTAATTAGCAGACTGGCATGGTTGCTTCTTTTCTATCTTTCCAAAGATAAAGGCCCAGTTCATAAAGAGGATGATTAGATATGCCGTATACAAAATTTCATCTGCAGAATCAGCGTAGAAAAGATGTGGCTCTTGCCAAAGGCCAAACAGAAATGAATATTTAACTCT
>NW_008236196.1:49216-53260 GCF_000691975.1 Corvus brachyrhynchos | reverse complement strand
TTCCCTCCAAAATTAATGGAAAAGAAGAAAAGAGAATAGACATAAAATGTAAATCCTGCTCAACGATTGCAATGATGTTACAATTCCTGCAGCAGTAAACTAGAGAGGCAACAGGAAGTAATGTGCCGAAAGAACTTCAAAAAGCTAAAGAAATACAAAAGCTTTTACAAAATATACAGTTAGCTAAAGGAGAAAGTCCAACAAAATGAAGATGAGCTGAGGATAACAAACCTAGCAGTTACTGTAAAATATCCTGAAAGTCAGTGAAACCCAATGGTCCTTAATAAAAAGGGCAACCATGAGTGTTAGGTCAAGGAAACCAGCAGCCAAAAGTGCTGCAGGTGCCAGGCAAAAATACAAATTCACAAAAGCACAGGGTAATATGTAATTATAGACAAATTGCCATACATAAAGTGCTCTGCATATCAGAGTATACTTTGGGATTAAAGAAATTAAGGTGTTTTCAGGTAACAAAAGAATGTAGAATCCATTTTCTTTAGGAAAAAAAGTCACATAAGTCAGTAAACATGAAAAGATCCCTCTAGAACACATCTGACTGAAATGGCTAACTCACCCAGTACTGCTCTTCTCTAACATGTAGAAAGTTTCTGAATTACTCTTTAACCATCCTATATGTCTCAGAGTCTGGGCACCTGCTGGGCATGTGTCTTCTGCCAGGGAAGCAGAGGTGGCTGCTGCTGTCCTCACGAAACTTTAAAGCATCAACATGTCTCAGTGGAAAAATAAATGTGCTCAGTTATGACAGAACAAGTCGCAAAGCCAACTGGCACAAAAACATTCTGATGGCAGCTAGGAAGCCATGCAAGCTGAGATACGATCAGCCCTTGTTGAAATCTCAGTCTGAAAGTCCTCGTGCTTAAAGTGTCAAAGAGAAATATTTTCAAACCTAGCTAACGTCTCTTCTATCTCGTGATTGCTTATGACAAATAAATTTGGACAATGAAAATGGTTACATGACAGAGTCTGGACCCTTGTGGGGGGAATAAAGCTCAGTATGAAGCTTGGAAAAGCAATGAGGTTCTTTGTTTTAGGAGAGCATGAGTAGTAACAGCATCAAGTGCTTGAAGGCCTTTCTAGAACTCAAGTTACTGTACTCAGTTGATAATTTTAATATTTGTACTAAGTGTTGCTGTTTGTCCAAGGACCATAATTATTCTGCCTTTTCTCTTATTACGTGAGAAACAAAACTTCACATGGAGATTTCTGCATCAAATCTAAAAATCAGGCTATATAACACAGTTCTACCTGGATAGCACTCAATTTTAGGCAGATCCTGATTTGAAGGTATCAAATCATGGAGAACTGCTTTCTCTTGCTTGAATATAACACAAGCCACAAGCATTTTGGAAAGGCAGAGAAAGGACAAGGGCAAGGGCAGAGAGAGGGAAAGAACATGGGAGCAGGTGATAAAATCCAGCTGTTAAGAGAACAAGAGTGTGGATAGTCTAAAGGGTCACAATCTCAAAGTTGTTTTCCCTGCTAAATAAATATCAGCTGCAGTTCAAAACCTGGCAAAAGCATTTGCTGGAACAAAGAGGTAGCCAGGGAACCAAGAAGATGCTAGATGCTACAGCAAGAATTAACTAGACACAACAGGATGAAATTAATCTGATAAATGAAGGAACATTGTGGAGCTGCTGAAGCTGTTTAAATCTGTTGCTTTAGACACTAAATAAGATTTCATGATGTCTAATAGTCTCTACAAAGAGGGATGAGAACATGAACTAGGTAAATTAGTAATTTTCCTTTTTTCTGTGAAGTTCTGCCATAGTTTTTAGGTGATTGTCCTGCCTCAGTTTGACACTATTCATCCACCATTTCACTTTGGAAGTCTGTGAAATACCATATAGTCTTCCCCCAGAGCAGCTAACAAATAAACAAAGAATTTCTGTCAAGCCATATTAAGGCCAACCCTTTTATACAGCATCCAAAAAACCGGTTATGGGAACCACTGTATTTCAATAACATGCTAGGAAGATTTTTCTAAAGAAAATATTCAATAAATATTCCATGTCCATTCAACATATCTTCTGCATATGCAATGAAAATATCCCTTATGAGGACCAATAATTTTCACAGCAGAAAAAGCCTGTGAGACTGCAAGATGGGCATCTGGAGGAGCTATTTCTCACCTATTGCTTGACATCCATTTCATACACTCACAAAAATCTCAAGAGGTTGTGGAGATGGCACAAATTCGTGTCTACAGAAGTCCCACCTTGAGTTGGTTCCAAAGGTACACTCTATATATTATACTGTCCTCCTTAAACAAAAACTGACCATTATGCTGTCATAACAGCAATTGGGTTTCAGTAAGGAACTTGAACAAAATGCTGGTGGTGGACTTGCTTAGCTGTCACATGACAGCTTAAAAAAAATAGCAAGACGAATCCTTGGCCCATATTCCCAACACTTGATGAACAGACTACTGTTGACTTCACTGGGCTTTAGATTATACCCACTGCCATCAAGATGAAAAATTGCAGGCACTTAAAGTTCTGGATGGACTGAAAAACTAGATTTATTATCCCTCTAAGGGCATATCTGGAGGAAATTAGTATGCAGTATATCACTATACACAAGCAACCTCACATTCAAATTCAGGATCTGAAATGTTGGTAAAAATGTAATTTATTAGGGGAATTTTTAGCACCCATTAGCTCTGTTTAGTTCTGAAATCAACTATTTTCTAAATTAAATCTGAACTTTATATAAAAAACTGAATGGGCTGTTTTTCACAAATAAGCTTCGAGGCAGATGTAGAATAAACAACCTGCAGTAGATAACCTGCAGTACAGGAGTGAAAGCAAGAACCCTTAATAGCATGTGGTCATCAGCAAGATATTTTTTTATATCTGCCTTTTGGTGGGCATAAATTTTGGTTGATTTGCAAAATGTTGTCAGAAGAGAATTTAACTGCCAGGAAATTATTCATAGTACTGCCAAGTACAATATATGCAATGGTTTGTCAAATTAAATAGACAAATTGCAGAAAGAGAGGAGTCCGAACCCAGGACATCCCATACCATCACATCCAACATGGACAGTTGTGGGAAAAGTGGATGTGAAACCATAAAATGTTGCCCATCTGCAGAACAGGGAATTATTCATGCTGCAAATAGGCCGCCTTATAAAAATGAAAGTATATTATAAATGTGACTTTATTTTTAGCATAAAGCAGATACTGCCCATAAAAAGATGGGGAAAGTGAGAACTAGTTTCTGCCAAATCTGTCACAGAAGAGGGTTGGATGAATGAGTCTATTTGCATGCTTCAAAACACCAAAGGAAGCAGCCACCAAAATGTTAAAAGTAGTTTCTACAGCCAAGTATGCAAGCATGTGTCAGACTGCTGAACAAACAGTTAACTACGTAGAAAAATCTTCAAAATCACATATTTACCAAAATAACTACTCACTTGCCAAGTTTCCACAGTGAGTTGTTTCAGTTGTTTTGTGGCATAGAGCAGCATCCCTTTTTTAATCTGTAACAAAATATATTTCCAGGGTCTGGATTTCAGTGTCCGCTGTGTGATTTTCATGGGTCCAGGTCCATAGATGTGGTAGCACTGATTAGATCAGCCCTCTGGCCCTGAAGACATAGGTTTTGAAAAGCTCTGGAACAGCTTTTGGAAAAGAGAGGAGTGGGAGCACTGCAGTTTGTTCTTTGCAAAGAAAAGTCCCAGGTGTAATCCTGGGGCAACTGAGGTGGAGCTAAAAGGAAGTTATGTTTGAAGGTGTTACCATAGCCCTACTCTTTTTACCCAGCGCATGGGACAGACTGGCTGTGCAAGGGAACAGGCTACCTCAAGACTCTGCTTGCGTCAGGCGCTTGGGAGAAGGGCTACATGAATGTCTGAATTTTCTGTTTGTTGACTGAGCAACAACAAGAAATTGCATTAGGCTGAACTGAATAATTTAGGGTTCTTTAGTTCTTCCTTGTGATGTTTCTTTTACACTCTTTTTTTCCTAACCTATTGATCAGTCTCAGAACTAAAATTTGTGGTTAATTTTTCAACTTTTCC
>NW_008236196.1:43961-49205 GCF_000691975.1 Corvus brachyrhynchos | reverse complement strand
TCTTTCCCTCTTCTCTTTTTTTCTTCTTTTGTTTTCTGACATCACGACTTGATTTGTCACAAATAATTTCAGTATTCATCAAATCACATTTCTGATGAACTGACTATTCAAAAACATTGCTCAATTCTACCCAGTGGGATTAATTTGTCGCCAGGCTTCCCAGAAAGGACGCTGCTTCATACTCACTTGGAGGAGCTTGGAGAAGTCAGAAAATTACACTGTTCTCCCAATGCTGAGAGATTGATGGGTTTTTAAGACTACAACTGGGAAGATTTTATTCTCTATGGAAACACACACCAGGAATAGTACCTTGAAAAGTTTGTTAGACAGTTATAGGCTTCATATTAATGAAAAATAATTTTAGATCACTGCACAAATTGTTCAGAGATGCATGAGAATAATGACCATTAACCACTTAAACTAATGATTTCTGCAGTTGTCATGCAGAGTCATAATCTATGAATATGCAAAGTAAGCATCCAATTTTACATATTTTTGCCAAAAAAACCCCCAGAAACAAAACAAACTTGCTTTTTACGCTTTGATTTGTGCTCTTGTGGTCTGAATCTAAGGATATTCATTATTTCTGTAACTTATGTCTGTTTGATCACATGGAAGATTCATTCCTTCAAAATGCAGAACTGTTCTTATTTCACTGCTAAGGAATGAAATACAATCAGATGTTCCTTCATACACCACAGACCTGTGTTAAGTCTGGTCATTTCTCAGAACACAGATTTTTTAAACCTATTTTTTCCCCTGTGAATCTACCCTTTTACATTCCTTTAAATCAAACTTTCTACCCCAAACATTTTGGTCATCATACTGTGGGGCTTGACCTTTTGAAGTCTTCATAACATCTCCCAGTTGATAACAAATGAAGACAAAACCAGAAATGGATGTTGAAAGCCAAGTTTTCACACCTCACACCTGTATTTCTTACAAAAGGTGCTGCCCTTCTGATGATGTGTTCCACTACCATCACTGCTAAACAAAGAAATTTAGAGTTGACCAGATGGTTTGCAATCCCTATGTTTGCAAAAACTAATATTTGTATAAGATATTACAGGGGAATGTCATTGAGACAGCAACTGTAAATTATTACTGTAAATTATAGCTGTAAATTATTCAGGCACTCATCTGGAGAGGACATCTCCATTCTTAGCAGATGTTTATAATTGAAACATGGTCCAGCTTTTCCAAACCTCTGTTGAGTGACTCACAAAAACAGTTCCATGTGTGGTGCATGCCACACTGTCCCAGAGCAAACATTCTGTCACTTGGAGTAATTTGCATCCACACAACACTGGGACTTTTTGAAATCAACCCTCCCTTATCTGGTCAGGCCTTCAAAGCCCTCTTGCTCTGCCATTGTGCTGTTCCCATCTTGGATTTATATCTGGCATTTTGCATATTACATGTTCTAGGAGGCTGACCTGAACACAAAGCAATTCAGAGGCCAAACATGGCATATCTCATGTCATAGCACATCCACTCTACTGACACTTTAGAGGCAGTATGTAAAAACCACTGGTGAGCAACTTTCCAGTGTTTGAAGCAAACAAGTTTTTGGTGATGCAGGAACTTCAGACCATAGGAATTAAGGACATATGAGGTGGAAAGGAAGAGGCTGTTAAGAGAACCCAAGCTCTTACAGCAGCTCTTTGCTGGTGTAAGGTTGTACTTTAGTGAATTAAGGATGGAAGTGTGCAGATGGCTGGACTGGTAGCCCAGCTGTTGAGGAGTATATTCAGGGCAGGTAGCTCAGTGTGCAAGCTGCAGGTCAAGCTCGGGGGGGGCAGAAGTCCCAGCCCAAGCCCGAAGAAAGAGGGTGGGAACTGGTAACCCTTTGCAGAGCAAAGGGCTCAGGTACCTGTGGCACAGCCAGATGACCGGACACTGAGAGACACGGCAGGAGTTGATGACCCGCAGACTTTTCCATGCTTAAGACTGTAAGAGTATAAAAGTGCCAGGGTTCTTCTGTTAGGGGTCCCTCTTCAGAGCCACCCATATCTGGCTGTTATTTTGTTATTTAGATATTTAGTTATTGCACTATGATTAAACTATTGTAAGGATCTGGACACCTGAGGCTCTGCTATGAGAAACCTGGGGTCAAGCCTGTAAGGAAACCTGGCCTGACTGTGTGAGTGTGGAGCGTGTGGGTGCGAAGGGACTTCAGTCCCAGCTCAGCTGGGGCAAGAGTGATTGCCAGAGTGGCTCCTGGATGGTTGGACAGGGAAGTTTCCCTAATACAGTGAAGAGTTTACTCTGAGATATTACATTTAATGGTAGGAATAAAATAAGGAATGTATTCCACACAGACCACCTGTAAGCAATGTGCACAACTTTCCATATAAGATTTGTGATTGACATATGCATTAAGGGGTGGATACAATGTTATGAAATTTTTATCATGCTTCATGTGGGGATTTTCGTGTACTCTGTCAGTAGATTTTTAAATTCTGCACATTTGGAGATTAAAACAAAGCATCTGAATGTTCAGTGAATGCAGGCATTTTAATGAATTGTTTAATGAATTAGTGAAGGTGGCCATTTTAATGAATCACCCAAGACTGGAACCCATGAATGCAAAGACATTTTCAATGAATTTTTAATAAATAACAATGAGGATGCCAAATTAAATTCTGTGAACGGTAGAAAAGAGAAGGATTAAACACACAACTGTGACCAGTAAAAAGTATTATTAACCAGAGATGTTCATCTGCCAAGTTAAAACCTTAAATAGAACAGAAGAGGTTTACATAGGCTGTTTTACAGTGCTCTGTCACATTATCCACCATGCTTTCCAGGGAGTCTCTTTACCCTTTCATTATCTTCCTCAGCTTTGTCTGTGCCAACTCTACCGTGGATTTGTCTTTCTCTCTTTATCTCTCTTTTCTTCACTCCCTTCTTCCTCCCTCCACTCTCTAGGGTGCATACAGCATCTTGTTCTCAAGGCAGTGCTACTGAAAGGAGTTGATCACAGCAGGGGCACTCCAGTGGACAGTCCTTGCTTTAGAGAATGAAACACGTTAGATGTGTCCTCTAACAATGAAAACATTGGGTACTGGTCTGGTTGAGAAATTATGTAGTGATGTCATTTGCCAGAATGGGGTTTTCAGAGCTCAGAGCAGGGTGAAGGAGAATAACAGACTCTGTGGATAGTGCCAAGGGAACTGCCTTGCCATGAAATCCATGCACGAAATTAAAGCATATTTTTTGGCTTTTTTTTTTCTAAAAACAAGGCACTCATGGATCAGCATAATGGATGGTGCAAAATAGCTAGAATTTTTCAGTAACCAAAATATCTTTCTCTGCTGGAAACATTTGTGTTGTATGACTTGTCTGGTCTACTACATCATGCTTCATGTTGGTTAAAAGCTCAGAACACTTTTTTTTTCCCCTTCTGAAACTACTGCCACAGTGAAAAGGGTGTTTCCTTTAAACTTAATACTTAATCCCCACAGTGTCACCATTTTGACTGAGGATAATCTGTGGATTTTGTAGGTAGGAAGAGGACGGACATAGAAGAAAAAAAGGTAAAATATGGGGAACAGTAATCAAGGGGACAGCAGGGCACATTGATATGGGGCATGGATGTAGCAGTGCAAAGAAAAGAACTGGGAAGCCAGGTTTAGTACAGGTCCTGGATATATGCTAGATAACATCAAAGGAATATGCAGATAAAAGGGTTTGCTTCCTCTCAGTTTGAAGCAACAGAGAGTACATTAATGTCTGACATACACTAAGCACTTTCCTACCAGCACTTTCCTGCATGCAGCCTGTGCTTTAAGAAACAAATGGTAGGGCAGATAAAAGGAAGCAAAGAAGCACAACCCGAAATGGCAGAAACCTGATAGCACAGCACCAAGGTGCTAATGTCTCCCTACCTACACTAGTTCTTGCAGACAAGTCTCCTCCCAAGCAGGGTTTCCCTTGCAACTCAGGCAAGACCTGCTGGTGGATCTGCTAGATCCCCTGATGTTGCAGTGCTCCAGTCAAAGCCTGGGTTTGTGTTACAAATTCTGTCTGTCCAATGTAGTGGATGGCAACCACAGAGGTGTGCATGGAGAGAACCAAATGCAATCCCTCAACAAGGTGATGTCACAAAAGTGTACAGTCCATCTACCTACAGTAGATAACTATTTAGTGAAATCTCCTGCAAAATACATTGTTTTCCTCCACACATCTGTATGAGTCACCTGTGCCCTGGCCAGGAGAGCCAACCCTGTCCTGGGGTGCATCAGGCACAGCATTGCCAGCCAGGCAAGGGAGGGGATTGTCCTGCTCTGCTCTGCTCTGCATTGGGGCGGCCTCACCTTGAATCCTATTGTTTGAGAACACTAGGTATGTTAACATAGAAGAGTACAAGCTAAGCAGAAAAATAAAAAAATCAAGTGTATAAAATCCTTCAGCTGATATGAACTGACAGCTAACTGAATGATTTCCGTCTGCCATTGTTGTTCCCACATGGCAAGTATAACTGTGCTCGCCTTTTAGGAAAATCGTGACAATGACTTTTCATGTGTCTTCACATCATGGCTGCAAGGAGTCAGAGAAAATTAGGCACTCAGAAGCAGATGCTAAATTCATATTCTCAAACGTTATACGAGAGTTTTTCAAATAATTTTTCTCTGGTCTCTTACTACAGGTACTTTGTAACACTCCATTTGGAAATCACGGTTTTTCAATCCCTTATTTACCTGTTACTGTTTTTGTTCCATTGTTAGAAAAGTCATCTTATTAAAAACCTGGAATTCATATACTTTTTACTTAGTACTTCTTCAAACCTAAATGCCAGAATGTCTATAAGCAAACAAGGCTCTATTTTAAAGGGTTTAATTACCACACACTTATTCGCCTGCTTTCACAGCAATTGAGAGGCTGTAAAGAGATTCTTCTATAACTTTGAACCTAAGTGTAATTACTGCAATGTTTCAAAGAGTTGGCACATAGACAACACATAGACAACAGATGCAAAACAAAAATTGGAGAAAAAACCCAAAACGCTGCCACCCTCTAAATACATAGAATTTTCTGATATTGAAATAAAGAACAAAATATTCTCTGGTTTAAATGAAAACAAAATAGAGTATGATCTTTCTATCAGTGATAAAAGGCACTGGGTCAAACTCTGTTACTTAACATGTAATGGCATTTCCATGTTAATGTTACACTTAGCTGAAATTTTTATTTGTGCTGGAAAGTTACACAGTTTTAGACTCTGTATAATTAAAATCCCTT
>NW_008236196.1:28993-43900 GCF_000691975.1 Corvus brachyrhynchos | reverse complement strand
CCTCTATCCATAACTTACTCTTTCTTCATATCATTGCTGCTTTGCTGTAGCAACAACCCCAAGAAGAAGTGGGAGTTAAGAACTGAATCTTTTTATGGTTACCTCTCCTTCAAGTACTGAGGATTTACTTTGGAAGACAACTATTGATATTTATTTGATTTGGGGAGCTAAAAAAGTTAATTATCCCCACCTCTGTGGAAGCATCTCCCCGTAAACCCAGCAGGATATATAAATCCTGATTAATTATATCTTCCACATGGGCCATTCACTTAGTGGGTCCCTTCCAACTCAGAATATTCTGTGATTCTGTGATTCATCTCTCTTCATTGCATTTTAATGAAACACACTTGTTCTAAAAAATGAGGTTAATTGTAGAAGAAATTAAACCCTTTCTGGAGAGAGGAAGGGAGAGGTCATGAAGCCAAAGGAAAAAATATGCATACTCCCAGAAAAGCACATATTAATCACAACATCGCTGACTAGGAATTCATGTCACTAACTGCAGAGCAGCTGTTCACAGAGGTGAATACCAGAGTCCTTCAGAAGCAGTGTGGATCAGGAAGCCCTTGCTGTATCAGTGTCCTTCCAATGTGTCAGTGTGTCACTGAGATCACAGGATCTGTCCAGCCTCACTCTTAGCAAGGCAGGTTTCTCCAGTCTGGGAGCCAAACTTCATTTCTCTCACGCCACATAGAAAGTCAAGTCACAAAATTTTTAGTGAGATTTATGGTTCTAAATGGTTACCTCCCTTTCTATTACAGGAGGGAGGTACTGATGAAGCTGCCATTTGATGCCACAGCACCACAGAATCCATTCCTGGGAACACAAGGGGCTTCACACTTAAACTCGATAGGCTAAATTGCTTTAGAATACTCACACGAATTTTTGAACTTAAGCAGTTCTGTCTCCCCTTGTTTATGTTTCCTCTTACATATCTATCTGTTGTTTGTCTTACAAATGTCGTCATAGGTCTAAGAAAAGATTTTCCATTGAAATTTCTGGGGGGTTTTCCCATGTGACATTGCCTTTTCCTGAAAGGATTTTTTTTGTTTGTTTGTTTGTGCTAGTTTTGATAAAACAGCAACAAAATTTATTTAGACAGTGGGGTTTTTTATCTCCAGGAAGATTGTCTTAGTCAAAATGAGAGAGGGAATTGAGCAATGTCAAAGACATGCCAACAGTGAGAGAACAGACTCTGGTTCTAGAAAAATATGAGTCAAGTCCATCCTCTGATTAAGACTAAACATTTGATCTCAGCTCTTCTATATCATAAAGTAATATATGACTCCTACAGAAGAATTCTAACACCTAGTATAGTGCTATTCAGATCATCTTTCTGGAATTTTTTTCCCCAGCAAAAAGTAAAGACTAAAAAGTAAAGAAATCCCAGAGCTGCAGAATCTGACTGAAGTCCAGTGGTCATTAATTTTTAAGGGTGCTGAAGAACATGGCATTTGTCTTCCCTAGCTCTAGCTACAAAACAAGAATACCTACATCTTAGATAGCTGACTAGAAATCTTTTAGAGTCACCTGCGAGGAACATGTATTTCAAGGTTTCAGTATATCACTATAATGATAATAATACCATGAATTACACTGACTGTAGAAGCTGCCTTTCACCTGGCATCCTTTTCTTTTTCTATTACATATTACGCTGCTTTTTCTCTTCTTATTTCCTCTCTCCCTCCAGAGGTTCTTTTTTCCTTTAAATCTATTTTCCAATTAGCTTTTTGCATTACTGCATAGCAATCTTAAGGTATTTCTTCAAGTTCTGTGAGTTCATCTTGTTGAAGTCCAACTTGCAACGCAATTCACTTTCCAGCTTTTTGAAGAATGCCTCTGCTGCTTTTGGCTTTTCACATTTCCTTGTGATGTTCCCTGCTCTAATAATTAATATGAGAGGCAACAGAGTGCTGTGGTTACCCATGGGGATTTTTTTCTCCTCCTGTGGAAAGAGGGGTTCCATATATGGCAGTTTTTCTTCTCTGTCACTCCTTTGGTTACAGATATAAAATTTCTTACACTTCATCCTCTCTGCATTATTGGTTGTTCATTGATTTGACTTCTCTACTGCTTTTTTTAGGAAATATTTTGCTGAGATATTCAAAACCTTGCAGCTAAGGAGCTGGAATTACTGTGGATTTTGGCATTGGGTATCCATGGGCTTTTCCAGTTTATTTCTTTCAATAATCATCTAAATTTAGTATGGCTTATAACTTTTCTATAGAAAAAAAATTCACAGAGATTCCAAGTTATCTTCCGTTCTCCGCCTGATGGAAATGCAAAGGTTAATTCTTGAAGTTGTATGGATTATTAATTCCATTTTTTATGCTGTTTTTTCTATGAGGTATTTTAGTCCACTATTGTTTTATCTTCTCCTGAGGAAATTTTAAATTTGGTTAACATTAATCGTGAGTTAAGGCCAGTCAGAATGGTCTTTCTGTGAATCCTAAAAATATATAGAGAAATTAGAAATCACTTATAAATCTTTAAGAAAGTTGGCCCTGGCTTCTCCCTCTTTCACCCAAGTGTCTGTGATAAACTATTTCACCAAGATTTTTCTACATATCTAAGCAGCCTATGATTTCTGAGACAGAGATAGAAGATTTGGTTTAACAGCCTTTGTTGGGTTGTATTTTTGTGATTGGGTTTCACCAATCACAAAAAACTGTTGGGCTACATAACGTCTGCAATGATTTCCACAAAGAATTCTTATGTATGAGTAAGTATTGCCATTTGCAGGCTTTCACTCTGACAACTGATCTTTTTATTTGATATCTCCCCAGGTTTTGTATGGAGATAGTATAAATAATCTTATCTTTATCATATTTCCTGAGCTGTTTATGCCTTCTTAGGCTTTTGGTATGGGTACTAATAGTGTATGTGCTGTGTCTCTTTATTAGGCTGTAAACCTCCTTCCTTGCTCTTGTAGAAGTTTCTCCATTTTTTTGTCCACACATTTGTTCATATCCTTGTTACTTTTCCCTCTGCTAGTTTTGATTTTTTAATGTGGAAAAACAGAACTGCACATAATATTCAAGAACAAAGAGATATAATACTCTCTAGCCTTTTCAGGTGCTTCTGGCTGCCTATTTTTTCCCCTAAATATCATAAAACCATAGAATTATTTGTGTTAGAAAAGATGCCTAAAATCATCAAGCCAAACTGCTAACTCAGTCCTGCCAAGTCCAGCACTAAACCATGTCCCTAAGTGCCACAGACCCAGAAAGGAAATGGAAGTGATTTGCACACTGAGCTGGAAGTTTTGCAATGACTTCCCAGACAATTAGGTTAATATGCAAAACACACGAGAAGGATCACAATCAACCAGATAGCTTTTCAGGAGGATGAGGTGCTGTCCCAGGGAGTATGACCAAGGGAGGAATGGTCTGAGTAAGTTTATTAAATGGGGATTTTGTCGCAATCTGGGTACAAGATCCAAAATTACATTGCACGCAAGAAAGAAATAGCCCATCAAAGGCTGTTGTCCCTATGCAGAGTAAAAAGGCTCTCTTGGGGAAATATTCATCTGAAACATATATATGTATCTGTGCTTTATATAAGCATAGCTATTACTTCAGAAGGGCAAGCAGCTAAGGCAGATTTGTCCTGCATTTTTCCCCCTCAAGGCCACCAAAAGAGCTACCAGGGCTCTTATGATTTTTGGGCCTGTCACTTGCAGCTCTGTCCACATCGTTGCAGACCAGTAAGACCACATGTGCCCTACACCACACACACACTGCCTTAAGCCTCTCAAGGATGGGTGAGGAAGGGGGGGGCCAGTAGGGACTGTGGCTCGGCAGAGGCACCATGCAACATTAACATTACACACATGTGCAGGAAGACCAAGGACCAACTGCAGCCTTCAGCAGCCTTATGTCTTCAGGTGAAGCCAGTCTGAGTCTGGGCATGCAGCACAACAGCCACCATTGTGTCCTGTGGATAGGGGTCATGATATGTGCTTACCAGTGCTACTAGGAATTTTCTTTGTCTTTTGCCCTCTCTTCCTTCTTTAAACACTCAGCAAAAATTAAAGCTTTAGAAATTTAAATCTAAATTATATTAGGGTTCTAAACTTAAATCCTCACATGCAAAAAATTATTCTTGCATTGCCAACATAACTTTTCAAGGCAGAATTACATATACATTGCATTTGCTGTTCCACTGTGATAAATATATAGATGTTTTTGTTGTGGCATTAAGGCCAGCCATGTACAGGGTGTATATTCTGGTTGAGTTAAAATAATTTCCAGGAGTTAACAATTTTCTTTTTCTACTGACTGACATTTTAAACTCACAGGACCCAACCTGGTTTTTCATGGGACTGCCTGACATTTCTGTTCTAAAATGGTATTAGCCATCCTAGAGGGGAATGAGCATCAGACCCCAAATTTAAGTATGCCTGTGAGCATATGGATGGATTCTCAGGTGTCTTACTGAAGTAGGACCATTTTCTTAATTTTGTTAATGCTTTTGATGTTATGACAGACTATTACTGCTCTTTAACTTAATTTCAGCTTTAACTGAATCCAAATTAAAACCTGTAGTAGATGCTGGGGCACAGCTACATGGTTGCTTACCCAATTTGTGACTACAGGACAGAGTGTACTGAAACTCCTTTGACTTTAAAGAAGAAATTCCATACGCTGTTAGAAATGGAAATAAATGTAGCTATGTGGAATAGTAACTGACAAAGATGGATGAGCCATTAATTCCATGCAACAGAGGACAGCACGGTTGATTTGGGTCTTTTTAGCATAATATATCTGGGAAATTCCACATACACCTGCAAGTGTGTGATTCATAAATAAATTTTTATATGCCCTTAAATTATTGTCAAAAAAAAAAAAGAACATATGGACAGTAAAGTACATGCTGTAGTTCAGCAACAATTTTGAAGAACATATAATCTGGGAACAATATGAGGCAGCACTGGGAAAATCTCTGGCCTCAAGGTCAATGCTGTCAAAAGCAGTCAGAGGAGTTGGGTCAGTATCATCAGTCCCATCTGGCACAAGAGTGATACAGCTGTTTTGTGAGATGCAGGCCACAATACTCTCCACAATAAGGCTGGAAGGTGAAGGGGATGTTAAATCATCAAAGGACACCCTCAGTTCTGGTGCCCTGGGCATACACCTTTGTCAAGCAAAACCTTATCAGTTTTGAAGGCAACAGCAATGCTGCCCAGTGGCTGACCCTGCACAGCTTCTGCTATGCCTTTCGTGGGCTGGGGCTGGTGGGGAAGATGTTGTCTTCATCAGCATCTGTGCTAAGGGGGTTTTGTCTGATTTGATTAAAAGCATTTAGCCTTCACTTTATGCCACAGCCATCCTTTCATCCACTGCAGAGGACTGGAAAGATAAGTTGATCTTTCATCAGCAAGGAAGGAGTAGCTATGGGGCTTAGCAATGGACATGTACAGTGAGCCTGGAGACCAAGATCTAAAGTGGTATTATTTGTCTTTCCTACAGGATTTGATAGAAGGGACTCAATTTTGTGAGGTCTTCAACACTGTAATTTAAAGCCAAATCCTGACGTCCTCAAAGTTGAGCTGCCTTTTCAGCTACATCAGATTTATGCTGGCATGAAACTCTCTTGCTTTCAGGGAAGCTAATCTCAGTTTCTTTAATGTGTTCTAAATCAAAGACTATATGGAAAGAAAACAGCTCAAAAACAGGTTAATGGGAATGTGACCCAAGCAGGGGCCAAGAACAGTGACCATTAATGTGTAATGAAAAAAAAAGACATTCATATTCAAGAATACTTGCCAAAAGCCTACACCTTTTACACTCAGTCTTTAATCTCACCAGAATGCCTTGATTTATGTTTCTGTCCATTTCCACACTGTTGCTAATATTTCCATGTCTCTCTGTATATGAAATTACTAGATAATCTTTCTCCTTTTTCTTCCCCCTCCATCCTCCCTGTCCTAGAGATAGATATCTTACATGAGATCACAGGTATAGTATTCTTCCATGTGGTCCCATCCTGAAAAGTTATTTGCAAGGCTTTTTCTGTGGTTATTTTTCTTTGGAGGATGTTACAGGAGTAATATCTTGATGTTGGAGAAAAAGTGACACATCCAAGCAGACAAGGGTGATCTTTAATGCAACATGGAAAGAATTACAGATGGAAGATCATAACCATAAAGTTTTAAAGATGAAGCTTCAGCTGGGTAACCTGACTGAACGAATCACTGAAAAGTTTTTATGCCTATTTAAATTTTGATAAAGAGGAATAGTTTCAAAGGACTTGACAGTGGAGATTTTGAACTCACTAAATAAAAGCCCCCAAAATCCATTTCCTTGGAATGAAGTGTGATTTTGCTGAAATGTCACATTTTCGTCTCAAAAGAGAACGACAATTTTCACAAATTAGAGAAATTCAAAACCATATTCTTAGCTATAATTGAAAGGTGAGCAATAAAATATAGTTTTGGTAAGAAAACAAGAACTTTTTTTTTCTACAAGCCTAGTGAAAAACTGTTGTATCATTAATATTTTGTTAGTGGAGAAGTGAGTTGTGGTTATGGCTCAACAAACCCTGGCTCAACAAACCTCAGCACAAATTCTGCCAGAAATATCACATGGAGGAAAATCCTTCATTCCCCCTGTACTCCCACCTTCTATGGAGAGCTGTAATTACAAGGTTCTTATTGAGCAATATTATAGAGACACCTACTTGCCTTGCTCTGCTGAAGGGTTTGTCAATGCTTCCATTATAAAATTCTCCTTTTAGGAGCTCACATGACTGTAAAATTTTGCACTGGATTGAAACTTGGCATAAGATCATAGTAAAAAAGCATGTTTTTTCCCATAATTAGTTTTTCTTCAAATTTGATCACTGGAAAAAAACAGAAACTGCAAAAATTAAAATAAAAGCTATTTCAAAACATAAGCTTTTATATATATTTTTATTTGCTTTTATCCCCATTGCTATAAAAAAAAAAGAAAATAAAAACTAACAAATAGGTTAACATTCCAGATGCAGTTCAGCACTTAAAGAGCAAAGACATTCAACATTAAAGCTGGAATCACAGTGGTCTCTTAGCAGTGGGTGATCTGTCATTCCATATGGACTGACTACAAAGGTATGAGTTAAGTATGGACTTACAGTCTTAATTCTGAATTTCCTTACCTTAGTGAGTTTAAGACAGAGGCTTAATGGTCTTTGAATACAGTGGCTTATAAACTTTTACTTCAAATGTATTTTTTGGACATCATGCCCAGAACTGTTTTGAAAGTCTTTCCCCAAAGGTAGGAAAATGAAAGTATGTTGTCATTTCCCACTGCTCCCTCAAAGGAGGGGTTTTGTTTGCTGTTCTGGATTAATGTTCTTATTTTTTCCCCCTCACTCCCCCATTAAATGTACATACAAGCTGGTGTTTTTTTCCCTGCTACTGAAGATATGAGCTATTGGTATCACTTTCAGTAAACCAAGGAGAGATTTAAAAAATTATTTGATACTGTACATATTTTTTCTTGAATATTTTAAAGATTTGTTTAAGGGTATTTTAGATGCTGTGGAGAAAGGAAAGGGAAAGGGAAGGGGAAAGGGAAAGGGAAAGGGAAAGGAAAAGGAAAAGGAAAAGGAAAAGGAAAAGGAAAAGGAAAAGGAAAAGGAAAAGGAAAAGGAAAAGGAAAAGGAAAAGGAAAAGGAAAAGGAAAAGGAAAAGGAAAAGGAAAAGGAAAAGGAAAAGGAAAAGGAAAAGGAAAAGGAAAAGGAAAAGGGAAAGGAAAAGGAAAAGGAAAAGGAAAAGGAAAAGGAAAAGGAAAAGGAAAAGGAAAAGGAAAAGGAAAAGGAAGGAGAAAAGAGAGAGTGAGAAGAAGAAAGAGAAAAAGCAAGAAGGAAAGAGAAGAGAGAACAGATGAGAGTAAATTAAGTTGCAGTGAGAGAGGAAGGGAGAATGAGAGGGGGGTGGGTGGAGAGAGGAAGAGAGTGCAAGATGCTAAGAAAGAAAAAGAAAGAGCAAGATGTAAATAAAGAAAGAAAAGAGAGAGGGAAATATTTTTTCTCCTGTTTGAACTCAGAGAATGATTTTATAAGGGCTTTCAAATTAAACCACATTTTGCTGAATCAATAGCTTTTGTGTACGTGGTAAAACCAGCATTAAAGGCCGTGCTTTAACCATGAGTATCATCTAGCTTGTTGAAAAATATTTTTGTGATCTTAATTAAACCCTCCTAATATTTTTGAAAGGTATATCAATCAGTATTTATATTATCTGCAAAAGGTTCACTGTAGTATTTTCTGTTTCATTGTTGATTGGTTTCTTACAGTAAATTTAAATCTCTCCTAAAGTATACATCCTAGTAAGGAATGTTTATTGTCATAGGTAGTCCTAAAGTAAAATATCTACCTTCTTCACATATGAACAATCATAAGGACAATTAACATAGAGTCTAATCCAAATTGCTTTAAATTCAATCAGGAAACTGATTTAAAGTCTACAAGGACAATACCAGAAGATGTAGCCTCCAGCTACCAAGGGTAGAAGTATATGCTAAAATCTTAGCAACCAAATAGAAGAAATAATATCAGCTTCTAGCACCTTTGAAGCTATTGGTCCTTAACCCTTCCTTACCCACCATATGGATCTTTTTATAATCAAGGCATGAGTGATTTTAATTGTTTGTCTTTAGGTCACGCTGACACAGTCATATTAGCTTGTAGTGAGTCTTTTTGAGAGAGCTAGCAGTTCCTCCTCCTCTTGGTACATCTGTTCAATCATGACAATTTCTACTGAAGATAATTTTTTCATACTTTTTTTCAAATGCTTTTTTTAAAATCCTTTTTCTAGTCTAAAATGTTCCCCCTGCTTCCAAGTCCAGAGGGTAAATATTGGAACATTTGAGCAAAATCCCTTTAACCACTTTTACATCATTGACAAAGTCTGATGAAGCCAATGGAAAGATGCCCACTGACTTCAATATTCTTTGGATCACACACTTGCTGTTTTAACTCAGATATTTTTTACCATCATGGGCTATAAATTATCCAGGAGGATATTTTGCTAGCACAAAATTTGTAATCACCACAGGCAGGAGCTTTTCCCAACAGCTACATTTCTGGGCCTACCCTACTTTTTGTTCTCTTTAACACCAGTGTCATTTACACATCTATATAGAAGTCTTATACACCTTATACACTTAAGAACCATGATAGGGAATCTAATGAGACATACTTCTTTCAGACAGGTGCCACCTTTGCTGTAAAATAAAGAACATTATCTTGCAATCAGTGATTCATATATAGTATGACTATAAAAATTTTTGCCAACTGACAGGTCATGCAGAATATCCTCATATTAACTGGCATCTCAATGCTGCAATAGTTGCAGAAAAGGTAGAAGTTAGAGCTACAAAGGGATGAGAATTTGGGGCACTTGTGCATGGATCTTCAGCCAGGAGCACAGTAAAAACCTTGGAGGAAAAGTGTGTGTTGATCACTACTAAAGTAAATGAAAACAAAGGATATGAGGAAATTCAGACAAGTATCCTGAGATAACGTGCACCACCCCAGGTAAAAGCTGGCAAAATCTTTGCAGCAATTATTTAATTCACTGGAAAAAAAATGGTGTGTTAGCCCAGTAAGTGAATTTGAATTGAGTTCTTTGAATAGTTCTTCAAAACTGTGCTTTAAAGGTACGTATATATCTGGAAGACTAGACAAAATCAGAGGGGAGGAGAAGGAAGAAGCAGGGGATTTACTTTCTGATCCACACTTTTCCATAGCAGAGTAAATACACACTTGTATCACCAGACAGCAGATTTTTCTTTCATATATTACTCTTCTTAGGACAATTCAATGAATTTGGAAGTATACTGCTATGAGAATCATTGTATAGTCAAAGGGTTCACACATGCCAAGGAGAGCTCTAGCCCATAATCCAGAAAAATATTCTATGATTTAAAACTAAATGGAAGTCTATCACTATAGAACAATTTCTAACACCATCAGAGAGACTTTTTTTCCATCTGCAAAGTTCATCAGACAATAGCCTGATCCCCTGGCTTTGGGATGGGTGAAGGACCTCAGACCACATGTCACCTTGCTACTGTTTTTTAACTATGCCCAAAAGACAATTTACTTTCTCAAAGTGAGCAGAAAATGTGAGGTAAAATCCTTCCTTTTTCACATGTTAAAAAAACCAAACCGAAACAAAGAACAAACACTCAAACAAACAAACAAACAATCTCCAAAACCACTCTGACTTAAAATTCACACACTTTTTAAAATTATTTCTGGTCAGTCTAGTTACTATTTAACTAATTACGCTTGATGGGGTGGCCTCACCTTGAGTGCTGGGGCAGTGTTGGGTGCCACAATATAAAAATACATAAAGTTCTTAGAGAGTGTCCAAAGGGAGGGCCATGAGGATGGTGAAGGGCCTTGAGGGGAAGCCTTATGAAGAGAGGCTGAGGTCATTTGCCTTGTTCAGCCTGGAGAAGAGGAGACTGAGGGGAGACCTCACTGCAGTTACAACTTCCTCACAATGGGAAGAGGAAGGGCAGGCACCAATCTCTTCTCTGTGGTGACCAGTGAAAGAACCCAAGGGAATGGCCTGAAGCTATGTCAGGGAAGGCTTAGGGTAGATATTAGGAACAGGTTCTTCCCCCAGAGGGTGGTTGGGCACTGGAACAGGCTCCCCACGGAAGTGGTCACAGCACCACCCTGACAGAGCTCAAGAAGCATTGGGACAATGCAGTTGGGCACATGGTGTGACTCTTGGGATGTCCTGTGCAGGGCCAGGAGTTGGACTTCGATGTTCCTTGTGGGTCCTTTCCAACTCAGGATAGTCTATGATTCTATGCTGGCAGTACTCAGATGCTTTCAGCTTCCTGCTAATGTAGTTGTGAGAGTGCTTTTGCCATACCAACAAGAGATAGTCATTGTAGTAAGGGCTCCTAAGGACAAGCTGCAAAATATTTGTATCTCCTGAGCCAACCCATATCTAATTTGCTGAGAAATTTCTTGATTCACCTGCTGAGTAGAAGAAGAAAAAACAACAACAACAACAACAAAGAAACAACAACACAAAAAAAAACAAACCAAGAAAAACAAAAACAAAAACAAAAAAAACAAACCACCCAAACAAAAAAATATAGGAAGTATTTTTTCTTTTTGTGCTTCTTTTCAAACCAGAAAGAAAGTATGAGATAAATTCTTTTAGAAACACTGTCTCACAATCAGATTTCATTTCAAGAGTTGAGACCCCAAGAGGAAAATATTTGCAACAAATACACAAGATAAAGCAGTGAAAGACCCTGAAAGCAAAGGAATAAAAAGTGATACTACATATTTTCTTAAACAGGTGTTAGACAGAGATAAGAGTAGAAGGAATAAAACCGAAATTAAATAGTTCCTGTATCTGTGACTGCAAATGGTCAAGAAATTAGGCAATTTGTAAATCATTTTCAGCGTGTCATATATGAAGTACCACATGGAGGTAATTTCAGTGGCAGGGAGACCAAAATATTAGCCTCACAGGTTGTGGAGGCCCAGCTTTATTTCAGATATTAGATTGCTTCTGCCAGATGTTGAACCTGCCTGAGGTCTCTGAAGGGCAGAAGAGTGAAGCTGTCCCTTCACCTGGTCTATCTGCACTGCAGCCAGAATAAGCTGCCTGAGCTCTGCTGATTTAGAGCAGCTGAGAGTCTGACCTTCTGTGGGAATGATTCGTCCTAATTTTCAGAAAATATGAGTTAAGACTAAGACAGAAAAAGAGTGAGAGGAAAAGAAGGAAGTCTCCTTCCTATGTGAGGAAGGGAAAACCATAGTCCCTAGACTGTATCCTTAGCATAAAAAAAAAAAAAAAAGTGTGTTTTGTACAGCTTGAGAGCTTAAGTGTTTCTTACCTCTGTCAATTGCCCCAGGGATAACTACAAGGGCTCACTGTGCTCCTGCCAGCTAGAATGCATTACAGTAGTTAAAAGATGGAGAAAGATCTGAGCTTGAAGCTGCACTTAATTAGCTGGTCTGGAAGTAAGGGTGTGAGAGAGAGAGCTGTTCCCGAACAAGCAGGACAAAGTGCCTGAAGCCTGAGTAGGTATCCAATACTTGCTCTAATTTTTGAAACGTTTTCCCCTATGGCTGATTAAAATTAAACATCTCATGTAGAAAATTTAAACATTCATCTGGTTCCTTATTATGAAGCACTGAATGCAGCTCTGTACTAGGTAGATCCTACTAGTTTTGCTCCTTCAGGTCAGCTTTAGTTGACACTGATTATGTTGAATAATCATTTATCTAAGAAAAGATTTAGTTTAGTTGCTATCTCTCCAATAGTCATCTCTTATTTTATGTCTTGCAGAAATTATGCAGCTGGAAGATTAATATAGCTTATTTAGACCTATAAACACAGAGGTTACTGCTAAAAGTACTTTCATTTAAACTACCACGGCTCATCCTCACCTGATCCAAAACCTACATCCAATAGTACCATTTTCGTGGGCTCTGTTGAAAACTGGGGAACTCCCTCAAATTTAATATTATTTAAACATTTAGGAACAATTGCCTTGTAGGAGACTTCTAGAAAACAGAGTTCTTAGCAGCTTTCCTGAAGAAATAAAAACATAAAATTCCTTTTCAGCTAAAGAACTGATGTATTTGCTGCTCACTAAAAGCCCAGGTTTACTGCTTATGAGGCTTCATGCCTGTCTTAATGAAATGCTAATGTAATTAATGTGATATTCACAGATTTCTTTTTTTCTTTGCTCAACTGAGACGCTGTAGATTAGGTAAAAACTTGTGAATTACACTCTTTATTAAATAACTTATTTTTACATCTTCAGGTAGCTAAATAGAGTATTCTCTCTCAGAAATAATTTAAACGCTTTTTAAAACTCTTTTCACAAAGCCCTTACAATGGAACTTCTGTTTGATCACATTCAACCTTGCTGCAGTTGTAGCTTTAAGCATACATGACTCAGACAAAAAAGAGATTCTAAGTAATTTATGTCTCCCTCCCTGCTCAGTGTGTGCTAATCGCATTGCCACCCACTTTTTTTGGTAAATGATTTACAGTCCTAGTGAATATAATCACCTGCAGTATCTGAGTCACAGAGAATGCTTTTGAACCCTAAACCTCTGCAGGCATGCAAAGGAACTGAGCACCTCCTGCTCCTCATGAGGTCTCTGCAGACTCATAGTTTTGCACATATTCGTGCTCTAATTACATCTCACAGCAGGTGTTTTCTAAATCATTCTTCTCAGGTGAGGCAAACTATTTATGCAGTAAAATATTAACCTGAAGGCATGTTCTTATTTTCAGAGAACAGGCGGTCCCTCCCACGTGTCCCTCAGTAGCTTTAGCAAAGCACAGACTTTATTAAACTTATCCTTTATAAAAAATAAAGAAGCAAACTCATGATCCTGATGGTAAATCATCTTGGACCAACCTAACTGCAAATGGAAAATCTGGGATTGCATTTTATATTTTATCTTACAGGTCTACTGTGCCATAATAGTATCAGAAGCAGGGACTTGTGCTCCCACCTGCTGACCTCAGTTCTCAATGCTCAGCTGTCAGATGTAAAGTTCTTTGATTTTAGTGTTTCCTTGTTCTGGGAGCACTTCTTTTGGGGCCTATGAAGAGAACAACAAAACTAGACCGACCATCTTCTGAAAAGGTCGACCCAGCTGCATCCTTGAAGGATTCTACAAGCTTTTCCTCCTGCACCCACCTCTTCAGGGAAGGGGGTTTGTTTTGGTTTTTTTTTTTCCCCTATTTGTTGGAGCAAAAGTCTCCATACAGACAAAAATGCTGAAAGAACATGAAAGAATTCAACATCGTGGAAGGTTTTCGTTACAAAGAGATGGCAGCCTGTTCAGTATAATGCCACAGTCACTGTTGTAAAGTCCTTTAAAGAGGTTAGTCCTTGGTATTTCAACCTGAAGTTTCACAAGGATAATTTTAACTTATAGATATCCCTTTCTCTTTTCATTTTAGCAAGACAAAACTCTGACATTCTTTTTAAATTATATTAAATATTTTAATATTAACTTTTACGAGATGAGATGTGCTAGAAGTTTTATGACTCTTAAGGTCTGAAGCAGATTCTTTGCAGAAAGTACAACCGAAATACGAGTGCAAGATTGAAAATGAAGCTTTTCCTCAGGTTTCCAACTGTTGCAGCCCTGCCTAAGGGTGATTTTCACAGCACATGGCCTTATAGTCGATGTTAGCATACAGCAAATGTGCACCACTCTGGGGCTGTTTTAACATTACTATGAGCAGTGAAGTGCTTATGGTCATAAGGCAGCAAAAGCTGCACTCTGGAGTAGCTAAGTTGAATTCTACTGATTTAGTTACTTATTTTTAAAAGATTATATTAAAGGGGAGAAATAGGAAGGAAAAAGGTGGTAAGCAAGTGATGGCACATGGGAACTGTAATGTGAATCTGGCCTTCCAGGCAGATCATGGATTAGTTGAAACCACCAACAATGTCATTTCCTCTGTGGTGCTTCCCTGAGAAGCCCTCCATATCAGGGAGAAAAGATCTGTGTTGTCCCAGTGCCTCTCCAAACCTTGCACTCCTCTCCTTTGGTTCTTGGTGAAACCTCCGTATATGGTGAATGTGGAAGCTATTTTTCAATGGTTTTGTTTCATTGCTATGCTGTGTTTCTACCACCCACTCTTTTCATCTATACCCCTGCTAGTTATGAGATATTCTCCTAAATCAGTTTCTCTTTGGTTTTTTTTCAAAGCTTTTTGCCTCTTTCCATTGTCTAGCTGTAATTTTGATCAGTTCTCTAGGTTTTGTGAGTTGTAAAGGACTACATACAGTAACAATGAGCTCAGTTGGTGCTATGATGGCCAGCTGAGGGAACAAGAAGTGCAGAGAGTATAGTCAGAATAAAAATGTCTTCGTGCTCCAGATTGCTCCCTTCCAAGCATGCCAGGCT
>NW_008236196.1:22993-28949 GCF_000691975.1 Corvus brachyrhynchos | reverse complement strand
CGAGCTGGGATGGGACCAGGTAATGTTCTGACATGACTGATTTTTAATGTGACATGATTCCTTCGAGACATGGGAGATTTCCAAATGGCCTCTTAAACAACTTTTTTATTGCTTCTATCTTTTGGGCAATATGGACCAGGCACTCACTCCCAAGGGCACAAAAATTGTGTTCAGCAACAACCATGAAATAGAGCTTGCCAATGAAAAAAGCAGAAAGAAACTATGCAGAAATTAACTAACTGGATGTGGAAAAAAAAAAAAAAAAAAAACAAACCAACAAGAGAAATTTTCAGTAAGTGAATTACACTTTTAATACACTGTTCTCTGCCGGTGGCTCTGCGGATGAAATAATTTTGTACTGTATAGAACTGCTGCCTACCATCATGCCCGGAAGCATGGGTAGAGTTCATTAAAAAAGATGTTAAAAGACTACTGTTAAAAATGCCAAATCAAGCAGTTAAAAGGTAAGAAATGCCAGCAATAAGATTGTCTCACCAACAGCTTTCCTGAGCGTAATATTGTAGCCTTTAAATATATTATAATAATTGCCCCATAGCCCCCTTTTTCTTTCATTTGATCAGTGCCTCTTTTGCTTATCTTGATCTGACTCTTGTTGAATCATTTGAAACACTCCCCCTACTTTAAGTGTTGCAGTCCTTAAATGATCTATTTCTTGGATTTTAGTTTTTGTTTCACTACACAAAGGGAAGCTGTTCTCACAATTCCTCAGCATTTCTAAGTGAATATTAAGTTTAATACTGATTTTCTGATCACCTTTTTGTCATAATACCTGAATATTCAGCCTGGTTAAGTGAGCTGAAAAACAGCTGACTCCCTTTTCCAATCACAATAAAGAGTTTATCATTATTCATATGCACAAGCAGGAAGAATTAAAATTTCATTTATTTTCATTTCATAATTTCTGAGAACTCGGCTTTTTAACATAATAGGCTGTTTTCAGCTTAAAAAAAACAAAACCCGCCCCCACAAAAAAGCAAGAACCACCAGATTGTATTATGGGACATTTTCCTGATCTGTCTTCTGCTGGATGAGCACCTCGCCAAAGTGTTAGTTCTTTCTTCAGATGCCAGGTACACTCAGGAACAGCTCCCGCTTTCCCCTTATGCACTTATTTCCATATTCTTAATTTACAAGGCTGCCTGCCCTGCTACCACCATTGGCTTACCACTAGTGCACCAGTCATTCTTCTGAAGGAGACAGACTCCTACCAAATTAGATACTTTTAAAATCTGACTACAACAAAACAGAGTATCCAACAGCTTGTGTGCCATTTTATCTCTTGTTGTAGCTGTTGCTGTGGCACAGCAGCTAATACAAAGACTCTATAAACTGTAATGTTATGATGTATTACCAGTTACATGGTAAATATTCGATTTGTTTATGCTTTATTTTTATGGTTTATTGCATTACCCATACCACTTATTTCCTATGGTACATAACTTCTAAGTATCCTATCTGAATCTGAAAAAATATGCTCAATTTAAAGCACTTCCTAGTTTCAAAAAGAAATTTATTCATAAAACCCTCTTTGTAATCAATCCCACAGAAAAAAAAAGCTTTCACATTTTTATAGGTATTTATGAAGATAGATGTGTAGCAAAGTTATTAGCAGGTTGTCTTACATCATATTCTTCTAGACGATGTTATAAATTGAAAAATATGATAATGAGGCAAATGCAATAAGGATTCGTAAAAGTACTGATGGCTGCATAATTCTCAGGGAAACAGCTTTCACCTACTTTCATAGAAAATGTCCTCATGATGTCCTCACCTGCTTTCCAGCACAGAGCAAATCGACTGTGCTGTAAACATGAAACACTGAAACGCAAATGCCTCAAGCACAACCAGGGTTTCAGTGATTTCCAAACTATTTATCACTGTTGAATTCTGTGCAAGAGGAATTTATCGCCTCCAGGCCTTCAACTGACCAAACAGTGAATAAAATAAAAAAGAAAATCTGCTGAAGATGCATTTCTGCACAAGTTTCTTCTTGTGTGCTAATTTTTTGAATAGTGTTCTCTCTACAAGCCTTGTAGGACACCAACCATTTGTTGTATCTCCTTCTATTTTTCTTTTTTTTTACACTTTTGCTAACATTTTTCTCCATTGTTTTACCAGAAAAACAATTTTATATAGGCAACAGTGTCCACTCACTTTCTATCGTTTTTAATATTCCGGGTTGAAATTTCTTTTACATAACTATAAATCAGGCTTTTCACAGTCAGGTACCCAACCTTTCTTATTTCTGATTAAAATCTTCTTTTGTAAATGTTCTGTTTTTCTTCCCCTTACGTTTGTTATTATTTCTGTCACAACAATGCCTGTAGTTCCTAAACAAGACTGGGAACAAACACATCATATTACTTTCTCTCTAAGCACCTAACAAGAGACAGGATCTTTTCAAAGTGTTGTAATCTGTATGGGCAAGAAAGGCAAAAATGGTAAAAACCCCAGTATTATCAACATCTTTGCTTTATAGTTGAAGAATGGAAGACATGGAAGAGTTCTGGATATCTAGGTGCTAAATTATGTATTTAAACATCTTTAAAAATCAGCCTGTGGAGGAGATGCAAAATGAAAGGACAACAGTTGAGAAGCACTTCATAGCTTTAGCCACAAAATATTTCAAACATGAGAACCAGACCCACTGTCCCTTTTTCATGCATTTTATGGCAGGAGGATCCTTTCTCTTTTTTCTTGCCATCTGTGGCTGATGTTAGAGGCACACAGCTCTAACATCAGCCCACTGTGCTGGGTGGAGGGCAGACAGGTTGCACCATTCACCACTTCCTCCCCAGACCTCGCTTAGGACCACAGGCACAAGGCAGTAATATTTTTTTACCACATCTTTTGTCACAATTGCAGCTGAAATCTGAAGTATTGTTTTGTTAACACTCACTGTACAGCATGTACAGCTCCTTGTGCTGCCAGTCACCTTCTTGTGCTCAACCATGTATTTCATTTCTTTCTTCATATGTTCCAAGGGCATCTAGTCCCCTGGGAAAGACCTTGGGAAATATATATAATTAGCTCCACTGTTTACAGGACAATTGTATTGTCAGATCCAGTCATTGTTTGTTGAAAACACTCTTAAACATCAGTATCTATCATTCTCTCCTCTCCAGTCTCTCAATTACTATTGTTTGTTTTTCTTGGCTCATGTTTTAGTTCTGCTGTGGCTTTCAGTTATGAGTATATATTCTTTGTGTGTGCAGTAATACAAATATTTACTGTGAAGTATCATTGATATGATTCAGAAAGTATGCCTTATGAAGTTTCAGAGGGAAGGGTTTCAATATTTTAGCACATTGTGCACAATTTTTGAATTCATCAACAATCAGAGAGTAACCCAGTACATTTTATATGGATATTAAGGCAGAGTGAAGCTGATCCATTCATTACCAAGTCCATGCAAGTGTGCTTTGAGTACAGGTTCAAAATATTCTTGAGTTTTACAGTTAAAGATGTCTGCAAGTTAATTGGTCTCCAGTTACAGCCATATTGTCATGGTTGTAGTTCCACAGATGACTCCAGGATCCCCAGTCAGTTGTACATCTTCAGATGATTCCTGTCCTGACTAGTTTGGAGTAAACCAGCTGGTTTTCCAAGGAGAAAAACACAAAAGCAGTGTGGTAGCTTTTAGTCCAACTTGATTCCTACAGGCAGTACAGTCACAGCTGGCTCTGGGTAATTTATATTTCAGTCTAAATGCATATGAACCTACCAAAATCTTTCTAGCTCTACCCTCTGTGGCTGTGCTCATCTATAAAATTTTTTTTGCACAACATTTCCCATCCATTCTTGCAAACTCTTTGTTTCATGCTGTATCTGTAAATTAATTAGTGTAACGAGACCCTTGTCTTGAGGGCATGGAAATAATTATGTTCACTGGAATCATCTTGCAATGCTACTAAAACTGGGGGGAGGGGGAGAGGTTGAATAATAAATATATCTGGTTATAGGTAAGCAGTGTACAGGAACTGGTATTATGAATGACAAGCACTGCCTGTCAAAATAATTAACTTGCAAACACATATGAAAGTACATTATGTATTAAAAAAAATGCTTGTACAATGGAGAGGTGAATTCCCAAGTGTTCGACTGACATGACCTTGCTGTACAGAAGAGAAAGCAGAGGATTTGTATGGAAAATAAAGAGACAGAGTCTCTCTCAAGGAAATATGGAGAACAGCTGTTCCCCACAGGAAACAGGGGAGCTTAACTATTCAGCTCTGTGGCTGTGCAGGAACATGGGATGCATATACCCCCACCTGGGAATAAACAGGTTTCCCTGAAGAGAGATGTTCTTCCCACCAGTCATTTCTCTTCCAAAAGCAACTGTCCAGTTTCTTCTTGACTTGGTACACTGAGGCAAAAAACATGAGGGGGTAATAATGCATGTTTTCTTGAAGGGCTCTCCAGAAAAGTTGATTTTGTTCAACAAATATTTCTTCACAATTGCAAAGTTTTCAAATTCCATAGTAGATGCAAATATTTATGTGTAACTAGACATGCATCAGCCTTCTCTGGCATCACTTGAATTTCTTGCCTTTGGTTTAGTAGGGTTGGGCTTTGGTCTCTTCTGGTTGGTTTAAGCTACATAGATGGTTGTCTTTAGGCTCTCCAAAATTAACCTGTAGACACCACCTTTTTGGTTTTTTATGTAAGAACTGAGGGTTATGTTTCTGACTCCATGTACTACTAATATTGAAACTAACTCCTCAATGTAAAAAGTTTTCCATCCTTATTTCCTTGATATTTCCTTAATTCTTTCCTATGAATTTCCCATTTGTTTGCACTGAGCCAATCCAGTTTCCAATGGATATAGTGGTGTAATCAGTCACTTCAAACATGACAGGTTTCTGACCCACAGAATCATTTACAACAGGAAGCCAGTCCTCATTTCAGTGGTGCAGAGACTCCCTGACTCCTGAGTTAGTGTGATCCCTTTTGCAGCAGAAGGGGAATTAGAGTGGGTATGTTATCACACTCAGCTGTGGAGGAATTGAACAGGAGTATTTTCAACTGAGCAGCCTAACAGCTGGGGCAGGGAGACGTTGTGGGTGTTAGTCTCCCAGGGCACCATGGCTTCATGGGGGCTCTGACATTCTCCCTACAAGGGGTAAGTCTCTGGGGCAGACCCCTGTCATACAACCCTGCTGTGGTGACACTTTCCTAGGGAACTGGAAAGATCTTATCTGTCTAATGTGGTCCACTCTTGCAAATGGCTTCAGTGAATCTCCACTTTTACTACAAAAAATGGTTTGCCAGGAAACCCATGTCTCCTCCTGACAAGACTGAATAGCAAAAAGTGATTCCAGAGTTGTGATCACATGTTCAGTGGACACAAACATATCTAGTGATGTTTTTTAATGTAGGGGAAAAAAATGGTCTTGAGAAAAATTAGGTATTGGTACCTTTCCCTCTCTTGACTGCCTTTTAAAACAGTGTAATTTGAGAGTTCTCTGCAATGTGTGTATGTACAGCATGGTTGAAATGGTAGGGCACTGAATGGCACTTTGCTGTTTTAAAATGCACTGTCCAATCTATGGCAAACCAGTATTTCTTTGGTGAATTGTGTAGAGTAAGCAGACTGTTCATGACAGCTCTATGAATAACAATGGTGAATTCATCATGATGCTTTTGCTCCTACTGGATTTTATTATGCAAGGCTGTTCCACAGTAACTATTATTGAGCTGCAACTTATAGAGAAGCTTAAAGGTTGCAAGTTCAGTAGAGAAAAACTGTTTTCCCATTTTTCTAATTTATTTCTGCATTTACAACATCTCTCAGTTTAACATCTCATACAGACTTAGTCCTCTACCCTCTTTCTGTGTGGAGGGTGAAGATTCAGGGGAAAGATAGGCAGAGTTCTAAAAAGTCATCCCTCAGACAGTTTTTCCTCTCCTCTTCATTCTCTCCTTCACCCATTTC
>NW_008236196.1:2077-22908 GCF_000691975.1 Corvus brachyrhynchos | reverse complement strand
CTTTCCAGGCAATTCCTGTTAACCCAATGATCTCCCAACCTGAGCAACTTTATAAATGTTCCCACTTAGCATTTTCTCTGTGGAACCTCACCTACTTGTCTCCTTATTCTTGCTAGAATCTTCTGGCAGCTCAGGAGGGCTAATAAAATGCACAGGAGGAGGACAGAGAGACCTAGAAAACATAAGAAGGGAAAGGTAGAATTTGAAATCATGAGTTCTGAATCTCCATCTTTGTCTGTTCTTTCCCAGGAGCTGTCGCTGTGTAGCACTGCCACTCTCCAGAGTGATGACAGGCAAAGGAGAGGTTCAGTTCATACCCATCTCTTTGCCAGCTGCTAACTCCCACAGGCTACCAGGGCCAGAGTGTTAAGGTCAAGGTCATTCAGAATCAGGTCATCCTTTGGGTGCACTGGAAGTGCCTCTGGATGCCCTGCATGCTTCAGGAATCTGAAAAGAAATGTGGGAGCTTTCTGAGCAAGAAGATATTCAAAGGCAGCTAGTGCAGCAGAGGCCATGCTGTGGATCAGCCGGATATTAATGTCCTTAGCCAGACAAACCATTTCAGTGCAGTGATTTTCTGCATTTTCTGTATTTGTTAAGAGTAATCAGTCTTGAAAGTTATGATGCTGTCAATTGCTTACAAAAATTGCTTACAATTTTTGTTCATATGTAATGAAAGAGCTGTAATGGTTGTGTAAGCAAAACCTGGAGAAGTCCATGTAGAGAATACAGGAGGTATAGACTGGTTTACTGATTCGAAGAGAAATGTGTTCAATACACTATACCATAAAGGAGAGTAACTCTAGTACTTTTTCTTTTCTTTTTACCACTGTTAGCGCCTTTTGAAGCAACAGTAACCTACTGCTATTTTTTCTGGGAAATCATTACCTGGGAAGTCATTCTGCCTTTGTCCAATGTGCAGCAAATGGGATGCCAGCTAATTGCCATTGCTGTTTTCAGCTGTCGCTCTTTCTTATTCTTGCCTACTTTTTCCTTCTCTGAATTGGTTGTGACTACTAACCTGGAAAACACCCATCACAAGTCTCAGCTTGCAGGCTGACCAAAAAGAGGGAAGCAACGTCCCAGGGATCTCAGCAACTACTGTTACGTACCACAGCCCTGAAAGGGCTCCCACAGCGCTTATCTCCTGCAAGAGTGTTTGAGAGGATTATGTCAATGCCATACTCTTCCAGATTTTGTAAGAGGGTCTATGTAATTTTCTGTCTACATATGCTAGAAAAGTAGAAGGCAAGAAGTAAAATTTACAATTATGACAAAAATTAAAGACTACTTCTTGCTTTTTCCTTTTGTTATATAGATATCTGCATGTGTCTGCAGATTCATCTTTTTTTTTTAGTTTTTATTTCTTATACTAGATTTTATTTTTAATAGACTGGGGCTGTGCTAACACATAATACAAAGGCATAAGTCCAACCTTCAATATATCCAATATCATTACTTAAAACTTTTTTTAATGTCTCTTTTCTTTTTCCAATTTTTTGCATAGTTATGAGATTGCTGTTTGTTTTCAGTTTTCCTCTTTTGAATTAAATTTCTTCTCTTCTGCTTGTTAATTGCTGAATTTTTTAATGCAAGACAAAACAATCAATCATTTCTGGTTTGAACAAAGCACTCCTGAGATATATTGTGTCTTTCAGTGTATGTCTCTGAAGTATTTAATACAAATATGTCTCTGTCTTGGAAAAATCTATGAAAAGGCATCTCAGGATCTGTGAGCAATTTCATCCATTCATTTCTTTTTCTTTTGTCTCTAGCATATTCATAGAGATTTCTGGAAGATGTTAAACTGTAACAAAACTTAGAGCAAATTACAACCACAAAAAAATAACCAACCAACCAAACAAACAAACCCAAACTCCTGTCATTCATATAAAAGAGTTTCCCTCAGAACAGTGCTGTATGGTATCAGCTAACCTAGGTGGCATATTTCAATATGCATGTGTCACTGCTGGTTTTTGGTAAATTATGCTATAGTTGTCACATTTTTCCTGGCAGCATCTCCCAGCTGCTGTACTTTGGGGAATTAGGTTGCAGGAATGAAAACATGTGTCTGGTGCTGTGGCATGCCAAGGGAAATGAGATCATAGTGCAGCTGATTAATTTCTCCATGGGAATTCAGTGGGCACCTTTTGGAAACAAAAACTCATAAAGTGTGGGTAACCACAGGCAAAAAAAGTGTGTGTGCGTCGACAAGAGGGAAAGTCACTATGAACTGAATTTTCTTACAAAAAGGCACGAATGATATTGATCCTAAGGACTACTCTTTTAAATATCCAGTGATTTATTTGCACCCAGTTGTCTGAGGGAAGACTCTTTACTTTGCCTTCCACTGCTGCAAGTGCAAGCCAAAATTGTCTGAGAAGCATTTGTCTTGAAAGTCTTCTCAAGTACTTGAAAGTTATATTAGTGTAGTTGTTGAGGTCTGAATCTAGGCTAAAACCTGACCAGCAGAGCTCAGAGACATCCCTATTTTGTATGATTATCATCTGTATAAAGCTGTCTGGCCCAAAAGGCTCATAGCGGATTCCTCAGCGGAAGAGTCTTTTGCAGACTTTCTTCCTCTGCAATAATTCTTCATCTGATGATGAAGAGGTTTAGGAAGTTTCTTTGTAGAAGGGAATACAACAACTGGCATTCTGTGATGCAAGGCCAGCCTGTGAAAGATACTGATGGGACATCCAACCCAACACTTCTGACAGGGCAAAGGGCACAGGAAAATGGAATCTCATGTTGCAAAGGATGACAAGAACCAGAAATTTACCTTAAACTGATTTGAGCTGTCGAGTCCATGTCACTACTGTGATTGATCAACTGGTCCATCAGCTGGCAGGGAATAACCCTGAGAAGCCCTGAAGAGAAATGATAAGGGACTATCAGAGATATGCTTTTGACAATTATTAGATACTTGAAGACCATCATTCAGAGAAGAAAATACTGCCGCATCGGTGGCCAAGGTATGGATTTTGGAGAAAAAATGCAGGATAGGGCTTTTAAAAGATGGAGGGGGGAAAAGATGCTATTTAGAGTTTTGCCTAAACTTTTCTGGCTGTATGGGAAAGATTTCCCTAATTCCCACAGGTCTTGCAGCAAGTCTGCCATGATTATTTAAGCACATAGGAATGTGCAAGAGAATGACAAAACTGATCCTGAGTTTGAGAGCTGAAGGGAAATGGTGAAGTTGTCAACAGCAATGAGCAGAGGAGGAAGAGTGGCAGGTTCAAATTAAAGACTTACCTGTGATCTTTTTCTGCTTCAACTGACAGGGAATCATCCTGAATACACCAAACTGTCAATTCAACTGATAGAATGGAACAGAAACAGACAGGACAGAGAGGTTAAAATGTTCAGCCTGGGAATTACAGCAGAAAACAAGAGAAAAAGGTATACAATGAGAAAACAGAGTCTGTAGCGCCTTTGAGAGAGTCCCATGAAGAAGGGAGAAGGAGCTGCTGTAAAAGATGCTGAAAGAGCAATAAAGAAGGATCATGGAAAGCCACAAGGGGGTACTGCCACAAAAGCCAGGCCAGGAAAAAAGTGATCAAGGGTATCAGATTAGACAGGAAGGTCAAAGAGGACGCAGAGGTTCCCTGTGTTAGCCAGAAAGAAGTCATTTGAGACCTTGGTGAATTAGTTTGAATGGGGAGGGCTGGAGCCAGATTGCAATGAGTCAGAGGAAAGGAAATCAATGCAGTGGTCGTAAACAGGCCTTTCAAGTCACTCAGAAGTGAAAGGGAGAAGGGAGTGCTGGGAGAGAAAGAAAAGCTGACCTATTTGCACTGGAACTTCACAAACAATGTACTGCTTATTTCTTTTTCCTTCTCAATGTATGAATTACATTTTTTTGTTTTGTTTTGTTTTGTTTCCTGATTAATTTTGTTGTTGTTTTTATTTTGAAGATCAGAAAAGTTTCCAGACTCCCTCATTCTAACAATCGCCCATTAATATATCTCAGGCACCTACCCAAGGAAATGCATATAAATAGCAGTCTGTAGGAATTTCTGTCTCTTAAATTTATTATTCAATCTTGATTTAACCATAGAGCTTCACTTGTTTTCATGATTACTACTTGTGTGATGTCTGGTACTGGAGTTCATTGGTGCCAAGCTAAAATTAAATTTGGTTTTAAATCCCTGGAACTCCTACAGAAACATGAAGTGAGCAATTGTGCTATAGAACACACTGTAGAGAAGCCTGACTTACCATGCTGTTTCTCCAAAAACATGTTTAGTCTTTTCAAGGCATATGCTTGTCCCACCAAACACAGATTTTGCCAACCTGGCAACATTTAAAAGATATGAAAACATTGTGATAGAAATGCAGCAGCTTAGGATTTAGTCATATAATTTTCACTGAAATGAAAAGGTAGCTCACAATGGGAGACATTTGGCAATTACATGGGAATATGGACTTGTGATTTCTGGCACTGCTTTTGGGGTCAGTAAGTACCTGTGCCTGGAAGAAAAACAGAGTAGCAGGGTTGAGAATTTCCACAATCGGCTGGAAACAATTCTTGCTGTCTGATTTTAAGACCACAGTTTTCATGCGCTCCCCTTTGCTCATGGTGTCTCAATTTTGACAGAATGAACACCCAAAAAAAAGAAAAGTCCCTTTGAAATACAGTTTGATCCTAAAAACATGACTGAAATAATAGACATGCTGGATAGCAGGCAGCCATGCATCCTGCCACTGGTGACCCACAGTGCCTTCCTATGTGACCTGTAAAAGATTTTAGTCATGGGTGTTCCTTACCGAGATTGCTGATGGATAAGGAGAGAGGCAGCAGAGACCTTTCTAGCCATATGCCCTCTCTGTGGGCATCAGCCTGGTACCCCCAAATTTCCCCGTGCCAGAGGCAGGCTGCTCCCCAGCTCGGATACATTTTGTTTCACAGCTTATCATCCGTTGTCCCACCTGTAAAGTAATTATCCACAAACAAAAGTAAGAGAGCACCTAGTGAAGACTACAGCACATCTTTAAAAAGAAAATCACCTTCTTCTCCAGAGCAACAAAGCAGTTTATCTGACTTGATTATTTTTTCCTTGATATTTAAATCAATAATTTCATCCATGTTAAATGAATACCATCTACAGCAGACTTAATTTCAAGTTTTGAATAAATAATCTTAGAGATTTAGCTCGTTTTTCAAATAGTGAATTACTCCCACTTCAGATTTTGCAAATGTGTTTTTGATTTGCAGACATGGCTGGAACACTCTGCACAAATACATCTCGAGCTATGCTGTGCTCTGAAGGTGTCCCCAAAGACTATTAATGTGATTGGTCGTCTAGTTCTTATAGAAACCACACCCATGATTTGACGAAGCTTACAATTTAAAAGCAAGAAACTATTACCTTTAATAAGCTGTGAATAATCTTGATTGCACACACACACACACACACACTCACACACATTTAGTTCATTTCCATTTGAATACAAGTATTTGGACTGAAGTTATCTGCTAAATTTCTTGCAGGGAAAGCCCACAGAAAGAGCCAGAGCTTAAACCTCTGAAACAGAGCAATGATTCTGGGCTACATTCCCCACATGATTTACACCCTGAATTGTTACTGTGGGCAAGGTAAATACGGGAGCGCTTCAGCCCAAGAACACAGCTCACTGTCTCTGCCAGTGTCCAACCGGGGGCCATCTCCCCACTCCGTGTGACTGGCACACAAGAACCAACCTGCTTGGCAGTGTTTCCATCCTCCCACAGAAACACAAATACATCTCGAGCTATGCTGTGCTCTGAAGGTGTCCCCAAAGACTATTAATGTGATTGGTCGTCTAGTTCTTATAGAAACCACACCCATGATTTGACGAAGCTTACAATTTAAAAGCAAGAAACTATTACCTTTAATAAGCAATAATCTTGATTGCACACACACACACACACACACACACTCACACACATTTAGTTCATTTCCATTTGAATACAAGTATTTGGACTGAAGTTATCTGCTAAATTTCTTGCAGGGAAAGCCCACAGAAAGAGCCAGAGCTTAAACCTCTGAAACAGAGCAATGATTCTGGGCTACATTCCCCACATGATTTACACCCTGAATTGTTACTGTGGGCAAGGTAAATACGGGAGCGCTTCAGCCCAAGAACACAGCTCACTGTCTCTGCCAGTGTCCAACCGGGGGCCATCTCCCCACTCCGTGTGACTGGCACACAAGAACCAACCTGCTTGGCAGTGTTTCCATCCTCCCACAGAAACACAAATGTGTTGGAAAAGCCATTATTACCTCTTCCAAGTTCCCTTTGGTCACACATGGGGCTGCACAGGGGCGAACTGGCTGTTATACCCATGTAGAGCAATTGCTCCTCAGCATCTGCTTGGTGTCTCCAGGGTTGGAGCTGTTTGGCATCACACGGCTTTCTCAAGGTCCTGTAACATGGCTACATCAGATATAGACATTTGCATGCTGTGGGAATTTTTTCTAGCAAATATTCACCATACCGAATATTCCCCCCACTTTCTTTGTATTTAATACATCCTCAGGAATAAAACTTATTAGTAGTGAGTACATTGTACACAAACACATGAGATTCCAAGGATTACTTATGAAGTACCTGACAGTGATACCTTGTGCTCAGTGTTTCTCCCTGGTGTATGTTATGTGCAAAAAGCAGAATTTCTGCCTCAGGATTTTGTTTAGGAGGGGTTTTTTCCACATTATTCAGGCCATGCGAAATTTTGCAAGTTCACAGAGTCATAAAATCATTTATCTTGCAAATGACCTTTATGATCATTGAGTTCAACCAATACTACAGATAGTGCCAAGAAGTCTAATTAATCCTATGTCATCTGAAAAAAAGAAAAAAAGAAATTCACATTTTTTCCAAGCATTCTTATATAGTTCCTACCTGATAGGCACTATTGACCAAATATTCTCCAGGGAGTAAACCCACAACTGTGTAAGACTTTCACATTACTATTCACATCGGAAGGTCAGTGAAAATATTGCAAACAATGTCTGTGTGTATTTTTGCAATGTTCCTTGCATTTCTAATAGCACCGCCTGATGCACTCTCAACTTCTGAACTGCATCAGGCAGAGCAAAGGGTCCACATTTCAGTGCTAAGAAGCTGGAAAGTGTTGACTTTCAATGAAGTCATCTTTTTTTGCAAAGTGAAGAAATATACAGAAAAGGAGCACAGTTGAAATGACACAGTGCTTTGAAAGGATGAGAGGGAATCTTTGCAATTCTAATTATTTACATAACTGTAATCACTAAGCTACAAAAGTCCTGTCCTCATCCTCCCATTAAAAAATTAATGATTTGGGCCAATTTTGACAATTTGTCATTCTATAAAAAGTCTAATGGTATGTGTTCCCTCAGCAATTATTCTGCTAATAGGGTTTCAGGACGATGCATCTCTGAGTCATTACCTCAAATTCTTTGTATGCGCAAGAAAATGCCTGTTGGAGTCAGTGGGATTTGATGAGCAAGTATTGAAGAACACTTAATAAGCACGAGGGGCAATGAACAACAGGGCAATGTGTCTGAGGGGAAGGTTGTTTTGCTATTGTGGCCAGCAGCTGGAGCAGGTTGGATAGGAGAGCATGCTTGAATCTGCCCTCAGTACCACATGTTGAATAGCACTAATAGCACCTGTTAAGTTGCAGATTGGAAATTCAGAATAAATTCAGAAGACAGGCATAAAATGGGAACTTATTTCCCATAAATGCAGAATTTTATCCCTTACTGTAAGATAAACACATTCAATCACATATGATGTTTATTTTATTAAATAAACACTTAGCAGTTATGCAGTCAAAACAGTGTTCTGCCCAAGAGGAATAAATGCAAAACAGTTTTAAGGAATGAAAATAAAGCATTCCCAAATAGTATGCAAACTATTTCAGATTGGTTCCTGGTTTTTTCCATGAAGAATTACACATTTCATTATGTATGTTAATACAATGCACTTTCATTAAATACAAAATAATAATGTGACAGAGTAAGGAGCAAGCAGAATTGAACACTCAGCCTGAGGAACTGGGCTCAAAAAGTTTCTATCAGTTTTATTCATACATTTCCTACCCTCTTTAATTTTAGACTAGTCAGAGTTCCCCTCGCCTCACTCTGTAGAAGGTCATGCTAAAAACCTACAGTTTTTGTGACCAAAGGCTGTGGAAATTGGGTCACCTGAAAAGGCAGAGTGGTCACATCTTCTCCAAAGTCATGTTTTTTGACCATTTCTGTATTTTTTAAATGGAGAGCTTGATCTCTGCTAGGTATATCAACAAGACTCATTTGTATCCTTCAAAAATGTCTCAATTAATTTAGTATTAATTATATTCTTGTATGTTTCTATTTTGTATGACTTTCATAAGTCCCAAATCCCTAATTACTCTGCTAATTAGAGGAAAGTTCCATGCACCTGCCTCAGGAATTTTTGTGGAGAGCAAATTTTAAAAACGCGGTTTTAATGCATCCTGATTTTGGTATTCTTTCTAAATTGATGACAATGAGATGACCTAAGGGTTGTACATATTTTCAAAGACTGTATCTGAACTGTGATTTCAGGAATGGTCTGAAATTCCATGTTCAGCAGCACCACACTCTACTTTACCCTGCCTATCCTGGTCCCTGAGGCGAGGGGCTGGGTAAGTGGAAGCCCAGACAGGTTGGGTGGGACAGATCTTCCATCTCCCAGCTCAGAGAAGCTGGGCAGCAGGACTCCACAGCACACTATGTGATATACCTGCCCTCCCTTAAACACAGCCAAGGCCTGCAGCTCTCAACTGAACAAAATAATGCCCATAAAGACAAAAGGTCCTGAACATATCCACCCCCAAAGAGATTTCTGCCTTACCTTCAGATTGTATGACATACCAGACTAGGTCCTCAGATAGCAAATATCTGTTATGAATGATGTCCCAATTACACATGTAGTCCTAAAAGAGTTTCCTCAGTGACAAAGGAGTTAAGGTAGTTGGCCTCACCAACCACTTGGCTCTGCATTTTATTTATGGCTTTGCAGCTTCTTCCTCTGATAGGGCAACTCTGAGTCCCAGACGCTTTTGCTGTTTGATAAGAAAGAAAAAATAACATCAAGAGGGAGAAGAAAACCAGATTTAAGATGACTTTTCCTCCTCAAAGTTCTGCAGAAACAACAGGCCACCTGAATAAGGAGATATAGGGTTAAGATACATATTTTAGACAACACATAGACTGTGTTTACTTCCAGAGTAATTTGCTGTCCATCAAAATAGTGTTGAAAGAAACAGCACTTCTCATTCCCAAAGATTTCATGATGTTGATGATGGGCTGAAGGCAGCTTGGATTCCCTTTCTATCAAAGGCACCTTCATCTTCCTGGTACTGCTGTCCATCTGAATCTTAGGCATCACATCCTGGCTACAGCTCTGATTGCATCTGAATTTTGAAGACAGCCTCCTTTGTGCTCCTCTGCCACGCTCAGGTGTGCCCACCAAAATGAATAAGCATTTTAGACTTCCTCTTCCTAGACAGTGTATTATAATACTTTTCCATCACCTGTAAGGCTTCCAGTTTTCATAATTTCTGAAATTTTCCACTGAATTTCCTGCTTCTCCTTCAATAGCACTAAGCAGGTCAGAAATTAAGCAGTCTGATCATCAAGTAACTCAACATCTCAGTTGTTGCTGTTGTAAACTTGCTCTTTCAAAGAAAAGCAGATAGAAGTTTTCTCACTGGTTGGTAAGGAGCTCTTCACAAAGGAGTAACCTATTCTTCTGACACCTCATGAAAAAGGCATAGCTGAAGAATACTAAAAAGCTCAGGTAGACGTATTTTCTGATGGGGATGTGCCAGCATTGTGAAATCAGGCAGATTATGAAGTCAGGTACAGGGTAAATTCTTATCCATAAAATAATGATTTCTACCTTTAGAATGCACTTGTTATGTAATATTAAAGACGGAAAACACATTTCAGGCTTTTAGGGTACCAAAAGATTGTTGAAGGTTAGTGAGGGGAAAACATAAAGAAAACAAAGAAACATTTTAGCATGGCTCAGTGCAAATGAGTGCTTCTTATACTGTCACTTTTAAAGCCAAAGTTTCCCTACTATTAGCTAGCTGAATAGTTGCTTATTTTGCATTTTTTACTTCTATGTTCTATTCAGTGTCACTTACTATGAGGAACTAAAATTTATTACAGTTTGCAGGAGTTTTATGACTTGGAACAGCAGTGATTTAAAAGGAGTGAACATTTTAGTAAGTTTTTTTTTCTACTGTGCCATCCAATTGTTAAATGGAAAAAAAACATACGTAAGAGGATTAGACTAAATGATGAATAACTGCCAGTTTCTTTCTCATTCTAGAGTAACAAAGTGTATCAAAGGTTCAGACAAGTTTTAAACTTCCTAGTAGTGTAGCATAAAAGAAGGCATTATTCAGCATACAGCATTTGCAGATTTTCTGGTTTTTAGAAGAAAGTGATGCCTGCAGAAGTTAATGCATGTCCACGGGGTCACATTAATATGAAGAACATGGAGAGAAATAGTTCAAACCTTGCAGGAGCTTGAATCTAAATGTGACCCAGGCCCAGAACCTAAACATGAGGAACTCTGAAAGGGCCAGACTGTAATTATAAAGATAAAACATGGACTTGAGGCTCCTGAAAGCCATTGTGGTCATTCTGGATAGACAATGTGGTGCCAACACAGAACTGCACACAGATGTGGGTAATGTACTCAGACTTTCAGACTTCACCCTGGGTGCAGAGCTTCTGTGTAACAAGAACATAAGGAATCCAGCCAGACCTCTGAAAACAGCTTTCCAAGTCCAGGTGACAGTGCTGACTGGGCACTCCAGCTGAGTGCCCAGGCTGCAGAGCACTGCCACTCTGTGCTGAAAGGTAGTTGACCAGGAGAGCAAAGTGAGGGCAAACAGAGTGGCTTCTGATCATGCTCCAAGTTGAGCAGAATAACCAAAACAAGATGCTTAGGGTGACACAGAGAGTCCCAGTGAGGAACCAAACATCTTCATGATGTTTGATGACCATGACCCAGCTCTTTGACTGGAGTAGGAATGCCACCATCTGTATCTGCATGCTACAGGCCAGCTAGGTGAGTGAGCAAACACACCTCACATTCACTTGAAAATTACCACCTAGACATAACTCTCTGTAAGGCAGGAATGAATAAACAACTGGCTGACTGATCAAAAGTGATGGGATGCCTGCAGCTCCCAAACCTTGCAGACAAAGACTTGTAGATTCAGAGTTTTCTGACAGCTGCATGCAGACAAGCTTGTGTAACTCTGCCCTGGACCGAGGAACACTGCAAGGCAGGCATGCAAGCCAGGGCTTGTGCAGACACCTCGGTCATGGGCCCTTCCCATGCTATGAGGTACAGGAGGAAGATAGGATCCCCTGGGGATGCACAAAAGCTCTGAACATATTTTTTTTCCCAGAAGCAGTGAAATAATGGGAAACAACTATGGGGAGGGTGAGCACTGGCATGACCTCCCGGCAGTGCAGCCACTGCCAATGAGCTAGCATGTGAACATGGCCAGAAAACACGGAAAGTCTAAAGAAATAACAAAGTCCTGCATAAGTGGCCCAAGCTCTTCTGGTCTCACAGAAAACGTTAGGAAGGGGATCTCCCTCCCTTCCACATTTGAAACATTCTTCATTTCATGCAAAGAGGAATGAGATGCATGTTTAGCCAATCAAAGTGAATCACAAGCAGTTTTATTGCCTTCACCCTCTTTCCATTGCTTGCCCTCATAGACTCGGCAATTTTGGCAAGACCTGGGAGAGGTGCCAAAGCCATGTGCAGGTCACACTTCCAGCATCCAAAGTGAGGGGAACGTGGGGACACCTCAGGACCTGGTGACAGCTGGAGCCTCCCTGGTTGTACATGGCCAGCCTCACTGTGTTATTCCTGCCCTGGCTGGCAGGTGGGAGACACAGGGAGCCATGCTGGCTGGGGCTAGAGTCTCAAGTCTCTAACAGGGCGGAGCTGTGGGAAGAATATGGGAATATGGCTTTGGAAATTGGGACAAAGCTAGGAAAACTGCACCTGAAGTGCTGAAAACAAGACTACAGAGAAGAGAAACCCATGGAGAACAATAGCTGGTAGTTAGGTTAGCAGTTGTAGCAGAGAGATTAATAGCTTCCTATTTTTTATACCTTCAGAAAAAAAGTACTGAAACATACTTAATAACAGAAATGGGTTAGTATAAGGGAGGGAAATAAAAAAGTGTAAATTACTAACTACTTGCCTTTGGATTTTTACCCTAAGGTTCTCCTCCTTTCAAAATAACATGGGATTTCTGTTTTAATTTCTTCATGTGGAGTTCACCGTGAAATACTATTTTCAGGCACCGAATTCCAAACTGAGATAGGTAGCTAGAGATGATGCCTTAAGAGGCCTCTCAGACTCAGAGACTAGACAGAAGTAAGGGAATAAATGTAGGTATTTATTTGAAAGGCTTTCAAAGGTACACCCTGGGGAGCCAGAGGCTATTGCCAAGGTGGACCCCAAGATGGACGACAGGTCACGAGTCCTTCACACCTTTATAGGTTTGGTTCATTTGCATATCAGAGTTAATTCTCCAATTAAAGCTTCAGTTTCCCCCTCAGCTTAACCCCCTCTCAGCGGCTCTTTGGTTTATACTTTTGGGCCTAGGACAGCCTAAGTGTCCTTGAAGAGCAGGCCTGGAGAGGCTTTGTTATGTCTACGCAGTACGAGAGCAGAAATTAACAGGCTACAATAAACTGTCAGAGTTACACACTAAGCAGTACAGAATTTGAAAAATATAAAAGTTAAAACCTAAGGCATCAGAGAGACAGTTATGGATATCATATGGAGCTATAGGATCTTCACAAACTATTCTTCCATTGCAGTTTAAGAACCTAATATTTGATAAATTCTGTGTCGTGTCACACCTAATTAAGAACAAAATATGGTAATCACAGCTGAATGAAAAATTGGCTTCTCACTGGATGGGGGAGGGAGATGGGAAAGAACAAGACAGGTTTAGAAAGCTGTCTCCCTCCAACACCAAGAAAAATCCAAGGCTCAGAAAATCAGTTAGAGGCAAAAGGCTTTGTAGATCGGGTTTTCATTTTCTTGTTAGCTTAAAAAAAAGACATTTCAATTCCAGGGCATTATTTTCATCTAGAAAATATTAGATTTATCAATTTATTCCTCTTAGGCAAAAATGAAGTGAAGTAATCTTTCGACATCAACTAGTATTATATCGAAGAATCAACATCATCAGAAAAAAAAGCATAGCCAGGAAATTCCTACCTCATCTTGTAGATGCTCCAAGTCCCATCTTTCCCAGACTATGGCTATTTGTTTTCTGAAACAGACAATTGAACCATGCTTTTCTCTAACTCATATTTATCCAGCATGTATTGACACACTTTTTATGCCAAAAAGAGCAGACTTCAGTATGATTAAAAACCCCAGCTCAGGCTTTCCTGTAGAAGATATCTAAATAGCATGACAATGAGCAAGATCGCCTTTTAGCCTGCAGGTAAAAATTGATGTAGAGATCAGCAGATGGACTGATAAGTATGAAGAATACAACTGTATCTGGCAGGTACTATAACCTTTAAGAACACTTGGCACATCTTATGATATCCATTGCTGTAAGCTGATGCAGATTAAAAGGTTAACAAATTTATACGTGCCTCTCACTCTCATTTCTAGCATGGACCTTTCCAAACATGTCACATATATTCATCCTCATTGAAGATTAACTGCACAACAACTTTGAAGTGTTAAAACAAGACGTGTTAGGATTCTGGGAAAGCAAACCTGGGCCACAATACCTTCAACAAAGCAAAAACAGCTCAGTGTTTCATAGCACAAGTAAACTGTCTGAATTTAGACACTTTCCCGGAAATTTTCACCCTTATTCTGTGACCTGGTATTAAATATGTAGCATCAGTGAAACCCTAATGGAAACAGTTTATGGGATGAAAAAACTTAATTAAATTCTGCAGAAGCTGCTTCATTTTAATTATGTAACTGAGACTGCAACAGCCTAAGTATTAGCCCTGTCTGTTGTAGCTCTTTCAGTGTTTTAGTGTGCATTGCACGCATACTTCCAGCAGAATAAAGACACTGCCTTCTGAAAGTTGTTTGCCATTTTCTATAATTGCATAGTTCCACAAACATACCTCCACATTCAGGTATTATTTCCACAAAGCCACCACTTGCTGAAGAGTCTAGTTACTTTGATAATAACTTTATGAAATTCATTTCTGCAGCGGTATTTTTAATAGTTACCTGGCTAGAAATGACTGAAGTGTTTTTGAAGGTAACTGAATACTTGCTTTTCTCTGATGCTTGTCCTAAGTATTTCCCTATAATGTATTCCTATTGTCTGTGTGCTCCATAAGAAGAGATGCTGTATTCCTCAAACAATAAACGCAATCCTTCAGGTGCTGCCAATTCAGTTATTGCCTTTACAGGTGGGTAAGTAGTTGCTGGGGTTTGATTTGTTCCACTAAATTGCTTTTATGTCTTAACGGCAGCACACATAAGGATGCTCTTGCTTTCCTTCTGGTGTTTAGTGGAAGCTACTTTTTATTTGAGTCATTTGCTAAATCTGTACTTTGCCTTACTCTGCTCACCTTTGCTTTCCCTTTAAAACTTTTTCTATTCTCTCTGTCTCTCTTAGTGAAGTCTAGCTTCTGACTGGGAAAGTGGGACTGAAAGTGAGGAGGAGGGCAGGAGGAGAACTTCTGCCAAGCACTGAACACGATCCCGTGTTGGTGGCACAGCAGACAACTTTGCCATGCAGGCAGGCACTGGCAGGGCTGCTCACTCATGCTGCTCCCTGGGGAATGAGGACAAAAACCCTCCACCTCTGGCACCCAGGGGCAGCCAGTTGTGAGGTAATGGGCTGCAAGAGGAATACCCCAGCTGGGCACTGGTCACCTGTGAATTACTCTTGGGAGGGGAGAGGAGTAGAGAGGGATTCCAGATCACAGATTTGTCCTTCTCAGGCCAGATTTCATACAGAGCCTGGCTTGTTGCTGAGATCTAAAATTTAACTCTAGAGCTATAGTTTTCCTTTCTAAGAAATCAAACTTTCCTTAAGGAAACATAAAGGAGAAGATGAAAGATATTTTCTTTTTTGGGGGATATTTCCAAATGGGGAAAAAATGTAGTAACTTTTGAAGCTGGCTTTAAAGTTTGATTTTCAAACTGATTGGTCCATTCATAAATCCTCCCACAAGCCAAATCAAAAGTCATGTAGCTTTGCCTAAATATAATTTACTTTTTATTTTACTTATTTTTCAGCCTGTTTTCATCTTCTACCTCAGTCCCTAGGAAATGACTAACTTTCCTCCCATTTATGCTTTCAGCTTCCAGGCTGAATGTAATTTGGTGTCCTTTAGGACTACACATGCTTTAAAACATGGGGAAAACATGCATTTCCAAGGAAAAAATATATAGCAAGGTGTCACCAGAAAGACTTGAAAAGAGAATGAAATAAGCAAGACAAGCTGAGTGAGAGATATGAAAAAAAATCAAACCAACTAACAACAAATACAGATTGAGACGTGTAACGCAAATCTATACTGGAACAAAGGCAAAGTAAACAAAGTCATTTCAGTACTAAGAGTACTTTAAATTTCTTAATTTTTTAAAGTAGTTTCTTCATTCCTCCCCTCCTCTGCCCCCCCACCTCCTTCTTCTTGAGAACACAATTAAGGGCCAGCATCATTCACCCTTAGTAGCACCTTACTACAGAAAGTAGAGAAAATAGCTCATGAAACCAAATTTCTCTGGTTAGGTATAACAGATGATTGATAGTTCATGACCATTTATGTTAATTAGTGCATCCTATTTATGCACCTGTCTTAGCAATTCAGCTGAACTTGGGTAGGTGGTAGAAAAGACTGATGGTTTGTCCTGGCAAGAAAGGAAACCCAGTTCATTCCTTTTGCATGTAATTTCCTTTTGAAGAAGACTCCTTCATTTCTTTCCCCACCTCCAGAAATGTGGTCAATTCTTCCTCTCTTGCTAGAATAATTGTGGTGTATTCTCCTCTTCATTGCTCTGCACAGAAATGTTTCTGCTATTACAATTAAAATAAATAAAGAGGCTGGTTCAGTAGCATGCTATAGTCCCATCTGTTAAGGGAGCAACAATAGCCACTAACAAGGTGGTAGGCCAGTTTCAACAGGGCAGAAAAAGCCAAATGAAGATTAGCTTAGAGAGGAACTTCACCAAACACAGCAAGCGCCATATTTTCTGCCAGTAGGACCTTCTGTTTGCAAATAATACCAACACAGAGCCAAAACTTTCATTACACAGGACTGTAGGACCTGTGGATGCAACCTAATGAATCAGTTCCCCTCCTCTGCCTCTAGTTTCCTTGTCAAGATGACTGGGCAGAATTCCACCTTCAGTAGCAGAATACCACTGTTTATCCGCACTCTTTGGTTATGTTTGCAGCAATACCTCCTAAATGCTAAGCCCTCCCCAGTTTCATTTAACACCACCACTTTCCTGAGGGTCTCCCCTGAAGAATTCTTGTGCATAGGCACAGAAAGTTCACGTTTGAATCACTACCCTTCAGAAATCATATTCTTTCCTGGGCATCTCACACATCCCAAGGGAGAGATTGAGAAAAGGAAGGAACTTAGCTTAGTCTTATATAGCACTTTTCAGGCTAAGGGTACCCACCAACACCTGGCAGCAGTGTGAACTGGATGCTCCCAGCCGACCTTATTCAGTATTTTAAAGGCACATTGATCCCAAACAGTCAGAGGTACTTCCCTCTGGCCTTGAGAAAGAAAATTTCAAACTAAAATGCACCTGAACTTCAGAGATGTCTGGCTTCTTTTCCAGTACCACTACTTGGTGCCCACTTGAGGAAAACCTTTTCTGAAAGGATCACCCATAGTGAAATCAGACAGTGAAAGGGTGCTGCTCTTGCTTTGGGGCTCCTTAAAATGTTATGACAGAACACGTAAGGATGTTTTTGCTGCAATATGTTCAAATGCCACAGTTGGTAATCTTGGCCTTAGGGCAGTAGGTGGTGTGGTCTCACCCAAGAGATTAATGCAAACTTATAATAACTTACATGAAAACGTGCAAAAAATTATTAGTGCTATGAAATAGCACTATATTATGCCTTCCAGCCTTCTCCAGCTAGATCTGGCCAAAGGCCTTCTGCCATAACAGCCTGGCTGTATATTTGAGGCAATCTAATAAATAATTAAAGGAACTACCTACCTTAATGAATTTCTTAGAACTTTAATATTTTATTATGAGAATTTCTTGTTCAGTTTTCCAAACAGATCATGAGACAAAGGTACTTGATGACTGGGTTTACCCCAGTTCCTGTTGTTTGTAGCTTTTAAAGTGGCCAAAACCCTAGAAGAAATGGAGGGATGGAATCAACCATAACCTGAAATGATGAGAGAAAAAAGAAGAGCATGAGGTTTGGCATTTACACAGTTCTTATTCCACTGTGTGACCTGTGGTAGACAGGTACACAGGGAAGTGGTAATGGAAAGCTAAATCCCCTATTACCCTTCCGTCTGGTTCTCCCCTGAGGCAAAATCTGCTCCTACAACACATTTCATTTCTCTAATGACCATTTTTAGTGCGTATAAAGCACTCTCTATTTATATCACTCCAGTTAGTATTTGTAGTAAAAGAAAGCTTAATTGGGACCTCCAATGAAATTAATGCATAGATATAATTCCAGTGAGAAAGGACTATAAGGCAGGACTGACAGGGAGTTTTGTGTGGCTGTGACTGATGAAAGAAGAATGCTACTTGTAATATGCTGACACTGTACAGAATTAGGCTTTGTGTTCCCTAGTCATAAAATGTCTTTTGGGATGAAAGACAGACATTTTGGGTTAGTTAGCTCCTATTTAATTATGTGGCTTCCAATCTAAAAGGGTTTATTGAAAGTATTCAAAAAGGGAGAAGAGTGGAAAGGACTCACACATATTTTTAGTTTACTCTGAAGTTTTTCATTATGCAAGTACTCGGGCATCTCACCAAAATAAATTCTGAGTGAAAACTGGAACAGCTTTCATATTTTAAATAGTATTAGACAATGTTAGGGAGTTCACAACTTCACTCAGAAATCTCCCTCACTTGATTGTTTCTGGTACTAACTGGATGAAATCTGAAGAAACCACTGCATGTTATTCAGGATTTGGACTATATTTTTTCTCCTTACTTTTAAACATAAAGTTTTCCTTTTTGCATTTAACCTCTCTTTTGTTATTGTTCGTTTTTTTGATGTTGCTTTCTTTTTTGTTCTGATTATTATTTCTGATGTGAGCCACTTTGCCAGTATCCTTAAAGAATCCAGTTTAATTGCTGTCAGGCCATTCCTCCAATCTATGATGACTAAACTGTATTTTATTCTCATTCTCCCATGAATTTGCTATCCCTTCCTTCTTTGTGTCATCTGAAAATATGATTTGCATTTTTTCTGTATTTCATCCTTCATTTCATTCTTGGATTCATTCAAACATATACAGCACCTGGAATGCCCTGAAGTGAAGAAAAATAGACAGTGAGATGCAGACATTCTGGGACAGAATTTGTCAGCAAGATATAAAATGACAAAGCCAGAAAATTGGTCTGATTTCTGAAGCATTTTCCTGAAGCCCTGGGCGGGATTCATTAGGGGTATAACAGGAGTGTCACAATACCTTCTTGATTACAGCTAATTTAGTTTTTATTAGAAGAAATTACATCCTTGGGAGGAGTTCACATGAGAATCTGGATCCAAGCTTCGTGTTGGGTCGGTATCAGATATACACATATATTATGTTAATTTGGTCTCATAAAGTAGGACAGATGAAAACAGTGTTAACAATACAATAAACAAAAGAGTGCACAGAGGGCTTCAGTTACCTGGGCATAAGTGAAGAACTGTCTGAGACTATAGTATCAGTACACATAGCAATTTAAAAATATGTAAGAAAATAAAAATAAAATCCATACAATTTAAAATAAATAGATAGATATGTTGATCCCTTTTCTCTGCATAGCTGTGGTTTCCAGATAAACAATTACATGCAGATAAAAGTTACTCTTTTTTAAATGCTGTCAAATTGTCCAGTGATTGCTATGGTTACAAATAATCAGTCATAAATACTGAACAGTTAAAAAAAGATTAAAAAGGAAATTTATTCTTTTGTTCTGAGCTCATAACTAACTTAGTAGAATAAAAAACAAGTACCTCATGGCATTCTTTTTTCATTAAATACTTCTCTATTGAATCATGGCCTCTTAGGGATTAATACTGTGGTGCTTGGTAGCTGTTGGCTGAGACTTAAGTGCAGTGAGACCTAACACAGTGCAGTTTGGATCTACCACAGTCATCACTCTTTTGTGAACCACAAGTTTAGATGTGTGTTGTTAGATACAAACACGTAGGCAGCAAGGGGACATAGTTAATCCAAGGTCAAGGAAACATATATTTACTTGTTTTGTAATAGACTTGCAGCAAGCAAATATTGAATTGTATGGATTGTGCTGTAACTATTGAGCAAGGAAAAGAAGACAATAGGGTGTTGTTCTTTTTGTGGTTGACTGTCACTAATAAGAGGTAAAAAAGCCGTTTAGAGGATGTCTACATAAATCTTTAGGTCAGTCTATTCATCTCTCTGGTCTGAGTTAATGGCATAGCCCAAGATTCACCAGATCCAGCTGCAGAATCTTATCCCAATATACTGGGATGGTGCAAGGACAGGACTATTTTGCAGTCTGAATTTGCCTTGCTTTTGACACATTTAAAACACTTACGCACAATTTCTGAAAGTTTAAAGAGAAAGGCAGCAAAGTTTCAACATAAAATTGCTGGATTCATCATTTGCCATAAAGATGAATGAAGACTCACTCTGAATGTTTTAAGACACAGGAAAAGAAAGCACTGAAGTCTGCCACAAAATCTGTCATGATGGGCACTGTTGCAAGAAGAATTTATCTTGTACTGACAATAGCTGTGAATGACAATAAGGATAACAAACAAGGCCAATCAGGCAGTGTGGTCGGGCCTGCAATCCCAATGGCCCCTCAGATACGGACTAATGACAGTCTGATGTTTATGGCTCGTGCTTCAGTGCTGTGTATATAACCCAGCTGCTTTCTGCATAAGACAGTTCCTCCAGCAAGGACAGTTTGAGATTCTAAGTGCTTCTGCCTGCATTGTGGAGTTGGTTGAGGATCACTAGAGAACATGAGTTGAGCTTGGTCAGACAAAGGTCCCCAGCAGCTCATCAGCTCATCTCCAACAGACACCAGCAGCAGTGGCCTGGGAAAGAGCATAAAAGCAGAGACAGCACAGTGGTACTTCCCAGTGGTGACCACATAGCTCTTTGTCTGCAGTTTCCCTATATTCTGTCCGGGAAGGAAAATTATCTCAATTCTTTTCTGGATCCATATAAATGACAGTCCTTCACTTGTGGATGCAGTCCTATAGAATTTTCTTTGGTTTCTTCAGCTTTGAATGGCCTCAGAAAACTGATAGGAATTTTTGTGGACCCAGATATTTACACAACAGCAATTTTTATCAGTTAAATTTTACAAATTTATTTACACACATCTATCTTTTTAAGAACGTACTTAGAAGTTTAAATTCCATGCCCTGTTTCAAGGTAAGTCATACTGTGTTTCCAAGGCTAGCATGGACATGTTTCTGAAGCAGCCATGTAATTCTTTGCTGCCAAACTGACTTTTCCCATCTTTTATATGCTGCGATGTTGCAGTGGGGATTGTTGCAACACGTGTATCAGACGAGGCCCGTGGAAAAGAATATATGGACGGATTCTTGATAGATGTTTCAGAGATGTTCATTTCTCCACCTGCAT
>NW_008236196.1:1106-1541 GCF_000691975.1 Corvus brachyrhynchos | reverse complement strand
TTGGGTATAGGGTAAAAGGGGAAAGTAGGTTGTGGGTAGGGAAGCTGCTGGGATGGATATTGTTTGTAATTTTGTGCAAAACGGCTGCCTTTGACTGAGATACCTCCAGGCCCAGTAACATTTGCTGCTTGTAAACCCTTCTTTCCTTGCACTATATCAAATTGTACAACTTCCCCATCTCCTACACTTTGCAGGTAATTTTTAGGGTTATTCCTTTTAATGGCAGTTCTATCGATGAATAAATCTTCACCTGTAGCATCTCGTGTTAAATATCCATAGTTGTTTTTTACATTGTATCACTTCACTGTTCCTGTGACTTTCGTGGCTACAACTTTTCCTATTACGTGCTTGCGTGTTCGTCGTGGCTGCTGGTCCCGCGTGGCCGCCGCCTTGCTGACTCCAATGCCTCAGCCGGGCCCCCGCGTTGCGGCTCCT
>NW_008236196.1:0-573 GCF_000691975.1 Corvus brachyrhynchos | reverse complement strand
TTTATCTCCCCAAAGATCTAAAACAAAAAACCCCCAGCCACCAATTCCAGGAGGATTAATATCAAAAAGTAAGTCTCAAGAAATATACAAGAAATTTTTGAAAAGCCAGTCAAAGACATGTTCTCAATCTCCCAGAGCAAGTTTCCTGTTTTGTTGTGCCAGGATTCCTTTGACTTCTAGATACATTTCTTTCTGCGGCTCAGAAAGCCACATTTCCCACAATTCTTCCATAGTTCAGAGAGAATATCCAAACCAAGGCGAGCAGAGAGAGATCTAGAGTGGTTTTTACTCACGAATTTTCGGGGATCTTCAGAATTTCAGTTATTTCACAGGCGCTGTCTCCAAGGGAATCGTTCTGCCCACGTTCTCCACCAAAAAGTCGCAGTGGGGATTGTTGCAACATGTGTATCAGACAACGAGGCCCATGGAAAAGAATATATGGACCGATTCTTGGTAGATATTTTCAGAGATGTTTATTTCTCCAGCCGCATGGCTGAGGATGCCGAGGAAACTGCAGCAATCGTGGGACCTGAAGGTCCATGCCCGCGCAGGGGAACACAAAACAACCAATGG
>NW_008236195.1:60864-63872 GCF_000691975.1 Corvus brachyrhynchos | reverse complement strand
GGAGCGGCTGCAGGCGGCCCCGGCCTGCGTGGAGCAGGAGGAGCAGGACCTGGGCTCGCGCTGGGGACCGGCCTACAAAGTGACCTTTGACCCCGACTACGTGGCACCCATGGTCCAGCACATGGGTGAGGGGCACTGGGGGCACTGGGGGCACTGGGGGCACTGGGGGGGATTGGGGACACGGGGGGCTTTGGGGACGCGGACACGCTGCCACCTCGGGGACCCCAAAACCACACCCGGGACCCCAAAACTCACCTGGGGGACCCCAAAACACCTCGGGAACCTCAGAAACATCCCCAGGACCCCCCAAACACCTCGGGGACCCAAAAAAGTCCCCTGGGACCCCAAAACCACCTGGGGGACCCCAAAACTCACCTGGGGGACCCCAAAACCACCTCAGGAAACCGGAAAACACCCCCAGGACCCCAAAAACACCCCAGAGACCCCAAAAACATCTCGGGGGCCCCAAAACTCACCTGAGGGACCCCAAAACCACCTGGAGGACCCCAAAAGCACACCCGGGACCCCAAAACACCTCGGGAACCCCAAAAACACCCCCAGGACCCCCAAAACCACCCCTGGGACCCCAAAACTCACCTGGGGGACCCCAAAACCACCTCGGGAAACCCAAAAATATCCCTGGGACCCCAAAAACACCTCCAGGATCCCAAAAACATCCCCGGGACCCCAAAAACACCCCCAGGATCCCAAAACCACCTCGGGTACCCCAAAAAACACCTCGGGAACCCCAAAAACATCCCCGGGACCCCCAAAACACCCCCGGGATCCCCAAAACACCTCTGGGACCCCAAGACCACACCTGGGAGCCCAAAACCACCTCGGGGACCCCAAAACCACACCCGGGACCCCAAAACTCACCTGGGGGACCCCAAAACACCTCGGGAACCTCAGAAACATCCCCAGGACCCCCCAAACACCTCGGGGACCCAAAAAAGTCCCCTGGGACCCCAAAACCACCTGGGGGACCCCAAAACTCACCTGGGGGACCCCAAAACCACCTCAGGAAACCGGAAAACACCCCCAGGACCCCAAAAACACCCCAGAGACCCCAAAAACATCTCGGGGGCCCCAAAACTCACCTGAGGGACCCCAAAACCACCTGGAGGACCCCAAAAGCACACCCGGGACCCCAAAACACCTCGGGAACCCCAAAAACACCCCCAGGACCCCCAAAACCACCCCTGGGACCCCAAAACTCACCTGGGGGACCCCAAAACCACCTCGGGAAACCCAAAAATATCCCTGGGACCCCAAAAACACCTCCAGGATCCCAAAAACATCCCCGGGACCCCAAAAACACCCCCAGGATCCCAAAACCACCTCGGGTACCCCAAAAAACACCTCGGGAACCCCAAAAACATCCCCGGGACCCCCAAAACACCCCCGGGATCCCCAAAACACCTCTGGGACCCCAAGACCACACCTGGGAGCCCAAAACCACCTCGGGGACCCCAAAACCACACCCGGGACCCCAAAACTCACCTGGGGGACCCCAAAACACCTCGGGAACCTCAGAAACATCCCCAGGACCCCCCAAACACCTCGGGGACCCAAAAAAGTCCCCTGGGACCCCAAAACCACCTGGGGGACCCCAAAACTCACCTGGGGGACCCCAAAACCACCTCAGGAAACCGGAAAACACCCCCAGGACCCCAAAAACACCCCAGAGACCCCAAAAACATCTCGGGGGCCCCAAAACTCACCTGAGGGACCCCAAAACCACCTGGAGGACCCCAAAAGCACACCCGGGACCCCAAAACACCTCGGGAACCCCAAAAACACCCCCAGGACCCCCAAAACCACCCCTGGGACCCCAAAACTCACCTGGGGGACCCCAAAACCACCTCGGGAAACCCAAAAATATCCCTGGGACCCCAAAAACACCTCCAGGATCCCAAAAACATCCCCGGGACCCCAAAAACACCCCCAGGATCCCAAAACCACCTCGGGTACCCCAAAAAACACCTCGGGAACCCCAAAAACATCCCCGGGACCCCCAAAACACCCCCGGGATCCCCAAAACACCTCTGGGACCCCAAGACCACACCTGGGAGCCCAAAACCACCTCGGGGACCCCAAAACCACACCCGGGACCCCAAAACTCACCTGGGGGACCCCAAAACACCTCGGGAACCTCAGAAACATCCCCAGGACCCCCCAAACACCTCGGGGACCCAAAAAAGTCCCCTGGGACCCCAAAACCACCTGGGGGACCCCAAAACTCACCTGGGGGACCCCAAAACCACCTCAGGAAACCGGAAAACACCCCCAGGACCCCAAAAACACCCCAGAGACCCCAAAAACATCTCGGGGGCCCCAAAACTCACCTGAGGGACCCCAAAACCACCTGGAGGACCCCAAAAGCACACCCGGGACCCCAAAACACCTCGGGAACCCCAAAAACACCCCCAGGACCCCCAAAACCACCCCTGGGACCCCAAAACTCACCTGGGGGACCCCAAAACCACCTCGGGAAACCCAAAAATATCCCTGGGACCCCAAAAACACCTCCAGGATCCCAAAAACATCCCCGGGACCCCAAAAACACCTCCAGGATCCCAAAACCACCTCGGGAACCCCAAAGACACCCCCAGGATCCCAAAACCACCTCGGGTACCCCAAAAAACACCTCGGGAACCCCAAAAACATCCCCGGGACCCCAAAACCACCCTGGGACCCCAAAAACACCTGGGGGGACCCCAAAAGCACCTCGGGAACCCCAAAAGCACCTGAGGAACCCCAAAAATACCTGGAGGACCCCAAAAGCACCTCAGGAACCCCAAAACCACCCCTGGGACCCCAAAACTCACCTGAGGGACCCCAAAACCACCTCAGGAACCCCCCAAAAAAACCCCAGGACCCCAAAACACCTCGGGGACCCAAAAAAGTCCCCCGGGACCCCCAAAAAAGCCCCGGGACCCTGAAACTCACCTGGGGGATCCCAAAACCACCTGGAGGACCCCAAAAGCACACCCGGGACCCCAAAA
>NW_008236195.1:57878-59776 GCF_000691975.1 Corvus brachyrhynchos | reverse complement strand
TCCATTTTTTAGGGTTTCTCCCATTTTTGGGGTTCCCCGTTCCACTTTTTAGGGTTTTCCCCCATTTTGGGGGTTTCCAGTTCCATTTTTTAGGGTTTCTCCCATTTTTGGGGTGCCCCGTTCAGGTTTTTAGGGTCCCTTAATTTTTAGGGTTTCCCAATTTTTGGGGTGGGATTTTGGGGCCTTTCCTGGGGATTTTGGGTTCCTCCCATTTTTGGGGTTTCCAGTTCCATTTTTTAGGGTTTTCCCCATTTTTGGGGTGCCCCGTTCAGGTTTTTAGGGTCCTGCCCCATTTTTAGGGTCTGGGAAGTTTTTGGGGTGGGATTTTGGGACCTTTCCCGGGGATTTGGGGTTCCCCCCATTTTTTAGGGCTGGATTTTGGGGTTTTCCCCCATTTTGGGGGTTTCCAGTTCCATTTTTTAGGGTTTCTCCCATTTTTGGGTTGCCCCGTTCAGATTTTTAGGGTCCCTCAATTTTTCGGGTCTGGGAAGTTTTTGGGGTGGGATTTTGGGACCTTTCCCGGGGATTTGGGGTTCCTCCCATTTTTGGGGTTCCCCGGTCACTTTTTTAGGGTTTTCCCCCATTTTGGGGGTTCCCCATTCACTTTTTTATGGGTTTCTCCCATGTTTGGGGTTCCCTGTTCCATTTTTTAGGGTTTTCCCCATTTTTAGGGTTTCCCAGTTTTTGGGGTGGGATTTTGGGACTTCTCCCGGGGATTTTGGGTTCCTCCCATTTTTGGGGTTCCCCGTTCACTGTTTTTAGGGTTTTCCCCCATTTTTGGGGTTTCCAGCTCTGTTTTTTAGGGTTTCTCCCAGTTTTTGGGGTGGGATTTTGGGACCTTTCCCGGGGATTTGGGGTTCCCCCCATTTTTTAGGGCTGGATTTTGGGGTTTTCCCCCATTTTGGGGGTTTCCAGTTCCATTTTTTAGGGTTTCTCCCAGTTTTTGGGGTGGGATTTTGGGACCTTTCCCGGGGATTTGGGGTTCCCCCCATTTTTTAGGGCTGGATTTTGGATTTGGGGTTCCTCCCATTTTTGGGGTTCCCCGGTCACTTTTTTAGGGTTTTCCCCCATTTTGGGGGTTCCCCATTCACTTTTTTATGGTTTTCTCCCATGTTTGGGGTTCCCTGTTCCATTTTTTAGGGTTTCTCCCATTTTTGGGTTGCCCCGTTCAGATTTTTAGGGTCCCTCAATTTTTCGGGTCTTGGCAGTTTTTGGGGTGGGATTTTGGGACCTTTCCCGGGGATTTGGGGTTCCTCCCATTTTTGGGGTTCCCCGGTCACTTTTTTAGGGTTTTCCCCCATTTTGGGGGTTCCCCGTTCACTTTTTTATGGTTTTCTCCCATGTTTGGGGTTCCCTGTTCCCTTTTTTAGGGTTTCCCCCATTTTTGGGTTTCCCCGTTCCCTTTTTTTAGGGTTTCCCCCATTTTTGGGCTGCCCTGACCCCCCGTTTTTCCCGTTTTCCCCCTTTTTTCCCCCATTCTTCCCAGGCTGGGCGGCCTCGATTCTCTTTAACCCCAAGGTCCGGGAGGTCCTGGAGCGGTTCCGGACGCGGCCGGACACCTTCAGCCTCGGGGCGCGCAACGGCTGCCAGCTGATGGCGCTGCTGGGCTGGGTGGGGCCACCGCCAGGTGAGGCCACTGGGCCACCTCGGGGCACCTGGGGCACCTTGGGGACACCTGGGGCACCTCGCGGTCACCTTGGGGTCACCTGTGTCGCCTTTGGGGTCACTTGTGGGGCCACTTGTGTCACCTTGGGGACGCCTGGGGCACCTCTGCGGTCACCTGGGGGTCATCTGGGGCACCTTGGGGCCACCTGGGGCACCTTGGGGCCACCTGGGGCACTTTGGGGTCCCTTGGGGGTCACCTGGGGCACCTTGGGGTCACCTGTGGCACTTTTGGG
>NW_008236195.1:56177-56925 GCF_000691975.1 Corvus brachyrhynchos | reverse complement strand
GTCACCTTGGGGACACCTGTGTCACCTGTGCCACCTCTGGGGTCACCTTGGGGACACCTGTGTCACCTGTGCCACCTCTGGGGTCACCTTGGGGACACCTGTGTCACCTGTGGTGTCATCTGGGTCACTTTGGGGACATCTGGGGCACCTGAAAATCACCTCTGGTGTCACCTGTGGTGTCACCTGTGTCACCTGTGCCACCTCTGGGGTCACCTGGGGCACCTTGGGGTCACCTGGGGGTCACCTTGGGGTCACCTGGGGCACCTTTGGGGTCACTTGTGGGGTCACCTGAGTCACCTTTGGGGTTACCTGTGTCACCTGTGGTGTCATCTGGGTCACCTTGGGGACATCTGGGGCACCTTGGGGACACCTCGGGGCCACTTGGGGTCACCTTGGGGTCACCTCTGGGGTCACCTGGAGGTCACTTGGGAGTCCCCGGTGTCACCCCAGCGGCTTCCTGGGATGTCCCCAAGAATGTCCCAAAATTTGTCCCTTTGGGGTTTCCCTTTCGGGGCATCCCCAGGGTGTCCCCAGGGTGTCCCCAGGTGTCCCCGGGGTGTCCCCTCGATGTCCCCTCAATGTCCCCTCCCCTTGGTGACGCTCGGTGACACTTTGGGGTCCCTGGGGAGGCTCTGGGAGGTCCCCGGGTGCCCCTGAGGTGTCCCCAGAAATGTCCCCAGCGTTGTCCCTTTGGGATTTCCTTTGGGGCGTCCCCGGGGGGGGGCCCCTCCCTGTGTCCCCTCTGTCC
>NW_008236195.1:50601-51738 GCF_000691975.1 Corvus brachyrhynchos | reverse complement strand
GTGGAGCACTGGGAGAGCACTGGGAGCACTGGGACAGGGCCCGGGGGCGCTGCGTGCCCGTGTGCCGTGGTACTGGGAGCACTGGGAGAGCACTGGGAGAGAACTGGGAGGGCACTGGGAGGGCACTGGGAGGGACTGGGAGCACTGGGAGAGGATACTGGGAGCACTGGGGGATGGAGGGGGCGGTGCTGGGCGTGTGGGTGGCGCACGGGGAATGTACTGGGAGCACTGGGAGGGACTGGAAGAGGATACGGGGAGCACTGGGCGGGACTGGGAGGGCACTGGGATGGCTTGGGTGGCACTGGTGTAACTGGTCTGGAACTGGTCCCTATCTGGTCTCTAACTGGTCTCTAACTGGTCTCTAACTGGTCTAACTGGGCCATAACTGCTCTAACTGGTCTCTAACTGGTCCCTAACTGGTCCTTAACTGGTCCCTAACTGGTCTAACTGGTCTCTAACTGATCCCTAACTGGTCCCTAACTGGTCTAACTGGTCTCTAACTGGTCCCTGACTGGTCCCTGACCGGTCCCTAACTGATCTCTAACTCCTCTATCTGGTCTCTAACTGGTCTAACTGGTCCCTGACTGGTCCCTGACCGGTCCCTAACTGATCTCTAACTCCTCTATCTGGTCTCTAACTGGTCTAACTGGTCCCTGACTGGTCCTTATTTGGTCTCTAACTGGTCTAACTGGTCCCTGACTGGTCCCTAACTGGTCCCTAACTGCTCCCAAACTGGTCTAACTGGTCCCTGACTGGTCCCTAACTGGTCCCTAACTGCTCCCAAACTGGTCTAACTGGTCCCTGACTGGTCCCTAACTGGTCCCTAACTGCTCCCAAACTGGTCTAACTGGTCCCTGACTGGTCCCTAACTGGTCCCTAACTGCTCCCAAACTGGTCTAACTGGTCCCTGACTGGTCCCTAACTGGTCCCTAACTGCTCCCAAACTGGTCTAACTGGTCCCTGACTGGTCCCTAACTGGTCTCTAACTGGTCCCTAACTGGTCCCTGACCGGTCCCTAACTGATCTCTAACTCCTCTATCTGGTCTCTAACTGGTCCCTAACTGCTCCCTAACTGGTCTAACTGGTCCCTAACTGGTCCCTAACTGCTCTAACTGGTCCCTAACTGGTCCCTAACTG
>NW_008236195.1:43561-48629 GCF_000691975.1 Corvus brachyrhynchos | reverse complement strand
CACTGCCCCCCCCACTGACCAACCACTGACCACCCACTGACTACCCAACTGACCAATCACTGACCAATCACTGACCACCGACCAATCACTGACCACCCCACTGACCAATCACTGACCACCCACTGACCACCCCACTGACCAATTACTGACCACCCACTGACCCCACCAACACCCTCGAGTGGTGCCTGCGGTGGCCCGACGGGGAGCAGTGACCGCTGAGTGACCGCTGGGTGACCACTGGGTGACCGCTGGGTGACCACTGGGTGACCAGTGGACCAACCCCCAGGACACTGACCCCTCACTGGCCCCTCACTGGCCACTCAGTGACCCCTCACTGACCCCTTGGTGACCCCTCATGCCCTCCCACTGCTCCCAGTAACAGCTCCCAGTAACCCCCCCCAGTGCTCCCAGTAACCCCCAATGCCCTCCCAGTGCTCCCAGTGACACATCCCAGTAACGTCCCAGTAACGTCCCAGTGCTCCCAGTAACAGCTCCCAGTGCCCTCCCACTGCTCCCAGTAACAGCTCCCAGTAACCCCCCCCAGTGCTCCCAGTAACCCCCAATGCCCTCCCAGTGCTCCCAGTGACACATCCCAGTAACGTCCCAGTAACGTCCCAGTGCTCCCAGTAACAGCTCCCAGTGCCCTCCCACTGCTCCCAGTAACAGCTCCCAGTAACCCCCCCCAGTGCTCCCAGTAACCCCCAATGCCCTCCCAGTGCTCCCAGTGACACATCCCAGTAACGTCCCAGTAACGTCCCAGTGCTCCCAGTAACAGCTCCCAGTGCCCTCCCACTGCTCCCAGTAACAGCTCCCAGTAACCCCCCCCAGTGCTCCCAGTAACCCCCAATGCCCTCCCAGTGCTCCCAGTGACACATCCCAGTAACGTCCCAGTAACGTCCCAGTGCTCCCAGTAACAGCTCCCAGTGCCCTCCCACTGCTCCCAGTAACAGCTCCCAGTAACCCCCCCCAGTGCTCCCAGTAACCCCCAATGCCCTCCCAGTGCTCCCAGTGACACATCCCAGTAACGTCCCAGTAACGTCCCAGTGCTCCCAGTAACAGCTCCCAGTGCCCTCCCACTGCTCCCAGTAACAGCTCCCAGTAACCCCCCCCAGTGCTCCCAGTAACCCCCAATGCCCTCCCAGTGCTCCCAGTGACACATCCCAGTAACGTCCCAGTAACGTCCCAGTGCTCCCAGTAACAGCTCCCAGTGCCCTCCCACTGCTCCCAGTAACAGCTCCCAGTAACCCCCCCCAGTGCTCCCAGTAACCCCCAATGCCCTCCCAGTGCTCCCAGTGACACATCCCAGTAACGTCCCAGTAACGTCCCAGTGCTCCCAGTAACAGCTCCCAGTGCCCTCCCACTGCTCCCAGTAACAGCTCCCAGTAACCCCCCCCAGTGCTCCCAGTAACCCCCAATGCCCTCCCAGTGCTCCCAGTGACACATCCCAGTAACGTCCCAGTAACGTCCCAGTGCTCCCAGTAACAGCTCCCAGTGCCCTCCCACTGCTCCCAGTAACAGCTCCCAGTAACCCCCCCCAGTGCTCCCAGTAACCCCCAATGCCCTCCCAGTGCTCCCAGTGACACATCCCAGTAACGTCCCAGTAACGTCCCAGTGCTCCCAGTAACAGCTCCCAGTGCCCTCCCACTGCTCCCAGTAACAGCTCCCAGTAACCCCCCCCAGTGCTCCCAGTAACCCCCAATGCCCTCCCAGTGCTCCCAGTGACACATCCCAGTAACGTCCCAGTAACGTCCCAGTGCTCCCAGTAACAGCTCCCAGTGCCCTCCCACTGCTCCCAGTAACAGCTCCCAGTAACCCCCCCCAGTGCTCCCAGTAACCCCCAATGCCCTCCCAGTGCTCCCAGTGACACATCCCAGTAACGTCCCAGTAACGTCCCAGTGCTCCCAGTAACAGCTCCCAGTGCCCTCCCACTGCTCCCAGTAACAGCTCCCAGTAACCCCCCCCAGTGCTCCCAGTAACCCCCAATGCCCTCCCAGTGCTCCCAGTGACACATCCCAGTAACGTCCCAGTAACGTCCCAGTGCTCCCAGTAACAGCTCCCAGTGCCCTCCCACTGCTCCCAGTAACAGCTCCCAGTAACCCCCCCCAGTGCTCCCAGTAACCCCCAATGCCCTCCCAGTGCTCCCAGTGACACATCCCAGTAACGTCCCAGTAACGTCCCAGTGCTCCCAGTAACCCCCAATGCCCTCCCAGTGCTCCCAGTAACAGCTCCCAGTAACCTCCAGTGCTCCCAGTGCCCTCCCAGTGCTCCCAGTAACAGCTCCCAGTAACATCCCAGTGACCCCCAGGGCTCCCAGTAACAGCTCCCAGTGCTCTCCCAGTACTCCCAGTAATCTCCCAGTAACCCCCAGTGCTCCCAGTAACCTCCCAGTGCCCTCCCAGTGCTCCCAGTGACACATCCCAGTAAGGTCCCAGTAACCGCCCAGTGCTCCCAGTAACCCCCAGTGCTCCCAGTAAGGTCCCAGTGCCCTCTCAGTAATCCTCAGTGCTCCCAGTAACCCCCAGTGCCCTCCCAGTAACCCCCCAGTGCTCCCAGTAACATCCCAGTAACACATCCCAGTGCTCCCAGTAACAGCTCCCAGTTAACATTCAGTGCCCTCCCAGTGTCCTCCCAGTGCTCCCAGTAACGTCCCAGTGCTCCCACCTCCCAGTTCCCCCATCCCCCTCCCCCGTGCCCAGTGCTCCCAGTAACACACCAGTACTCCCAGTAACCCACCAGTGCTCTCCCAGTCACCCCCCAGTGCTCCCAGTAACACACCAGTGCTCTCCCAGTCCCCCCCAGTCCATCCCAGTCCCTCCCAGTCCCCTCCCAGTTCCCCCCCCGCAGTCTCTCCCAGTCCCTCCCAGTCCCCTCCCAGTTCCCCCCCCGCAGTCTCTCCCAGTCCCTCCCAGTCCCCTCCCAGTTCCCCCCCCGCAGTCTCTCCCAGTCCCTCCCAGTCCCCTCCCAGTTCCCCCCCCGCAGTCTCTCCCAGTCCCTCCCAGTCCCCTCCCAGTTCCCCCCCCGCAGTCTCTCCCAGTCCCTCCCAGTCCCCTCCCAGTTCCCCCCCCGCAGTCTCTCCCAGTCCCTCCCAGTCCCCTCCCAGTTCCCCCCCCGCAGTCTCTCCCAGTCCCTCCCAGTCCCCTCCCAGTTCCCCCCCCGCAGTCTCTCCCAGTCCCTCCCAGTCCCCTCCCAGTTCCCCCCCCGCAGTCTCTCCCAGTCCCTCCCAGTCCCCTCCCAGTTCCCCCCCCGCAGTCTCTCCCAGTCCCTCCCAGTCCCCTCCCAGTTCCCCCCCCGCAGTCTCTCCCAGTCCCTCCCAGTCCCCTCCCAGTTCCCCCCCCGCAGTCTCTCCCAGTCCCTCCCAGTCCCCTCCCAGTTCCCCCCCCGCAGTCTCTCCCAGTCCCTCCCAGTCCCCTCCCAGTTCCCCCCCCGCAGTCTCTCCCAGTCCCTCCCAGTCCCCTCCCAGTTCCCCCCCCGCAGTCTCTCCCAGTCCCTCCCAGTCCCCTCCCAGTTCCCCCCCCGCAGTCTCTCCCAGTCCCTCCCAGTCCCCTCCCAGTTCCCCCCCCGCAGTCTCTCCCAGTCCCTCCCAGTCCCCTCCCAGTTCCCCCCCCGCAGTCTCTCCCAGTCCCTCCCAGTCCCCTCCCAGTTCCCCCCCCGCAGTCTCTCCCAGTCCCTCCCAGTCCCCTCCCAGTTCCCCCCCCGCAGTCTCTCCCAGTCCCTCCCAGTCCCCTCCCAGTTCCCCCCCCGCAGTCTCTCCCAGTCCCTCCCAGTCCCCTCCCAGTTCCCCCCCCGCAGTCTCTCCCAGTCCCTCCCAGTCCCCTCCCAGTTCCCCCCCCGCAGTCTCTCCCAGTCCCTCCCAGTCCCCTCCCAGTTCCCCCCCCGCAGTCTCTCCCAGTCCCTCCCAGTCCCCTCCCAGTTCCCCCCCCGCAGTCTCTCCCAGTCCCTCCCAGTCCCCTCCCAGTTCCCCCCCCGCAGTCTCTCCCAGTCCCTCCCAGTCCCCTCCCAGTTCCCCCCCCGCAGTCTCTCCCAGTCCCTCCCAGTCCCCTCCCAGTTCCCCCCCCGCAGTCTCTCCCAGTCCCTCCCAGTCCCCTCCCAGTTCCCCCCCCGCAGTCTCTCCCAGTCCCTCCCAGTCCCCTCCCAGTTCCCCCCCCGCAGTCTCTCCCAGTCCCTCCCAGTCCCCTCCCAGTTCCCCCCCCGCAGTCTCTCCCAGTCCCTCCCAGTCCCCTCCCAGTTCCCCCCCCGCAGTCTCTCCCAGTCCCTCCCAGTCCCCTCCCAGTTCCCCCCCCGCAGTCTCTCCCAGTCCCTCCCAGTCCCCTCCCAGTTCCCCCCCCGCAGTCTCTCCCAGTCCCTCCCAGTCCCCTCCCAGTTCCCCCCCCGCAGTCTCTCCCAGTCCCTCCCAGTCCCCTCCCAGTTCCCCCCCCGCAGTCTCTCCCAGTCCCTCCCAGTCCCCTCCCAGTTCCCCCCCCGCAGTCTCTCCCAGTCCCTCCCAGTCCCCTCCCAGTTCCCCCCCCGCAGTCTCTCCCAGTCCCTCCCAGTCCCCTCCCAGTTCCCCCCCCGCAGTCTCTCCCAGTCCCTCCCAGTCCCCTCCCAGTTCCCCCCCCGCAGTCTCTCCCAGTCCCTCCCAGTCCCCTCCCAGTTCCCCCCCCGCAGTCTCTCCCAGTCCCTCCCAGTCCCCTCCCAGTTCCCCCCCCGCAGTCTCTCCCAGTCCCTCCCAGTCCCCTCCCAGTTCCCCCCCCGCAGTCTCTCCCAGTCCCTCCCAGTCCCCTCCCAGTTCCCCCCCCGCAGTCTCTCCCAGTCCCTCCCAGTCCCCTCCCAGTTCCCCCCCCGCAGTCTCTCCCAGTCCCTCCCAGTCCCCTCCCAGTTCCCCCCCCGCAGTCTCTCCCAGTCCCTCCCAGTCCCCTCCCAGTTCCCCCCCCGCAGTCTCTCCCAGTCCCTCCCAGTCCCCTCCCAGTTCCCCCCCCGCAGTCTCTCCCAGTCCATCCCAGTCCCCTCCCAGTTCCCCCCCCGCAGTCTCTCCCGTGCTCCCAGTTCCCTCCCAGTTCATCCCAGTACCCCCCTTTCCCTCCCCGTCTCC
>NW_008236195.1:42388-42780 GCF_000691975.1 Corvus brachyrhynchos | reverse complement strand
CTATCGCGACAATGCCGGGAGTATCGTGGCGATACAGTGAGGATCTCGTGATACGGTGATGGGAGCAGCCGCTATCGCGACAGAATCGTGGCGATGTAATGGCGATATCGCGATTATCACCACGATATTGCAATGGGAGCATCGCTATTGTGACAATATCGCGGCGATATCGTGACGGTATCGCGATTATCACCGCGACATCGTGGCTATCGCGACGGGATCGTGGCGATATCGTGGCTATCGCGACGATGCTGCAGCTCTGTCACGACTCTCGTGGCTCCGCTGCGGCTCTGTCGCGACATTGCTGGGAGCTCGATCGGGGCTTTATTGCGACACTATCGCGACACCGTCTCTCTATCGGGGCTCTGTCGGGGCTCTATCGCGACACTGTC
>NW_008236195.1:39314-41208 GCF_000691975.1 Corvus brachyrhynchos | reverse complement strand
CTGGCCTTGGTGGTGCCCCCAGGGGTGGCCTTGGTCATGTGTCCACTCATGGCCTTGGTCATGTGTCCACTCGTGGCCTTGGTGGTGTCACTGGTCATGGCCTTGCTGGTGACCTCAGTGATGGCCTTGGTGGTGTCTCCAGGGGTGGCCTTGGTCATGCGTCCAGTCCTGGCCTTGGTGGTGACCCCAGGGGTGGCCTTGGTCATGTGTCCACTCATGGCCTTGGGGGTGAGCCCAATGATGGCCTCGGTCGTGTCCCCAGGGGTGGCCTTGGTCATGTGTCCAGTCCTGGCCTTGCTGGTGACCCCGGGGGTGGCATTGGTGGTGTGTCCGCTCATGGCCTTGGTCGTGTGTCCACTCATGGCCGTGGGCATGGCCTTGGTCATTTCATCACTGATTACCCCGGTCAAGTGTCCACTCATGGCCTTGGTGGTGACCCTGGGCATGGCCTTGGTCACGTGACCGGGGGTGACATCAGTCGTGTCCTGGGTGCTGTCACCGGTCTTGGTCATGGTCTCAGTGGTGACCACAGTTGTGGTCAAGGTCTTGGTCTTGGTCAAGGTCTTGCTTTTGTCCCCAGTGGTCACCACAGTCATGGTCCAGGTCATGGCCACGGCCTTGGTCATGTGTCCAGTGGTCACCCCAACCATGGCCTTGGTCTTGGTCATGGCCTTGGTGTTGGTCATGTGTCCAGTCATGGTCTTGGTCTTGGTCATGTCCCCAGTAGTGACCCCAGTCATGGTCTTGCCGTTGGTCTTGGTCTTGTGTCCAGTCATGGTCTTGGTCTTGGTCTTGGTTGTGTCCTCAATGGTGACCCCAACCATGGCCTTGGTCTTGGTCTTGGTCTTGTGTCCAGTCATGGTCTTGGTCTTGGTCTTGGTTGTGTCCTCAATGGTGACCCCAACCATGGCCTTGGTCTTGGTCTTGGTCTTGTGTCCAGTCATGGTCTTGGTCTTGGTCTTGGTTGTGTCCTCAATGGTGACCCCAACCATGGCCTTGGTCTTGGTCTTGGTCTTGTGTCCAGTCATGGTCTTGGTCTTGGTCTTGGTTGTGTCCTCAATGGTGACCCCAACCATGGCCTTGGTCTTGGTCTTGGTCTTGTGTCCAGTCATGGTCTTGGTCTTGGTCTTGGTTGTGTCCTCAATGGTGACCCCAACCATGGCCTTGGTCTTGGTCTTGGTCTTGTGTCCAGTCATGGTCTTGGTCTTGGTCTTGGTTGTGTCCTCAATGGTGACCCCAACCATGGCCTTGGTCTTGGTCTTGGTCTTGTGTCCAGTCATGGTCTTGGTCTTGGTCTTGGTTGTGTCCTCAATGGTGACCCCAACCATGGCCTTGACCGAGTGACCTGTGGTGACCCCAGTCCTGTCCCCGGTCATCGCCTTGGTCATGGTCAAGGCCTTGGTCCTGTCTGCAGTGGTGACCACGATGACCGTTATGGTCTTGGCCATGTCCCCAGTGGTCACCCCAGTCATGGTCAAGGTTTTGGCCTTGGTCCTGTCTGCAGTGGTGGCCATGATGACCATCAGGCTCTTGGCCATGGTCTTTGTCTTCTCACCAGTGGTGACCACAGTCATGGTCAAGGCCTTGGGCCTGTTGCCGGTGGTGGCCACGATGACCATCGAGGTCTTGGCCATGTCCCCAGTGGTGACCCCAGTCATGGCCATGGCCCCAGTGGTCACCCCACTCATGGTCATGGTCATAGCCCCAGTGGTCACCCCAGTCATGGCCATGGCCCCAGTGGTGACCCCAGTCATGGTCATGGCCCCACTCATGGCCCCAGTGGTCACCCCAGTCATAGTCATGGTCATGGTCCCAGTGGTCACCCCAATCATGGCCCCAGTGGAGACCCCAGTCATGGCCATGTCGCCAGTGGTCACCCCAGTCATGGCCATGG
>NW_008236195.1:36667-37718 GCF_000691975.1 Corvus brachyrhynchos | reverse complement strand
GAACTGGGAGAGACGGGGATGGACTGGGAGGGACTGGGGGGAACTGGGAGGAACTGGGAGGAACTGGGACAAAATGGGAGAGACCAGGATGGACTGGGGGTGGTCTGGGGGGAACTGGGATGGACTGGGAGGGACTGGGGGGAACTGGGATGGACTGGGGAGACTGGGAGGGACTGGGGGAACTGGGATGAACTGGGGAGGAACTGGGAGGGAACTGGGGGAGACTGGGAGGGACTGGGGGAACTGGGACAAACTGGGAGGATACTGGGGGAGGGTTGTCTGATGTACTGGGAGGAATGGGGGATTTTAACTGGTTATACTGGGAGAAAGGCGGGATTTAACTGGGTGAACTGGGAAGCAGATGGGATTTAACTGGGTTTAACTGGTTATACTGGGGCTTAACTGGTTTTACTGGGAGAAAGGCAGAATTTAACTGGGTGAACTGGGAAGTAGATGGGGTTTAACTGGGTTTAACTGGGTTTAACTGGTTATACTGGGAGACAGGCGGGATTTAACTGGGTGAACTGGGAAGCAGATGGGATTTAACTGGTTATACTGGGAGGAAGGTCTGGTTTTAATGGGGTGGACTGGGAGGATGAGGAGCCTCCCAGTTCCCTCCCAGTTCTCCCAGTCTGTCCCAGTTCTCCCGGTTCCCTCCCACTTGTCCCAGTCCATCCCAGTCCCTCCCAGTTTTCCCAGTTGCCCTCCCAGTTCTCCCATGGGAGGGGGATCCCAGTCCTGACCCCAAACTGGGAGAACTGGGAACGGCTCCAGGGGAACCTCGGGGCTCCCAGCGTCGATTTTGGGGTGAAAACCGAAGGATTTGGGGTCCCTGAATTCCGGGTTTTTGGGGAATTTCGGGAAGGGCCGGAATTCGGGGTTTTTGGGGAATTTCGGGAAGGGCCAGAATTCCCGGATTTTGGGTTTCGAAGGAATTTTGGTTCCCCTTTTCCGGGCCCGATTCGGGGCCCCCCCGAATTCTCGGGGTTTCTTGGGGGAAAAATCCCAATAAAAAATAAAATTTTAAAAATGGAATTCCCAGCTGGAATTG
>NW_008236195.1:26654-33214 GCF_000691975.1 Corvus brachyrhynchos | reverse complement strand
TTATTTTTATTTTCATCTTTATTTTTATTTTTATTTTTATTTTTGTTTATTTTTATTTTTGATTTTTATTTTGAATTTTCATTTTTGATTTTAATTTTTATTTTTGAATTTTAATTTTTATTTCCATTTCCATTTTTAATATTTTGGGATTTGACAGAATTCTCCCTTTCCCAGCAGCTTTTTGGGATCGGATTTCACCTGAATTCCGGCAGATTCAGCAAAACTCCCGGATTTTCCTCATTTTTGATGTCCCGGGCGGATTTTTCCTGGTGTGATTTTGTGTCTGGTGGAAAACTGGGAGAAATCTGAGGAATCGGAGAAAATCGGGAGAAATGCCTGGAAAATGGCAGAAAATCGGGAAAAACCCATGGAAAGTCCCAGAAAATTGGGACAAATCCATGGAAAATGGCAGAAAATTGGGACAAATCCATGGAAAAATCCCAGAAAAATGGGAAAAATCTGCAAAAGATCCCTGAAAATTGGGAGAAATCCATGAAAAAATCACAGAAAAATTGGGAAAAATCCGTGAAAAATCACAGAAAATTGGGAGAAATCCATGAAAAAAATCCCTGAAAATTGGGAAAAATCCGTGAAAAATCACAGAAAATTGGGATAAATCCATGAAAAATCACAGAAAATTGGGAAAAATCTGTGAAAAATCACAAAAAATTGGGAAAATCCATGAAAAATCCCTGAAAATTGGGAGAAATCTGTGAAAAATCACAGAAAATTGGGAAAAATCCATGAAAAAACCACAGAAAATTGGGAAAGATCCGTGAAAAAGTCCCTGAAAATTGGGGGAAATCCATGAAAAATCACAGAAAATTGGGATAAATCCATGAAAAAATCACAGAAAATTGGGAGAAATCTGTGAAAAATCACAGAAAATTGGGGAAAATCCATGAAAAAATCACAGAAAATTGGGGAAAATCCATGAAAAAAATCGCAGAAAATTGGGAGAAATCCATGGAAAATGGCAAAAAATTGGGAAAAATCCATGAAAAACCACAGAAAATTGGGAAAAATCTGAGAAAATCCCTGAAAATTGGGATAAATCTGTGAAAAAATCACTGAAAATTGGGAAAATCCGTGAAAAATCACAGAAAATTGGAAGAAATCTGTGAAAAATTGGGATAAATCCATGAAAAAATCACAGGAAATTGGGAAAAATCTGTGGAAAAGTCCCTGAAAATTGGGGAAAATCCATGAAAAAATCACTGAAAATTGGGAAAATCCGTGAAAAAAATCCCTGAAAATTGGGAGAAATCTGTGAAAAATTGGGATAAATCCACAAAAAACCACAGAAAATTTTGATTCTTTTCCGTCTGTTGGAATCATTGCCCCCCAGTTTCGTTCTTCTCCACCCCCTTTTTGTCCTTTTTGAACCTCTTTTAGCAATTTTTATCCACTTTTAATCATTTTCCCTCCATTTTAATCGTTTTAATCCCATTTTCATCTTTTTCATCGTTTTTTAGTCACCTAAAACCTCTTTTGGCCCTTTTCCATCCCACTTTAGTCCTTTCTCACCCTGTTTTAGTCCATTTAATCCAATTTGAGTCCTTTTTATCCAATTTGAGTCATTTTCCCTCCTGTTTTCCTCATTTCCCGTCCTGTTTTCGTCTAGTTGAACATTTAATCCAATTTTAGCCATTTTTCCGTCCTGTTTTTATCCTGTTTTAATCCTGTTAAATAACCAGGAAAATTCTGGGGTTTGGGGGGAATTTTGGGCTCTGGTTGGGTTTCTAAAATATCGGAAATTTGTTGGGCGAAAAAGCGGCGTGGGAGGAGCCCAAACTTGGGTGGTTTGGCCAAAATTTCCTTTTTCCTGGAAAATTAATGGGAATTAACGAGTGGAAAGTTGATTTATGTCAATGTATGGATCACAAATGGTCGGTACGATAGAATGTGATAAATAATGTACAGTGAAATATCAGAAATGGTTATTATATGTAATGTCAAATAACAGCTATAAAGAGATAGAGAATAAATGTAATCAATTATAAAATGATTGAAATTACATCTTAAAGCCATATTAAATGTTACATTTAAAATATTGTGTAATAGTTCATTTTATATTTATTCAATACGAAGTGATTTTATATATAATATTAATTTCATTTTATATTTATTCAATAAATCAAAAATTGTATAATAAAATCATAATTAATTCTGAAATACACACAATTATATATAAATATATATGCAAAAATAGATAAAATACATAATATATATTACATGTATATAATATCTATAAAATAGAATATATAATGCAGATGTAATTATATATATTTATAATATATGAAATATAGAATATAGAATCTATTAGATACAATTATAATATATATTATATTTCATATAATACATAATATACAATATACAACATGTAATATGCAAAACATATATACAATACATAATAATATATAATATATAATATATATTATATAACATATGACATATGACATATAACATATAACATATATATATGTAATTATATATAATTATAATCTAGAATTGTATATACTATATAGATATATAAAATAAACAGCAATACCTTATATGTGACATTTATTATATGAATATATAAAAATACATATAATGGCAAATTATTTTATATAAAATATATAATTAGAGGTATACCATATATATAATATGATACATATTATATGATAGATAATATAAAATATGTAATACATAAATATAAATATAATATATTATATATAATATATACCGTAATATATTATATATATATTATATATATTTAATAACATATATATTATCGTATTTATAGATATAATATAATAATTGTAATTATAAGAATTATATATATAATATATAATATATATAATAATATATATTATATATATTATTATTATATTATATACCTAATGTATTATATATTATATATATTATATATTATATATCATATATCATATATCATATATTATATATACCCTAACATATTATATGTTATATATTATATATTATATATTATATATTATGCATTTTAATATGCACAATATTTCTGATATATGATATATGCATATTAAATATGCATATAGAAACATAAAATATTTTTTATTTTATGCATACACGATTATATTTTATATGTACTCATAGAATATATGTTGTACATTTATACATATAGTAGATGTTATATAATCTGATCTCTAATATGTATAAAATATGTACAGATTGTAGAGAAGGATGCATAAAATATATATTAAAGGATACAAAGATGAAATGCATAATTTATGTATATTATTATGCGTTAGTACATAAACCAATATGCAATATTTAGCTTTATATAGACACAAATATAGTAGATAATGTTATACATTTGAAATATGTTTGTTTATATATATCATATATAATGATAAATATATAAATTATGTAAAAATATAAAAGGACCTTAATAGGTATAAAATAACTATAAAATAGCTATAAAATAGCTATAAAATATATAATGTGATAAATAGTACATCAATATATACAAATTGTATTAAAATCGTATTATGGCATTAGAATTGCAATTGGGATTTACAGATTCACACATATTTATTAAATATATATAGAATTATATCAATACGTTTTATATAATTTATCAAATGTTATTTGTAAGATATATTAATATCTGCAAAATCCACATAATGTGATATGAAGTGCTATTTTCTATATTACATTATGGTATATAATATATTTTACATGATATAATATTTTTTACACGATATAATATTTTTTACATGATATTTCCACGTAAAGGAATAGAAAGAAATGATGTAAAATCTACAGCAGCACAACAGAAGGTACCAAACCCTCCTGGAATTAGCCCAAAAATCCATAATTGAGGTAAAATCCTGTGGGAACCCCCTGGAGTAATTTTTTATTTTTTTTTTTCCCCAAAAGTGCTGAAAATCACAAACTGGAGCTGGAGCTGGGCCAGAACTACCCCCCGAAATGGGCCTGAAACCCCCAAAAGTGGCGCTGCGCCGGAAATTGGAACTTTCTCACCTCCAGAAATTATTTCCCGCTTTTTCTGCCTCTCTGGCTCGTAAAAATAACTTCATTTATCGCAAGAAAAGAACATGTAACAAGTCCGTTTTTGTTAATTTAATTCAGTGCTGATTTATTCCACCCTAATTTATTCCGCGTTAATTTGTTCAGGAAGTCGCCGTCCTGCTGTTGTTACGTGGAATTTGCCCATTTCATCATTTTGGCTCTTCCCTCCAACTCATTATTTGGAACTGAGAATTTCCGTGGAAAACGAGGCCGTTGGGTGATTTTTGCACAACAAAAACGGAGGAATTCAGTAAATTTGATGCAAATATCGGCGTGAATGGCAGGAAAAATGGGGTGAGAAATCCACCCCAAATTCCTCGTCCAGCCTCATTTCTGCATCGCGAGGGTGGAGAAGGATTTAATTGCAGTGTTAATGAGCCTTTCTCTTATTATTTATTTCTTTTAATTAATTCCTATTGACATGTGTAATTCCAGCCCCCCCCCCCCAAATGTTGTATTTTGAATTAGGGTGATCAAAAGAGGAGGTGTCCCTAAGATCCTAAATGGGGGAGAGAGGAAGAAATGGAGGAGGGAGTGAGGGATTGACCCCAGGGAGGATCTGGAGCGGTTCCTGATCCCATGGAAAGGACCTGGAGCGGTTCCTGAGGTTTTGACCCCATGGAAGGACCTGGAGCAGTTCCTGAGCCCATGGAAAGGACCTGGAGCAGTTCCTGAGCGCATGGAAGGATCTGGAGCAGTTCCTGACCCCATGGAAGAACCTGGAGCAGTTCCTGAGCCCATGGAAAGGACCTGGAGCAGTTCCTGAGCCCATGGAAAGCTCCTGGAGCAGTTCCTGATCCCATAGGATCTGGAGCAGTTCCTGAGCCCATGGAAAGGACCTGGAGCAGTTCCTGACCCCATGGAAAGAACCTGGAGCAGTTCCTGAGGTTTTGACGCCATTGACCTGGAGCAGTTCCTGACCCCATGGAAGCTCCTGGAGCAGTTCCTGACGTTTTGACCCCATGGAAAGAACCTGCAGCAGTTCCTGAGGTTTTGACCCCATGGGAAGTATCTGGAGCAGTTCCTGACCCCATGGAAAGAACCTGGAGCAGTTCCTGAGGTTTTGATGCCATTGAAAGGACCTGGAGCAGTTCCTGACCCCATGGAAAGAACCTGGAGCAGTTCCTGACCACATGGAAGGACCTGGAGCAGTTCCTGACGCCCTGGACACGACCAGGTTTTGACCCCATGGAGAGGACCTGGAGCAGTTCCTGACCCCATGGAAGGACCTGGAGCAGTTCCTGAGGTTTTGACCCCATCGAGAGGACCTGGAGCCGTTCCTGAGCCCATGGAAAGCTCCTGGAGCAGTTCCTGGAGGAAGGACCCCAGAGGAAGGGCATCCTCTCCCCGAGGAGGAGCCGGCGGCAGAAACGAACCTCCCATTCCCAAACACGGACACCGAGCTCTGCTGGAGGGGTTTATTGATCATTCCAGGGAAATTCCCAGGGCTCCCAGGGGATGGAGGGGTCCTCCAGGGGGGACGATCTCCTCATGCCGCTGGAGGAGGACAGGACACGGGTGTCACCACCAGTTCCAATCCTAAAAGCCAGAGCCCAAAACGTGACCCCCCCCGTGTCCACTGGGACAGGAGAGGGGCCCTGTCCCACCCCCGCCTGGCAGGAGAAGGGAATTGGGGCCCTGCATGGAGCCAGGACAGGACTTGGCTCCTCACATCCATGTGGCCCCCAGACCCCTTAGCCCCGGGATGCCCCAAACCCTCCCAGAGCCCCTCCCAGCCCCCCCCCAGTGACCCTGGGGGTCCCCAGAGCCCCCCGAGCACAAGGAGGGGCTTGGGGACAGCTCTGTGCAGTGCTCTCAGGACACAGAGCAGGGACAGCCCCTTCCCTGTCCCTCTGCTGTCCCCGAGCTCTGCCCACCCCAGAGGGCTCCGGGGTCTCCCTGAAACCCCCCCGAACCCTTTGTGGGGCTGGAGACCCCCCGAGATTTCTCACCCGAGCATCCCGAAGGGCAGCCAGGTGATGCTGCCCCGCGTCATCCATGGGGGAGTTGGGAATGAATGCAGGGCTAGGGGGCAGCTGGGAGATACCGGGGTGTACTGGGGGATACTGGGACACACTGGGCTGTACTGGGGCTCACTGGGATGGCCCTGAGAGCCGTGGGCGTGGCAGGGGAGGGTCTGGGCCCGGCAGAACTCGGGGTACTCACCTCAGACCTCTTCACTCGACAAACTTTCACTCGACGAACTTTCGCTCATCCCTGTGGAGAGATCGTGGGATGTCAGCGGGGTGTCCCCGGTCCCAGTAAGGGATGGGAGGGTTGGGGTGAAGGGGGGGCCCTCAGTGATGGTGAATTGAGGGGAACTGGGGACCCCAAGGGACTGGGTGGGGGTGTTGAAGGGCCGGGGCTGAGGGGAGCAGGGGGCAAAGAAGGGAGGAGGAGGAGGAGGTGGAGGAGGGAATTCCATGGGGGGGACTCGGGCTGAATCTTGGGGTGGGTGGGGGCAGGAGAAAGGGGGGCAGGGGACAAAAATCAAGGGGGTGGGG
>NW_008236195.1:26083-26619 GCF_000691975.1 Corvus brachyrhynchos | reverse complement strand
GGCTGAATTTTGGGGTGGGTGGGGGCAGGAGAAAGGGGGGCAGGGGACAAAAATCAAGGGGATTGGGAGGGGCTTTGGGAGTGGGGGGACAAGGAAGGGGATTTGGGGACATCGCACACACGGGCAATAGGAAAGGGAAAGGACTGGGGGGAAAGAGGGCAGGAAACGGACTGGGAATGTTGCACTGTGGGGGCTACTGGGGTGCCCTGGCAAAACTGGAAAGAAGGAAAATCCCAGAGGGGAAGCCCAGAGAATTCAAGCCAAGGGATCTCCTGCTCACCATCAGCAGGGGGTCCTCCACCGGAGCTGGGGTCATGGCGACAACGAGCACGCCCCGGCAAAGACCAGTAGCAATCTCTCGCAAAGTGAGCGTCTGCCGGGCGGCACAGCAGGATGGAGAAGAGCAGGGCCACGCTGAGCACAGCCACCTTCATCTTCCTCTCGCACTGGGCAGCGCTGGCTGAGGCTGCACCGGGCCAGGAGCACCTTTATCCCTGCCGGGACTCCTCCCTGCACCCCCCCCGACAGCCCCCCAG
>NW_008236195.1:25531-25932 GCF_000691975.1 Corvus brachyrhynchos | reverse complement strand
CCTCACAGCCGGCGGGGCGGGGAGCCAAAGGCAGCTGGATCCCAATGTGAGAACAGCGCCCACTCCACCACAATCCATCCTCCTGCAGCCCCCACAGCCAGATCCCCCATCTCCCGCTGCCCCTTCCCTCCCTGAGCTTTCCCTGTGGGACATCCCAGAGCTGAGCCCAGCCCCAGACCCGGCACGTGGCAGAGCAGAATTGTCCCTGTTCCCAGTCCAGTCTCATGAGAAAACTGAGGCTGGACTGACTGCGCTTCCTGGGGCGCCAGGACCCCGGGATCAGGGGACATGGCGAGGTGGGAGGACAGTGGGTGACTCTCCCACCAGTTACCAGTGGGTAACTGGGATCTGCAGTCTCTGGAGGCACTGGGGAGCGCTGGGGAATGGTGGCCCTGGGACAG
>NW_008236195.1:25066-25422 GCF_000691975.1 Corvus brachyrhynchos | reverse complement strand
CGGGGCTGGTGTGGGGGCTGTGCTGGGGTGGCCGCAGTGCCCGGCTCCAGCCCGTTCCCGGCACTGCAGCCCCAAACTGCTCCTGGCCCAGTGGGGAACATCCCCTGCCAGACCCCCTGTCACACCCACGGCCACCGTGTCCCCCCGCATCCCCTGGATCCCGCTCTGCTGCGCTGTCCCACACGGGGGTCCCAGGGGCTGTGTCCCAGCAGGGCTCTGGCTCCAGACTGGGCTGGCACTGGGACACAGCTCCCACAGCGCCCTGGCACCAGGGATGGCCCTGTCCTGCCCTCGGCCCAGCGCCGGCCCTGAGCTGGGGCTGACCTTCCCAGCCGAGGGGCCCCCGCTCCCGTCCC
>NW_008236195.1:19782-23947 GCF_000691975.1 Corvus brachyrhynchos | reverse complement strand
GTTTGTCCCTGTCCTGTTGTACTGGTTTTGACTGGGAGAACCGGCTGGGGAACGGTCGCTGGCCTTGCCTGCTCTCAGCACAGAATCTGGGAATCCTGGAATGGTTTGTGTGGGGAAAGGGACCTTAAAGAACGTCCCATTCCACCCCTGCCATGGGCAGGGACAGCTCCCACTGTGCCAGGTTGCTCCAAGCCCTGTCCAGCCTGGGCTTCCAGGGATCCAGGGGCAGCCACAGCCTGTCTGGGCAACCCTCACTGGGAGGAATTCCTTCCCAATAGCCCATCTAACCCTGCCCTTTGGAAATGGGAGTATATTCCCTCTTCTCCTGTCCCTCCAGGCCCTTGTCCAGAGTCCCTCTCCATCTCTCCCACAGCCCCTTTAGGCACCCCAAGGTGTCCCCAGGTCTCCCCAGAGCCTGCCTTTCTCCAGGCTGGACATTCCCAGCTCTCCCAGCCTGGCTCCAGAGGGGATCCAGCATCTCCATGGCCTTCTCTGGACTCGCCCCTGCAGCTCCACATCCTTCTTTGCTGGGATCCCAGAGCTGGAGACAGGTGAGGTCTCACCTGAGCAGGGCAGAGGGGCTCCTCCCCCCCACCTGCCCACAGTGCTCCGGATGAGCCCAGAGCTCGGGAATTTCCAGGCTGGGCTGTGTCCTGTTTGCCACCCATCAGCACCCCCACGTCCCTCTCCCTGGGGGTTCTGGGGCCAAGAGTCAGGAATTGGGGGATACGGAGCCCAGCTGGGGATTCTTGGGTGGGGATCAGGGCATGGACAGCGGGATTGGGAATGGGGCTGCAGTTCCCAGCCTCTGGAGGCAGCTCCTGCTGAGTGGGAAGGACAGGAATCCCTTCAAGGAAGATCTGGTAAAATCCCCGATTCGTGCTCCAGACCCTTGCCCGGATCCATGCCCTTCTCTGGACACGCAGCTGCTGAGGGGCTCTGGGAACTGGAGGGCACTGGGAAACAGGGAAGCGAGACAAAAACGTGGGAAGAACGGGAGACACCCAGCTGGGAGCTGCCCATGGCAGGGGTGGAATGGGACGTTCTTTAAGGTCCCTTTCCCCACACAAACCATTCCAGGATTCCCAGATTCTGTGCTGAGAGCAGGCAAGGCCAGCGACCGTTCCCCAGCCGGTTCTCCCAGTCAAAACCAGTACAACAGGACAGGGACCACCCCCCTGCCGAGTCCTCTCTATCGCAGCCCGCAGCCCCCGGCAATCGGGGGGTTCTGCTGGAAGTGAGACCTAAAAGTGGGGACAAACGAGCCCCTTTCCTCCTCCTCTCTCTCTCTGTGAACCCCCACGAGCCCTCCCTGAGAACGGCCAGGCCCCCAATGGATTTGGAACGCGAGAGTGGGAAAAGTCCCAGGGAAGGGACTGCAGGCACGAGAGGGATTTCCCCAGGGGCTCCCAGCCCCGCTGGCGGAGGGGAAGGGGGGCACCCAGGGGGCATCAGCCGCACCTCAGACCTCTGCCCCCGCCGTCCCGGTGACGCCTCTGGTCCCTCGCTCTGTCAAACGCCAAGCTGGGGACATTTCCCTGTTCCGAGGAGCTGCCGCCCCGCAAACGGGAGCACGGCTGTGCCGAGCCCATGGACCCGCGGCCGCCCCGGGGCGGAATGGCCACTTTGGTGTCCAGGGGCTGGAATTTCTCCCCCCTCCGAGCGGCTTCACCTCCCCTGGGCCCCTCCTGGGTCAGTGCCCCCCAGTTCTCCAACAAAGCAGGCACAAAGCACAAAGGGGCAGCAGGAAATTCTTCCAGGCCACTGGCGGCTCCCGAGGCCAATGCAGCGCAAACAGTCAGGGCAGGTGCCTGCAGGGTTTTCCCAGGTGCCCACAACAGGTCCCTTCTGTGTGGTCAGTGTCCCGTGAGGAGGGAACATCTCCTGCAAATGTCACGGGTGTCAGTGGAGAATGGAGGCCCCGGCAGCTCCCGGGAGCCCCGGGCAGGGACTGTCCCTGCTCTGTGTCCTCGGGGGTGACCCTGACAGGGGCCTCTGAGCGGGGGCGGGAGCGCGGGACCCTCGGCTGGGAAGGTCAGCCCCAGCTCAGGGCCTGCGCTGGGCCGAGGGCCAGGTTGTTTATCGTGTACTGGCCCATCCAATTCTCTGCTTCGAGCCCCAGCCACGTTTCTCAGTTTCTCTAAGTTGTGTGTTTAAGGCCACCATGTATCTGTGTAGGGTTTCTCCCCCTACTTGAGTGGGAGTTGCCCCCTCTTGGACCCCGTATGGTCTTCCATACCACATTTCAAAAGGACTTCGTTTTTCTTTTGCTCTTGGTTTTGTCCGAATTTGTAGTAATGCTAATGGAAGAGCCTGAGGCCAAGGTAATTTTGCCTCTTGTCCTAATCTAATAATTGTTGTTCAATCACATGATTCATTTTCTCCAGCTGGGCCCTAGACTGAGGATGATCTGGAGTGTGGAGTTCCCAGTCCATGCCTAGGCGGCGGCTCATTTGCTGCACAATTCTTGAAACAAAGTGTGGCCTCTATCTGAGGACATTGTGGCTGGGACCCCAAAACACGGCATTATTTCCTGTAACAATACTTTTGTTACTTCTCGTGCTCTGGCAGTTCTGGTGGGGAAAGCTTCTGGCCGTTCTGAAAACGAATCTGTGAACACCAACAGGTATCGATACCCCCCTTCCCTGGGCAGCTCGGAGAAATCAATTTTCCATTGCTGCCCAGGCCCATAGCCTTTCCCAATTTGTCCAAGCTTTGGTTTAGGAATATTCCTGGGATTAGGTTGGAGGCAAAGACTACATTGACGGGTTACTTGCATTTCTGTACCTCGCAAATTTCTGGCTACAGTTCTGCCTCTTAAGCAGTTACACAAAGTGTCTATTCCCCAATGCGTTTTCTCATGTTCCTCTTTCACTAATGACCATAACATGTAAGAGGGAATTACAAGTCTTCCTTTCCCTTCCTCTGTGACAGCCCACCCTTCCTGGTTATAACTTCCATTTTCCTGTGCAATAAGTTTTTTATCTTTTTTGTTACACCTCTGCTTACCTTCAACGGAAATTTGTCCGTCTGGGATTAAGGCTGCTTCTACTGCCTCAATAGTTCCCTCACTTTTGGCTGCTTCTTTTGCCTTTCTGTCCGCCAGCTCACTCCCTTCTTCCAATTCAGAGTTCACTTCCTGGTGTGCTTTGATGTGCATGATGGCCACTTTTTCAGGCAGCTGAACTGCCTCCAATAATTTTTTTATCACTTGTGCATGTTTAATGCTTTTCCCTTGTGAATTCAGCAGTCCTCTTTCTTTCCAGACGGTTCGTGTACATGAATCACCCCAAATGCGTACCTTGAGTCTGTATAAATATTGATTTTCTTTCCTTTTGCTAGTTCTAAAGCTCGGGTTAAGGCAATTATTTCAGCTTTCTCTGCAGAGGTGTTGGTTGGCAATGGTTCAGACTCTCTTACTTCTCTGTTTGTGGTAACTGCATACCCAGCATGTCTTTTCCCACTGATGACACAACTGCTCCCATCAGTGAACCAGGTCCCAGTGCCCTTAAGAGGGGTGGCCTTCAGATCCGGGCGGCCGGAGTAGGTGGCTTCGATGGCCTCCAGGCAATCACGGATCACTGGCTCTCCTGGACTACCACTGAGGAAGGAAACTGGGTTCACAATATTAGTTACCACCATTTCTACATCACCTTCTTCCACCATTATGGCCTGGTGCTTCAGGAATCTCTGTGGGGAAAGCCCCTGCCTGCCTTTTGCCTCCAGGACCACTGACACCGTGTGGGACAGCAGCACAGTCATTGTCAGGCCCAGGGTGAATTTGTGTGCGTCCTGGATGTTCAGTGCCCCTGCTGTGACAGCTCTGAGGCACCCTGGCCATCCCTTGGCTGCTGCCTGGATGTTCACTGTCCCTGCTGTGACAGCTCTGAGGCACCCTGGCCATGCCTTGGCTGCGTCCTGGATGTTCACTGTCCCTGCTGTGACAGCTCTGAGGCACCCTGGCCATCCCTTGGCTGCGTCCTGGATGTTCAGTGCCCCTGCTGTGACAGCTCTGAGGCACCCTGGCCATCCCTTGGCTGCGTCCTGGATGTTCAGTGCCCCTGCTGTGACAGCTCTGAGGCACCCTGGCCATCCCTTGGCTGCTGCATCCAGCTGCTTAGAGAGGAAGGCGGCCGCCCCCGCGTCAGGGCCCCCGCCCTGTGGC
>NW_008236195.1:7504-19007 GCF_000691975.1 Corvus brachyrhynchos | reverse complement strand
GGCCACCCCTTGGCTGCTGCATCCAGCTGCTTAGAGAGGAAGGCGACTGCCCTGCGATACGGGCCCAGGCCTTGTGCCAGTATTCCCAAAGCAATCCCCTGCTTTTCGTGGGAAAACAAAAGGAATGGTTTACTCACATCTGGAAGTGCCAGGGCTGGAGCTGACACGAGGGCCTTCTTTAGCTGGTAGAAGGCTTGTGTAGCTTCTTTTGTCCATTGAAGGTCTCTGTTTCCTTCCGCAACCAAGGCATAGAGGGGTTTAACCAGCAACCCCTAATCATAAATCCACAGTCTGCACCACCCCGTCATGCCCAAAAAGGTTCTCCGTTCCTTTACTGGGTGGGGTTTTGGGGTCTGGCGTATTGCTTCCCTGCGATCCTGCCCTAAGGTTCTTTGTCCAGCACTGACCTCACAGCCCAAGCACACAACTGTTTGCCTCCCCATCTGGGCTTTCTTCCGGGATAATCGATATCCCTGTAGACCCAAAAAGTTTAAGAGGCTCACCGTCCACTCCACACAAGTCTCTTGAGCTTTAGTAGCTATCAGGAGGTCGTCCACATATTGTAACAGCTGTCCTTCCTCCTGATGGGGTTTCCCAGGATTCCAGATCTCTTGCAAGTTGCTCCCCAAATATCGTAGGGGAGTCCTTAAATCCTTGGGGTAGCACAGACCATGTGAGCTGAACTTTGCGTCCAGTTCTGGGGTTTTCCCATTCAAATGCAAAGATTTTCTGGCTGGCCTCATGGAGAGGAAGGCAAAAGAAAGCATCCTTTAAATCTAAAACGGTAAACCGAGTTAGTTGGGGTGTTAAACAGGTTAGCAAAGGGTAAGGATTGGCAGCCGCTGGGTACAAATCTTCTGTTATTTTGTTAATAGCTCTTAAATCTTGTACTATTTGGTATGATCCATCCGCTTTTTAACAAGGTAAAATAGGAGTATTGAATTCAGACTGACACTCTTTAAATAGCCCTATCGGCAAGAAGTTTTCAGCTGTAGGGCTAACTCCTTCCCTGCCTTCCTTCTTCAGGGGATATTGTTTAATTCTAACTGGCTGTTTCCCTTCTTCGAGCTTGATTTGCACTGCTGGTACATTCTTTGCTCTCCCTGGTACACTAGAAATATACCCCAGCAAATACCTGATCCATTATTTTCTCGTTGATCTCTTCTTCACCTTCAACCTTGATTTCATTTGTTATTAACATCAGGCTTAATAACTCCACTTAATTGCTTTCTAGGTAGACATAACAAAGCCTCTCCAGGCCTCCTCTCCAGGGACATTCAGACTGTCCTAGGCCCAAAATGTGTAAACCAAAAGCCTCTGAAAGGGGGGCAAGCTGAGGGGAATTACATAATTAAACTGAAGCTTTAATTGGAGAATTAACCCTGATATGCAAATGAACCAAACCTATAAAAGTGTGAAGAACTCTTGACCTGTCGCCCATCTTGGGGTCCATCTTGGCAATAGCCTCTGGCTTCCCAGGGGGTACCTTTGAAGGCTGTGGGAGACAGAGGAGTAGAAACTCCTGCAATTAAAGGAGGCTTTGATTTACAACCCTGGAAGAGACTAGGTCTGGCTTAATTGACAGAGATTTGTGGACTTTAAGCAAAAGGATTACAAACTTGTGTTCCTATCATTATAAGTAAAATTGTACACTGGGCGTTTTGGTGAAGGGCTTTAAAATATAATAGTGTGGTTTTATATAGTTTAAGAATGTAGATGGTATAAGAGAGACATCTGTGTGTACGTGACATGAGAAGTTATTGGTCAAGACATAGCTGCATTGCAGTGAGAAGTGCCACAGGTGATAGGTCATTAATCTAAAACAAAGTGTCGTTTTAAGTATCTATTGGATTAGAAAGTTATAAATTACGATGTAACCCTAAATCTTGCGACTAGTCGCCATTACTCGGAGGTGTTGTAAAATCTCACGCCTCGACTGATGCGTTCGTTATTTTAAACAATAAATTTGTGTAGTTGCGTAGTCCCATCCCTTAAAGCTATTTTCCTCCGACACGTGAAAGCGCGAGAAACGGATGCGGATGGAGCATTAGGCATGCATAAAAACTTATGAATTCCCCATTGTTTCCCAATTTGTTTGTATTTCAGTGGTTTGCAAAAATATGCTCTTTCAGATCGGCCGGTCGCTCCCTGTACCGTGACATAATCATCTGTTATTGGCATTAAAGCTTCATTTAACACCGAGTATGTTGCCCCTGTGTCTATCAGAAATTCGATTTCTTTTTCTTTGTTCCCTAGTTTGATTATAACCAGAGGTTCCCCGAGGGCGAGGACCTCTGGTCCCCCTCAGTCTTTTTTAGCACAAACAGCCACCCCCTCCCCTTTCTGCTCTCCTCTTACTGAGCATCACCTTTTCTTCCTTCTGGGCGCTGATTCTTCGAGTGTCCAGTTGTCCAGCAAAAAGCACATTGGTCTCTCCCCAGCCAGGGTGCTCCTTGCCCACGTCTCTCTTCCTCCCCTTCCTTTACCATTGCCACTAATTCTCTCATCCCTTGCTTGCACCCTTCTTCCCAGTTGCTAAAAACTCCCCATGCCTCTTCTAACAAAGTGTCTAAACTTGGGCGGTCGGGCCCCGTATCTTGTGGAGTTTGCGCCTGATGTCCTGGGTAGATTGCCCCATAAATGAGCTTACTGACCGTTCCATCCCTTCCTCAGACTCAGGGTCTAGTGCGGTACGACGACGCATCGTATTACCGCAGCCGTGGCCCTAGGGTGCATCACCGTGTCCCGCAGCCATGGGGAGGAGGAGGAGAGAAGATCCAGCAGGCAGGAATTGTGCAGCAGGATTGATTTATTTGATTATTTTACAAACTCTTTTATAGACTTTTTTTCTTCGTAGTCTAATTGGACAAAGGATCCTATTAATTTTCTCATCCTTTGTTTACATCCTTCTTCTCTATTGCTAAAACCTCTCCATGCTTCTTCTAGCAAAGTCTCTAAATCTCGTGCTGTAGGGCCCCGTATTTTCTTAAGTTTGTGTCTAACATTCCCTGTAGATTGTCTTAAAAATAAGCTCACTAGCTGTTGCATCCCTTCCTCCGATTCGGGGTCTAATGTCATATGATGACACATTGCATCTTGCAAATGTTCTAAAAATTCTGACGGTGTTTCAGAGGGACCTTGCTTAATTGCATATAGGGCTGACCAGTTTATGGTTTTAGGAATCGCCCTCGCCAGTCCCTTTGCTATGAAATCTTGGTAATTCATTAAGTTTTCTATATCCACATCATCATTAGGATCCTGTTGTGGATCTTGGGAGAGGAAAAACATCTTTAACTCTCCTCTGTGCTATTTGTCAAGCATTTTCTGCTAAATTCCCTGCTGCTTTCAAAATTAATCGTTTTTCTGCTTCCGTGAAGGCATCTAACAAATCTGGAGATCCGACCAGTCAGGTCGATGCTGCTTAACCATAAACTTGAATTTCTTTGCAACCCCTATCGGGTCGTTCCTATACTGCTCAGCAATTTTTTCCCAAGCCTCTAAATCTGGTGTAGAAAAGGGAATTTTAACCAACATTGTTCTCCCTTCAGAAACTACTGCCTCCCTCAAGGGTGCTTGTAGAATTTTCTTAGTTTGTTTTTGAGCCCAGGATGCTACAGGACCCCTTGGAGAGAGCAGTTCCTCCTTCTCACTGTCACTACGAGGCAATGGTGTAGACTCGGGGGTGAAGGTGAGAGGTGGAATAGAAGTTGAAGTTGGAGCCGAAATCAGAGTTGATTCAGCTGTGCTTGGAGCTGTAGAGATTGGAGCTGGGGTTGAATAAGAGATTGGAGCTGGGGTTGAAATAGAAATTGGAGTTGGTCCTTCCCTAGAGAACGAGGTGGAAGGTGCAGTAGGGATCGGGGCTGCTTCTGCCCCCAGCCCCCTTTGCCTCCCGGGTGGTGGCCTGAACAGATCCCCCAGCTCTTGTTCCTGTGTGTCACCTGGATACACCTTACCAGGGTGTGTGCAGCGGTGATTTATTGAACATGCAACGTCGCTTAAGCTTTTCCTTCGTAGCCTTATTACCTTTTTCGAGGGCCGATACTAAGGGATCAGAAGGGGCCCCAATTCCACAATCCCTCTGCCACTCGGGATGGTTCCGGAGGGAGAAAAACAAATGAGCATATATCACTTCTTCCCGTTTATGCTCTCGCCTTAGGAAAAGCATAAGCTGTAGCTGGGTGTCATAATCCAGGGTCCCAGTTGGTGGCCATTTGACATTTCCCTCAAGCTTATAGAGTGGCCACCATTGTGTACAGAACTTAAAAAGAGCTTTTTTATTCTCCTTGCCACCATAACCCACTAGTTCTTTCCAGGGTGATAAAATGCATCCTGAAGGACGAGTTTCTGGGGATCTCTTTACTCTGCTTAGCTGCCATTATTTTCCTTTAAGAAACCTAATTCTTGTTATCCCTTCGCTTAGGTTGCAATGATAACTTTGGACATAAGATGGCAGGGTTACTCCAAAAATGCACCACAGTTCCAGCCCTTTTCGTGCGAACACCAGGTGTTACAGCGAATACCGCTCGCCCATTGCTAAAATACACACGCCACAATCACAATAAAGAAACACACAACACATAGCGTTCGCTTTTAAACATCCACCACACCCGCTTTGTTTTTCCCCGGCCACCCCGGTCGCCCGAGAACGGAACCGTGGGTCCAAACTCCGCTCTCGCTTCGTGCTAATGGCACGTCTCAACGAGCTCTCAGACAGGCCCTCTCACAGTCAGGACACGCTTACAACACCGTAACAACCATAAATAAGATTTGCTTTTAAAACTGCTAGGCCCAAATTGCTGGCAGACCCAGCTCTCTGTGGCACAACAGATGGCAGAATTCCCCTTCTGCCGGTAGACCAAGCCCTCTGCGGCTCTCTCCCTGCGCTGGTAACTAAATACCACTGACTAAATACCGCTGCAGCTTGCAGGCACACTACACAGGCGTGAGTTGTGCGTAGGACGTCTCCTACGACTTACCAACAGCCTTCCCTGACCACACGTACGCCTTACAGGTCACGGTAAATCATTTTAGTGTTTTCCTTTAAACATACCGTTTTGTCCGGAGTTTCAGTAGTCAGGAGTCCTTGTCTGCTGCTGGATGAACAATCTGGGCAGCAGAGCCCCCTCTCCAGGAATATCCCGAGGAGTTCACCAGCCTGGGCTGGTCTCACAGCCAAACAGAACTGTCTCCTGGCTGGCTCGCCAGGATGAACCATTAAAAACCGGTATTCACGGACAAAAACTCTCTAACTAATTAAAGTTAGAAAGTGGTGTGTTTATTAGGGCGGGAGCGGGAGTGCCCTCCAGGAGCCGTGCCAGCCGCTTACACGGTTATTTGCCCTCTATTGATTTCACAAAGTGTTAGATATTAATCCTATACATATCTCCAGCACCTCCCATTCCCGCTTCCTATTAAAATGCGGTTATCAGTTCTCTGCGCGTGCGCAATTCTTTTCTTGATTTGAGTCAGTGATCTTGAAAGATGAAGTCAGGGATCTCTTCATCACCATGAACTTTCTACCTTCTATTGTGGGCAAGCCTCAGGAAGCCTTCTGGAGACGGTCCGTACCTCCTGCCTGTATTTGATCCTGCAATCTAGGTGCTGGCTATAATTCCATCAGCTTCTTTTGTCCTTATGACAGCTCATTTACTATAAGCAAAGTTTCTGACAGGTACATAATGGTGAATAGCACTGAACTTCTTGGCTAAATTTCTAACTCTGTTAACTTACCTTTTGGTTCAATCAGTACAAATTGCTTCTAACTCCCAGCTAAAGTTTAACACTTCTTGACTCGGGTTGGGGCAGGAGAAAATGGAACAGGGGACCAAAACCAAGGGTTTGGGGAGGGGCTTTGGGAATGGGGGTCAAGGAAGGGGATCTGGGGACACCCCTGTCATAGGGAAAGGGAAAGGACTGGGGGAAAGAGAGGAGGAAATGGACTGGGGAGTACAAGGCTGAACTGGAATTAATGGGAATGCAGTGAGGGCTGTGGGGATGGGGAGCCTCTGGGAAGCACTGGGATGGACTGAGGTGCACTGAGATTATTGAGAATACAATAAGAGACCTCTCTGGGAAGCACTGGGGTGCACTGGGGTGGGCTGGGGGCACTGGGGTGCCCTGAAGGGTCATGGCCATGAGAGGGGAGACTCTGGGACAAGAAGAATTCCCAATACCCACCTTGCAATGACACAGGCGCCATAAAAAGAATATCATCTGTAGAGAAATGGTGACACACGACCGGGGTGTCCCCAGTCCCAGTAAGGAATGGGGAGGCCGGATTGGCCCCAGTTCCCACACTGGGTGCTCCCCCAAATCCAGAATTTACCACGATGATGGAACCACCCCTCGTGTCCATGATGGCCAGGTGAAAGGGCAAAAAGAGACGGTCAGGGCTGAGGGGGGCATAGGGGTCCCCAGCCCCCCATGGTTGCCCCCTGATCCAAAAAGGAAAATTCCAGAGGGGAAGCCCAGAGATTTCAAGCTGAGGGATCTCCTGCCCTCCACCGTGAGGCCATTCCATGTCAGAGCTGGAGCCCTGCAGCCACGACAAATCCACAGACAAACACACATTCAATGTTGAAGGAGTCTGGGTGTCTGCCAGGGGGCACAGCAGGATGGAGAAGAGCAGGGCCACGCTGAGCACAGCCACCTTCATCTTCCTCTCGCACTGGGCAGCGCTGGCTGAGGCTGCGCCGGGCCAGGAGCACCTTTATCCCTGCCAGGACTCCTCCCTGCACCCTCCCTGACAGATGGAAACATCGCCTCCCGAACCAGAGAAGAACACTTTACTGGCAACATCCCCACCTCCACCGGGGAACAGCAGGAAGCAGACACCGGAGGACATCGCAACGGTGTCTGTTCTGGACAAAAATCCACTGTGTCCATGCTGCAGCACCCGGGTGGGGGGTGTGTTGGGCTTGATTGAACATCTGAAAGGAGCCCACGGGAAAAAGGGGGTTTGTTTTCGATGTGCTAAATGTGGGAAGTGATGCTTTTCTGTGCAGAGTCCTAAAGTCCTGGTTACAGTCTTAGATTATTGCTCTGGCCCCTCTGTAATTTGCCAGCAAAGAGAGGGGCAAAGCAAGATGTGTTCCAACCCAAGACTGCGAGTTTCAAGGTCTTTAGGGTCCCTTCGTGGTCGCCAGCAACTGATGCCTTTTCGTGGTCTTAAAATCAAGAGGCATACAGGGTTAGAAGGGGAAAAGGGATTTTACCTTGGTATTTATTTTAAGGATCCTTAGGTGTACATGTCCAGGTCATGTGCATTGAGATGCACCCCACCGAGTATGAGTGTGTCCCCCCTCAACATTGGGTATAACATTATAGGCTTTACTAATTAGCAGATCTATCAAAGATTCCCCAATAAGAGGCTCAAGTGAGCTCCCCCTCCCCAAGGAACCTTCCCCTGGATGGTTCTATCTTGGTTTACAGAATGTGTTCTGGAGAGGACCTTGGGCTCTGGGGCACACTGATCCCTAGCTACGAAGCTTCTAAAATGTTGAGTGTCTCAGCTTGACAAACAAGTCCAAGAATGTAGGCAAAAAGCACTAGGAATACAGAAGCTGTAAAAAGGTGTAACAGGGGTATAAAAGAAAAGGCAAAAATCCTCATGGCATCAGAAGGAGAGCAGTTACTATCATAGTATTGTTTGTCACGTTCCTAAATGCAGGGCAAAGACAGAAACAGCTCCAGCTGGGGAGTGGATCTGTGAGGAATGCGGAAGAGACTTCAAAACTAAAATTGGCCTGGGACACCACAAAAGATTGGCACACCCTATGATTAGAAATCAGGAAAGGGTCGATGCTTCCCTCCCAAAAGAGACCTCCAACCGAGGAGCCCACAAAAGGTGCTGGACAAAAGAAGAGGAAGAACTGCTGATAAGATTGGAAGCTCAGTTTGAGGGCAACAAAAACATCAATAAGCTCATCGCAGAACACATCCCAACTAAACCAGCAAAACAGATCAGCGATAAAAGGAGATTGCTGCCCAGGAAACCGACTGAGGACGTGTGTGTGGAACCTGCGGTGAGTCATTGCACCAGGAGACCAGCTGTGGGCCTGAGAATGGAACCTGAGATAAGACACCACCCAGATAAGGAGAAGGAACAGCTGGGGAACATCGGCCAGCGGAGGGAGGGGCAACTGCAGGCTCATTATCAGAGAAAACTCAGAGAATGGCTTTCAGCTGGGAGAATTAACACCTTCCAGCAGGCATTCAAGCAGGTACTTAATGGACAGAAGGTGACATCACCGGTCAATGAATCAGGGAAGGACTGCTTCCATGCCTCGATGTGATAAGCCAGATAAGAACAGCAACCTGAGATAAGAGCAAGAAGGGGACCCAGGAAGGAAAGCTGATAAGACCTCATTAGAAGTGGATGAAGAAGAGAGCCATTAAGAAAGGCAAATACCTGTGCTTCCAGCACCTATTCCATCTAGATAGGGGAAAATTAGCCAAGATTATTCTGGATGATGTAGAATGTTTGTCCTGTGACATCCCACGCAGTGAAATTTATTCGATTTTTAAAGCCAGATGGGAAACACCTGGAAAATTTGACAGCCTTGGCAACTTCCATATTAATGGAAAAGCTGACGGTAGCGCTTTCAGGGACTTAATTACAGCCAAAGGCATTGAGAAGAACGTGCAGGAGATGAGTAAATGGCTCCTGGTCCAGATGGGATTACTCTACAGAACATCAAAAAGATAGACCCTGGGTATTCCCTGACCATGGAGATCTTCAACTCGTGGTTAACATCAGGCAAAATCCTGGACACGGTGAGGGGGTGCAGGACTGTTTTGATCCCGAAGTCAACCAGCTTAAAGTTGACTTAAAGTCAAGAGTGCTTAAATGTTGCGGTGGCTAAGTCCACTTTACAGCCCTCAAGTTGCCTTAAAAGTGGTCTCTCCTTACAACACTGTGCCAGAAAGTTCTCCCTCTGTCTAGATTTTGCTGGTCAATGGCCCTCTCCCCCTCCCATCCCTTTTCCCATTGGCCCCTGTTCTGTCATTCAACCTTGCCTCTGCCCCCTAGCCCTCAGACTATTGGTTTTGGATGCTCTGCCCGCCTTCGGGAGTTTTCGGGATAAAATGGGCATGAGCTTTCGAGTTGTTTGTTCTTGCCTCTGTTCCCTTTGGGGTGTTGCAATTAAACGCCTTGGAATTGCATACAGAGAACCCCTCTCACCTCTTTGTCTCCCCGCTTAGACTGTGTGTGTGAGCAGCTCTTCGCAACCACCTGCGAAGGTGAGACTGTGTGCACGCGTAGGTGCTGGCAGAGCGCCGCCTAAGAGGTCCACAAGGGACCCAGTAGGGACAAATGCGGCATCGATCCACCGAAGACCTCATTTCTTTATTAAAGGACATCAGCACCTGGAGACCCATAATAATTGGATCCATCTTGCTAAGACTGTTCTCCAGAATGCTATCGGCTAGGTTGACTAAAGCATGCCCCCTCAACCCAAAGCAAAGAGCGGCAGGATGCTCTGAAATTTGAAACTCCTGCAAACAATAATTTGATCTGCCAAAAAATATCACAAACCGCTGGGGGTTGTATTTGTGGACATCACTAAGGCTTTTGACACCGTCAGCCACCAGCACATTCTACATGGTCTGCAGCAAAGGGAAGTGGAGCCTCATGTCATCAGCTTGGTGAGCAATATGTATGAGAACATCCGTACATATATCACCACAAAGAAAACACAGACAGACCACATCCAGATCCAGGTGTGAGTCAAACAGGGCAACCCGATGTTGCCTTTTGCAAGCTGGAAGAGAGTGGCAAAGGGTACAACCAGGGAATGAACAGCATCACAGCGATGGCATTTGCAGACGATCTGGTCTTATTGAGCGATTCCTGGGAAAACATGAAGCAGAACATCAAGATATTAGAGACCTTCTGCAATCTCCCCGGTCTCAAAACACAAGGGGAAGAGTGCCACGGCTTTTCCATCAAGCAAACAAAGGACTCTTCTAGCATCAACAACTGCACTGCTTGGACCATCACCGGCACAGTCCTGAACATGACTGGCCCCGGTGACTCTGAAAAAGATCTGGGCCTGCAGATTGACCCTTGGATTGGTGTAGCAAAATGCATCCTATCTACAAAACTCACATTCTGGTCACAGTGAATTGGTAAAGTCCCTCTTCAAACTCTAGGAATCAAAAAATGGATAGCCCAAAAACATATACCATCCCTCAAGTGACCTACCTGGCTGACCATTCAGAACTGAAAGCAGGGTTCCTCGAGGCCCTTGACCTAAAAGTTTGATCAACCCTCAAGGGATGGCTGCACTTACCTGCAGGTACCTGTGATGCCATCTTGTACTTGAGCATGAAGGATGACGGGTTGGGTATTGTGATGTAAGGATGCGAGAGACACAAGGTAGGTGTAAGTGAATCGGGTTTATTGTAAAGTTAGAGAGCGTTCATACTTTTGAGTGTGAGAAACTGTTTTAGCTGCTCGCTCCAAAACTGGTTACAGTCCCCTAATAAATCTGTTGTCTTGACAGTTTGTCATTCTTTTCTGAAGGCTTGCAGCCTGACAAACAGGACGCCTTTCCTGTTTTCAGATCCTGTGTAATCAGCTTTCTTCCACGCTTCTCAGCATTCTTGCTCACGCGATGCAGCAGCGGCAGCTTCCTCTGTAACTCCACGCAGCAGCCTCTCCAGCTGGCAGTGGCAGCTGGGGCAAGAGGGCACAGGGGACAGCTCTCCTTTTGCAGCCTCACGGGACAGCAATGTGTCTCAGCACTAACCCCGGCAGCGGGCAGCAAACAGCAAAGGCAGGCAGGTCCGATCAGGCAGCACTGGACCTCAGCGTCACTCACCGGCAGCTGGCAGAAGTGGTGAAGGCAGCAGATCTGATTGAGCAGCAGTTGGTGTCGGCAGCCAGGAGAAGCAGTAAAACAAGAGGGCAGACGCCAAGAGCAAGGCACGGTGCAGCCCCATCTTGGTAAGGACAGGCACCCACTGCGAGCACCACAGGTGACCGCTGTGCCTCCGATTGCCGAGCAAAGGGGGCAGAGCCCAGACCCCACACATCAGCAAAGTCTCGGTGTGCCCCCAACCTCTCATGGTATCTGTGCGATTGCTGAGAACCAACCCCCCAGCCAGAGAGCTCACTCCCCAGCCACCACTTCCAAACTCTGGTTTCTCTGGCTGAGCCATCACCATGGTATGTGAGGAGGCGTGGCCATTTCTTTTGTTTCCTAATTGCCCCTAACTGTCTCCTGGGCAACCCCCTGCCCTCACTGCCTCTTCCTTTCAGATGGGACAAAATTCCTGAAAAGAAAAACAAACCCACAACAACCAGCAGTCACATCCAGCCTGAGGGGACTTCTCTGCTAATTGGTCATTATCAACCAGCAGAATGGGCAGCTGCAAGGACTTAGACAATCAAGGACTCCCAAAATATCCTGTGACTCAGAGAATGACATCATTCCATTGTGAACCTCCCTGACCTGGGGGAGGTACTGAGCATTTCCACCTGAACCTGAGCATA
>NW_008236195.1:0-403 GCF_000691975.1 Corvus brachyrhynchos | reverse complement strand
GCGGCGCGGCTGCAGAGAGACAGCTGTGGCCAGGAGCAGCTCCTGGGCCCAGCCCAGCAGGGCTGGGGCACTGCCTGCAGCCAGCCCGGGCACAGCACACAGGCACACAGGGCTTAAACTCAGCCAAGGCTGCAAAGGTGCTGAGAAGTTGCTGGAGCAGAATCATTGCCAGCTCTTGACTCAGGAAGCCTCTGGCTGCAGGACAAGGCAGCTGCAGCTCCTGGAGGGATCTCCTGAAGCTGGAACATCCCAATGCCTGCAGATTCTGGGAGTACAGCTCAGAACATCTCGAGTGCAGGGGGAGTGAAATGCTCATGAAGCTCTGACAATGCTGAGGGTTTGTGATCTGTCCCAGAATATTGCCAAGCCTAGGATTTTGATAAAAATGAGGACATTTCCTGCG
>NW_008236194.1:44955-45194 GCF_000691975.1 Corvus brachyrhynchos | reverse complement strand
AGGTTCCAATTTTGGGGAAGCATCATTGGGGATAGCATTCCTGGTTGGAGAGAGCCCATGTCCTCTATAACATTGTTAATTTGGCGAAGGTCCTGGAGGAGCCGCCATTTGTCTTTGTTTGGTTTTTTGATTACAAAGACAGGGGAATTCCAGGGGCTGTTGGTCTCCACGATATTCCCTTCCTGAGGCTGCTCCTCCACGAGCTTCTCGAGCGCCCCTAATTTTTCATTTTTTAGCGG
>NW_008236194.1:40163-41422 GCF_000691975.1 Corvus brachyrhynchos | reverse complement strand
TGGCGACAGGGGAGGGATGACAACGGCATCGAATCAGGGAAGGAGAAGGACAGGTCTGCGGGATGAGGGACACACAAGGGAACCTATCTTGGGAAAGGAAGGGAGGGATCCTCCCCCCAAGACCAATCACTCGACGCCCCTGCCAGAACTTTCTAGAAGCTTGGGAGGGGTGCCGGAGCGATTGGCAGGGGTCTGGGAGGAGACAAATAGAGAAAGCAGGGTTATGAACACGAAACCAGGAGGGTATAAACTGGGATGGTACAGTAACACAAAACCCAAAGGGGACACCCGGACTGAACCAAACAAGACACACTCCCACATATAATTTGTCTCAACTGATTTTATCTTCAAAGTTGGTACAAGAATTTATACATATATGAAATCATACATATATGTATTGACCGTCCCAATTCTACCTCAGAAGGCTTTAGAATTATTATAATTTGGCTAAATTTTTATAAGTTAATAATTTGTGAACTAAAGAATCCTAATAGAACACACACACACACAACAAGTTACATGAAAAATAGTTATCCCCCTTCCTAAACCAGGAGGGATAGCTATGAACTGCAAACAGAGTATGGATAAAATACATAAAAACCTTCTACCAACTCTCAAGTCCACCTAAACATCTCTGATGTACTGTTGAGTTTCTGATGTCCTAGAAGAGCATTTTAATTTTACCTTGCTTCTTTTAATTATGCTAATCAATGTGGTAACCCTAACACACACTACTGCACGCATGATTCTTAGTTATTTGTGCAGAGTGTGATCACAGCAATTTGCTCACTAAAATTCAAAAGAAAAAAAAGATTTCTTACAGTAATAAAACTAAATTTGAAAAAAAATCATTTTTTAATCCCACCAATAATAAAGCTACAGTTTCTGATTTGTGTCAAAATTAAATTGCATCAAGTGCTAGAATCTATTCCCTGAAAAAAGAACATAGCGCTGATGTAAAGATGTGTTTGCATGAAAGTCTTTTGTATGAAAATGGTTTTTTTATACTTTTTGAATTTTGTATGGTTAAAATTAACCTTTCAGGATATATAGAATTACCCAGCAGAACAGGAATACTACCTATGAAATTCTTCCAACTATATGTGGATGTAGTCAAGAGAAAACCCCATTTTAAAACCTTTGAAGTATGTAAACACACATCCTCAACAAACCCATTCATATTTGTTTCAGGGTGCAATTATGCTACAGGAGCTGAGAATCTCCTTGTAACTCGGCTGATTGACACATGGCAATATTGG
>NW_008236194.1:39647-40144 GCF_000691975.1 Corvus brachyrhynchos | reverse complement strand
CCCCCCCATAGGATTTAAAAATTAGGAGCTGCTGTGTAATTCTATGAATAAATTTCAAAATACATATTAAGGTAACATCCAAAAAATACAATATTGGGAACCCCTCACATATACTACCCATTAAAAAAACCTGATTTTTGGGTTTTTGAGCACTTACTAAAAAAGATTGAATTCATGACTGCAATTGGATTTAGATTTTTTAGTATTGTAATAGCAATTGAATTACTCACATTATTACTTCTTATTCTATCTTTTACTGTCAGGAAAATTAATCCAATAACACCACAGATATATGTCCAAAAAGGAGACAGAGGAGTCCTGTTACTTTATTCAATAAAGGGAGAAGCCATGGGGCATTCCCCTGGGGTGTCTCAAATTTTTCTCATTTTTATTCTAATTTCCCAGTCGAATTTCCCTCTCTCTTTCTCCATTGGCTGAGGTACTTTGTGGGGAGAGATAAGATCGAATTGAGCTGCAGGCTGTGGGAGTGGCGTGGC
>NW_008236194.1:34085-36545 GCF_000691975.1 Corvus brachyrhynchos | reverse complement strand
CTGTTACTGCTATAGTTAGTGTTGTTTTGTTTGACTGGTTATATATATATATATATATATATATACATATATATATTTATATAGTAAAGAACTGTTATTCCTATTTCCCACATGTTTGCCTAAAGGCCCTTGATTTAAAAATTATAATAACTCGGAGGGAAAGGGGTTACATCTGCCATTTCAAGGGAGGCTTCTGCCTTCCTTAGCAGACACCTGTCTTTCAAAACCGAGATAAAAACTATTTATTTAACAAACACGCGAGAAAAGAATAATAATGCTAAATAATAAAATCGCTCGCTGTGGAGAGAAATCTGGGAAAGTGTTAGAGTCCTCCCTTTGGTCTGCCTCCTCCTCAGAGCTAGGACTTGGGCCAGGGCCAGGCCCTTTGTGCTCAGTGGAAAGTCCTCCCGATGTGTTCTGATATTGAAGCAGTCCAGCAGAAAAAGGGAAAAAAATCTGAAATACCAGGAAAAAACAAAAGTTCAACTCTCCATCTCTCTCCGGAGAAAAAGAAGCTGAAAAGACTGGCTGAAAGCTGGCTGGAAAGCAAGCTGCTTCGTCCCCCTCCCGCCGCTGCTGTAAAAGCAAGAGGAGTCAGGATCTCTGTGTCCTGGAAACATGAAAACAAAAACTGCAAAACTGATTTGAAGAAGTTTTGCTCACTTTTCCCTCCCCCCCTCTAAGGCTCGGTTTAAAAGCATAGAAAGGCACAAAGTTAATTTCTGGGCATGGGGCAGTGATATGGGATACAACATAAAGTCACCCCAAGGCATTCCACCCCTTATCCCATATCGTTGGCTCAATGCCCAAATTAATATATGCTAATTCTACACACACACATTAATACATATATATATATATATACACATCTATGTGCGAACAGTGACAGTGACAGCAAGCAGTGGCATACAGTCATTTAACATTACAGATGGTTTTCACCCAACAATCAGATCTCCCTGTGGTACACAACGTGTTGTTCCATCTTTCTGCATTACCCACCATGTGCAACCAGGTCCCTGAGCAAAGACAACCCCACGGATGGGTTTGTTGGTACTCGAGGCAGAATTTATCCCCACAGTCTTTCCTAACAGACCTCTGACATGCACTACTGGGACCTTATCTCCATCTGTTGTATGCAGGGATTCAGATTGGGCTGGACCAGCTCTATTGGTGGAACCTGCATTACCCACCATGTGCAACCAGGTCCCTGAGCAAAAACAACCCCAGGGATGGGTTTGTCTGTACTCGAGGCAGAATTAACCCAAACAGTCTTTCCTAACAGTCCTCTGACATGCACTACTGGGACCTTATCTCCATCTACTGTATGCAGGGATTCAGATTAGGCTGGACCAGCTCTATTGGTGGAACCTCAGGTGTTAACTAACCAGGTGGCCTTTGCTAGATGCATCTTCCAATTTTTAAAAGTTCTCCCACCCAGTGCCTTCAAAGTGGTTTTCAACAATCCATTGCACTGTTCCACTTTGCCTGCAGCTGGTGCATGGTAAGGGATATGGTACACCCACTCAATGCCATGTTCTCTAGCCCAGGTGTTAATAAGGCTGTTCTTGAAATTAGTCCCATCGTCAGATTCAATTCTCTCAGGGGTTACCATGCCTCCAAAGGACTTGCTTTTCCAGACCCAAGATGGTGTTACGGGCTGTAGCGTGAGGCACAGGGTAAGTCTCCAACAATCCAGTGGTGTCTTCTACCATTGTGAGCACATAGCACTTGCCTTGGTGTGTTTGAGGCAGTGTGATGTAATCAATCTGCCAGGCCTCTCCATACTTATATTTGGACCATCGCCCCCCATACCATAGGGGTTTCACTTGTTTGGCCTGATTGCAGCGCATGTCTCACAATCATGGATAACCAGGGAGATACTGTCCATGATTACATCCACCCCTCGGTCTTGTGCCCACCTATTATGGTATCCCACAGCCATAGGGAGGAGAGAACATCCAACAGGCAGGAATTGTGCAGCAAGATTGACTGATTTAATTATTTTACAAATTCTTTTATAGTCTTTTTTCTTCATAGTCTAATTGGACAAAGGATCAGCCACCCCCTGGGTTGATTAGCTAGAAATCCTAAACATCCACTGTCAAAATATTTTTCTACTGTACCATAAACATAGTTCTACAAGGTCGCAGGTGTTCATAGTTTATAGAACTTCTGCTAATCTCTTCATGACAGAGAAAAGTATCCCACGGGCTTAGAAGAAAGCAAGAAAATTCTTGCTAGAAGCAATATTGTATCCATACCCACCTATCAGTGGCATCTCTGCCTTGATGACTTGAGGCATCATGGGCCCATCGAGCTAGAAACAACTCTCCCTCGTGTTTCCAATCTAAGACTACCTGTGACACTTCTATCTTTGCAGCCTGATCTACCTGCTTGTTGTTTCGGTGTTCCTCATTCACCCTACTCTTGGGGACATGGGCATCTACATGGCGGACTTGC
>NW_008236194.1:32724-33826 GCF_000691975.1 Corvus brachyrhynchos | reverse complement strand
TTCTGCACCCCATCGTGTGGGACTCCATACGGCTGCTTTCCACTTTCGTTTCATCCCTATGATGCGACAAGAACCGTCGGTGAAAAGAGCGTAGTGTGTGTCTTCTGATGGCAGTTGGATGTACAGTGGAGCTTCTTCAGCGCCTGTCACTTGTTCTTCTTCATCAGTGAAACCAAAGTTTTCACCTTCAGGCCAGTTTGTTATTACTTCCAAAATCCCAGGGCGATTCAGTTTTCCGATATGGGCGCGCTGTGTGATGAGAGCAATCCATTTGCTCCATGTGGAGTTGGTGGCATGGTGGGTAAAGGGAACCTTTGCTTTGAACATCCAACCCAGCACCAGTAGTCGGGGTGCCAGGAGGAGTTGTGCTTCAGTGCCGATTACCTATGAGGCGGCTTGGATTCCTTCATAGGCTGCCAGGATTTCCTTCTCTGTTGGAGTATAGTTGGCTTCAGACCCTCTGTAGCTTCGGCTCCAAAATCCTAGTGGTTGACCGTGAGTCTCACCAGACACCTTCTACCAAAGGCTCCAGGACAGACCATGGCTCCCGGCTGCAGTGTAGAGCACATTCTTCACTTCGGGTCCTGTCCTGACTGGGCCAAGGGCTACAGCATGAGCGATTTCCTGCTTGATTTGGGCAAAAGCTTGTTGCTGTTCAGGGCCCCAATGGGAATCGTTCTTCTTGCAGGTAAGCAGGTAGAGAGGATTCACAATCTGGCTGTACTCAGGAATATGCATCCTCCAAAAGCCTATGGCACCTAGGAAAGCTTGTGTTTCCTTCTTGTTGGTTGGTAGAGACATTGCTGTGATCTTATTAGACGACTGCAGTGGGAATCTGATGCCGTCCATCTTGCCATTTTACTCCCAGGAACTGAATCTCTCCAGCAGGTCCCTTGACTTTGCTCTTCTTGATGGCAAAACCAGCTTCCCGGAGAATTTGGATGATTCTCTATCCTTTCTCAATCACTTCTGTTGCAGTGTTCCCCCTCACAATGATGTCATCAATGTACTGCAGATGTTCTGGAGCCTCACCCTTTTCTAGTGCAGTCTGGATCAGTCCATGGCAGATGGTGGGACTGTGTTTCCACCCCTGGGGCAGTCG